>NC_091806.1:51121666-51437500 GCF_041296235.1 Equus asinus | reverse complement strand
GGCATAGATTTTCAAACGATCCAAACAGAACACATAGAGAAGAACAACACTGTATCTGAAATTCTAAATGCACTCAAACTGATTGATAAAAGATTAGTCATTTCAGGAGAAAGACATTAGTAATCTTAAAAAAATACAGTAATCAAAACTTTTCAAATGAAGCACAGAATAAAAAAGAACATTAAAACAAGACAGACAAATAATAGGAACAAAAAAAGAGAGCCTCACAAATCTGTAGACTCTAATCCTAACCTACCCCCACCCCATGATGATGAACTTCATAACTTAACAAACATGATCTTGATATTTGCACTTCTATGAAAATTATAACCATACATCTTATGAATCAATAGAATGGAGTTCTTTTTAATAGAACGTTTTTGTTGTAATTTTTTATCAAAAGAAGATACAAGCATAGAAAGTAAATAGATGCAGAATCTATTTACCTTTCTCTGTTAGCTAAACCCAACCTGAGAACAGAGTCCGGGAGCCTGCTGGGTCCGAAGCCAGGCGAGTGGAGTCAGTCCTCTGTGGCACAGGGGCGTCCGGGCCCAGTAGGAAGGGAAAGGCTTTGGTTCTGTTTTTGCTTAAGGACAGACGATGTTGTAGAAGAGTCTCTGCTGATAAGAATGATGCCTGGAGACAGAAACCTGATATCGCAGCCAGAGGTGAAGACCCCACCTGGGGAGCAGGGACGGAGGGCTCAGCTGGTGAGCAGAGGAGGGTCCTCTCCCACAATGTGCAAAACATGCCTTACATGCCAGGAAATGCAGGCAGGTGGCAGGTTACTTCTGAAGACTTCACTTTCTCAGCAAAACAAGAGCCAAGGCAGGGGCAAGGTGACAGGACAGGCAGTGTGACAAGCAGCCACCTCGAAGGATGTGAGGACACCACTCTGGGAATCTGGAAGTCAGTAAGGACCAGCCCCTGAGGTCCTGATTGAAGTGGGCACACCCTGCTGAGCTGGCGGGTGGGGGAGAGGAAGAGGAGGGTTGTCCAGTGTGGGGAGACGGCAGAGGGAGTGAACAAGGGAGTGGTCGTAACAATGATACAGCAAACCCAGCCCAGGGGGATGGGAAGTCTGTGCAGACTGGGATGACCTGTCAGGGTAACTGCTGGGCACCAGAGGCAGCGAGCTGAAGGACAGAGGAGATGGTCAGAAGAAGGGGCACCTGAAGTGGAAAGTTAGAAGGGAGCACAGTTATTGGCATTGTTGAGACTAGCAAATAGCCCCGACAGTGGCTGACTGAAGTGTGTGGAGGCCAGGGGAATGAGGGTTAGATGGAGTAGCTACGCACACAGCGAAGTCACCAAGAATGGCAACTGGAGTAGTGAGCAGAGCAAGGCAGAATCTAGATGCTCCAATCCTCAGCAATTGTGAGAGATGTTGGAGATTCTGTAGCTGTGCCTGGGAAGGGCTGCAGGAGCCACATCTAGTGGCACATGCTTCCAGGGGTTTAAGGAAAAACTACAACCTGAATGCTGCAGGGGTGGGAGGGCGTGGAGAGGAAGGGAGTAAATGCTGGCAGACAGTCCATCAGAGCCAGCCCCGTCCACCAGAACCATCTGGTGGGATTCAGAATGACAGATGTCCAGGCCCCACCACAGGGACCCTGCTTCCACAGGTCTGGGCCATGGTAAAGCCGAGGGGTCATCACTTTTAAGCATGGGCCCAGGTGCTGCAACAAGCACCAGAGAACCACCGAGTGAGAGCAGGCACTGGGCCCATCCAAGCAAAGGCGCAGGCGGTGGGACAGCCGCCCCAGTGAGACAGAACCCTGGGGACTCCAATTTGCCCCGGGCATGTCTCGCTCAGGCGGCCACATTGTTTTGCTACAGATGACCTCATTACTTGTTATTTCTCCTATGTTCTTGGAATTCTGTGTATTAGTAGCTTATATTATCTATGGATTTCATTTCACGTTAGCAAAGGGGATTCCAGAATACTCGTTACAAACAGGTGCTGGAGGGGCTGGCCCCGTGGCCGAGTGGTTAAGTTCGCGAGCTCCGCTGCAGGCGGCCCAGTGTTTCGTTGGTTCGAATCCTGGGCACGGACATAGCATTGCTCATCAAACCACGCTGAGGTAGTGTCCCACATGCCACAACTAGAACGACCCACAACAAAGAATATACAACTATGTACTAGGGGGCTTTGGGGAGAAAAAGGAAAAAATAAAATCTTTAAAAAAAAAAAACAGGTGCTGGAGTGGGTGAGAAGCTCTGTGTGTTCAGGAGGGCATAGGACAAGGGGGTCTGTGACAGACTCAGGGGCGAGGGGAGGCAAGTGAGGGGCAGGGTGACAAGGGACACGGTGGTAACCAACCCAGACAAGGGTGGTCTGGTGGTTTGAGGGAAGTGCAAGTCGGTGCTGAATGAGGAGTCCCCCCAAGGCTAGGTAGGGGCTGAACCCCTGGGTCCTAGAGGACCCTGCAGAGCAGATGAGCAGGCCGGGTACACAGGAGGCCATCAGCCACCAGGTGGCAGCAGGGGACAGGAGGAGAGGGCCAGGCCCCACAGTGGGAAGGGAGGGGACTCCAGGACCTGGGAAGGGCTGCTCTGGGGGCAGGCTGGCTGGGGGCCCAGGTATCCCACTTCCTTGCTCCATTATAACATAGGACTGTCTCCCCAGATCCTGGTCTCCCTGGCCCGGCCTGGCCACAGAGAAGAGCTGTGTATCCAACCACAGCCCACCTCATGCCCCACAGTCAGGGCTGGTCCAGCCCCTCACCCCTCCTCTCCCTCAGGCCTGCCTTTCATCCTCCGGGAGCGACTGCCCACTTCAGGCCTTCTGTCACCCTGGGCCCATCTCACACCACCCAGATCCACAGGCCCAGGAAGTCCCTACCCCTCTGCCCCCATGGAGCCCTCCAGGCTGACCCACAAGGCAAGCAGAGCAGAGTGGGGATTCTCACTCCAAAAGAAAGGCCTGGGCCCGACCCCAGAGCCTGTCACTCTCAGCCTCAGGCCAGGTATGGTGAGAGGACACCAGCTCCACCGTCCTTCCTCAGTGACCAGCTTCTCAGTGACATGGCCCCCTCACCTATGTCCACTCCCCCTAAAACCATCTGCCCACCACCCCTCACAAAGCACCCCAAGTCCGTTGCTACTTAGCACCCCCAGGGGGCCAAGGATAAGGATACACCCTGGGCTCCCCACCTGTGTTCTCACTGGCCAGGTCATGATGGGCAGGTCCGGCCCGCCCCTGGGCCAGGTGCCACCTGTGAGGAATAAAGCCACAGCTGCCGAGGTGGCTCCAGAGGAAGCACCGCTGTCGACCATGAAGGGGAGCAGCACCGTCCTGCTGGTGGCCCTCACCTTGCTCTGCACCTGCAGTGAGTCTGACGGTGTCCAGCACACTCTCCGCATGGGGGATGGGTGGGAAACGGGGAGCTAGGAGTCCAGACACTGTGCCCCTCACAGTGAATCGTGCCCACCTTCCCAGGTGCCCACCTGCCTCCAGTACAGAACCGGGCTGGGGCCAACAGCCCTGGCACCCCTGCCGACCCCAGTTCCCTCACAGCCCCACCTCAGCACGAGACCAAGCCCAAATGACCCAACCCCAGCCCAGCTCCAGCCTCTGCCGCAGTGGCACCATCAAGCCCAGCATCACCAACCCAGACTAGAACAGCCTCACCCCAACCCTCCAAGCCCCAGGCCAGGCAACCTCGAGGGAAGGGAAATTCCTGCCACATCAGAGGGGGACTTTCCTTCCCCAGTGATGCCAGGGGACCCAGAGTGGAGAGAGGCAGCTGAGGTGGGGGCGGTAGGAGGGGTTTGCAGCAGCTGGACTTGGGGATGTTGTGGAGGAAGATCTGGGGCGGGTGAGGCAGGGTAATCGTTGGGGGATGCCTGGGGCGGGCGAGATGAGGGAAACATGGGGGACGCCTGGCTCTGGCGAGATGAAGGAATCGTGGGGGACGCCTGGCTCTGGTGAGATGAGGGAATCGTGGGGGTCGCCTGGGGGGGGGGGTGTGGGCTGATAGGGAAGGGCTGGGGCCAGTGTGTGGGTTCACAGGGAAGGGCTGGGGCCGCTGAGGGTGGCGCACTGGGAGGTCTGGGGCTGGGATTGAAATGGAGCCTTTTGTCCTGGTGTCATCTCACCCCCACGCTACAGAGCTGGCCACAGGAGAGGACAACAATGAATTTTTCATGGACTTCCTGCAAACACTGCTGGTGGGGTCCCCAGAGGAGCTCTACGAGGAGCCCCTTGGCAAGTATGATGTCAATGCAGATGCCAAGGCAGCACTGACGGAGCTCAAGTCCTGCATAGACGGTCTTCAGCCTGAGCACAAGGCGGAGCTGATCAAGCTGCTGGTACTGTGGCCAGGGGCACCCCATTCCCTAAAGGACTGCAGCCCTAGCAGGACCCACAGCCCTGCTCCCCAGGCCCTCCACCAAATGCTGTCATCCCTGATCACCTGTCCAACACAGGCCCCCACAGCCTACCACACCACAGACACCCCAGCCTGCCTCAGCCAGCAGAGATGGACATCCGAGACCTCACTGTCTACAGAGCAGCCCTCGGCTTCCCCCTTCTCACACATACATGCAAAAGCACACATGCACACAAGTGCACACAAATGCAACATACGGGCACACAAACCACTTCCCCAGCGGCAAGAGGGGGACCAGCCACAATATGCCAGAGCCCACCATCCCCCCAGAGGCTGGGGGGGCCTGTTTGCCTGGTGGAGCTGTGACTCTCTACTTACTGATCACCAGCCTTCTTGGCCCACACGTGTCTGCCTTCCAGGTGCAAGTGCTGGGCAGTGAGGACGGCGCCTAGCAGACCCCAGACAAGGCTCCAGGCAGCCATAGGACCAGCTACAGAAGCAGCCACGGCCACGCTGCCCCATGACCACTTCATCACATGTAAATTTATTCCCAAACTGTCCAATCAATAAAGCCTCCTGCAGCTCAGGCTCTGGCTCCTGTCTCTCCCCACAGTCAGGGACACAACCACAGGCACACGCATACACAGGGTCATGTGCGCAGAGCATGCACCTATGAGTAACCTTACACAGGACATGCAGGCAGGTACACAGAACGAGACAGACAGAAAGGCAGATGTGCAGACGCAGGGAGGCATGTGGACGTGAGAAGGTCTGCAGAGGCAGTGGTGGGAGGCAGGACCAGGGGTTCAGAGCAGAAAGGGGCAAAGAGCCTCAGAAAGAAGATGTGGCCAGGGCTAGGGGGACAGCTGGGTGACCAGTGCTCTGCATCTAAAGGCTGTCATTCCGAGACAATAAATACACACAATATCCACATGGCAAGGGTCCAGGGGGTTGAGAGCAATCTCTCTCCCCAAAGTCACCCAAGGAAAGAGTCTGCCTGGAGAGATGCAGACCCGAGCCGGAGCCCCATGAGGAGCCCTGACAAAGTCGAGAAGGACACTTGCTCACAAGAATGCCAGTGGGACAGCAGGGTCTGAGAAAGGTCCCATAGGAGTGCCACGCCAACTCCCGCCCACCCCCAACCAGCACAGACTCTACCCTCACTCTGGATCCCACAATCCCCAACAGCCAGAGCCTTCCTGTGCCTCAGTTTCCCCAGCTCAGTAGTCTCCACTGGAGGCAGGGCAGAGTAGGTTCAGCTCTGCCCCTCATCACCTTTGCTCCTTGGCCACCCCAGCTCTGGGCCCATGGTCTCACTGTCCCTTTTCCTGCCCTCTGCGCCTCTGTCCTGCCCACTATCACGAGGAGCAGAGCACTCCTAGGATCAGAGCTGTGCCTGGAAGGGCTGGGAGGCCCTCAGGCTGAGGCCATTGTTTCCATCACAGACAGTGATCTAGAACCCACCATCCCACAAAGCCACATTCTAGAGCTCAGAGGCCGGGACCCCTCCCCAATTCTCGAAGCCCCTGGGAGGAGAGGTCTTCCTCTCCATGCTCCTTTTTCGGGAACACCCTGGCACCAAGGATGGTGCAACAGGACCGCCTCTGAGGCTTGGTCTGTAGGTTGCTCTGAGCGTTGCTCCTGGACGAGAAGGTAAGGGACCCTCTAGAGAAGCCCTCCCCGCATGGCACAGCCTCAGCCAAGAAGCTCCGCACCTTTGCCTGCTGCTCCTTACCCAGTCATGCCTGGGGTCCTCTGAGTAGAGGAACCTGCCCAGACCTCCTTAGAGCCAGAGAGGGGTGGCCAGTGAGGACCTGAAGAGGCAGCTCTTCTGGGCTTGTTCACGAGGGTCCGACACTCTTCTTGGGGGTTGGTGAAGGCATAGCGAACCACGATTCCAAGCAGAGGCTCCCACTGCCCTTAAGCCTGGGCCCCAGCTTGAGACCCTGCTGAGGAGGCTGTGGCCTGCAATTCTGCCTGTCAGTGGGGGCAAAAGCACGGACCGGGGAGAGGCAGCTGGGGCTTTCCAGCACCTGGTCACCCTCCCGTCCACGGACAGAGCCAGCCATGGCAGAGGAGGTATGGGTGGGCACCTGGAGGCCACATCGCCCCCGGGGGCCCATCATGGCCCTCTACAGCAGCCCTGGACCCAAGTACTTGATTCCACCTACCACGGGTAAGCACCAGTGAGTGCGGGAGGGAGCTGGGCGAGGGGCAGGAGCCAGGTCTGAGGTGGGACTGGGGAGGGCCTGGTGGGGCCTGGGGAGGGTCTGAGGTGGGCCTGGTCGGGTCTGCCGCTCATCCCTGACTCCCAGCCCATCAAGTGTTCTGGAGTCAATAGGGTGGGGAGAAGGGTGGGGTCTGGCTCCAGGGTATTCAAAGCCCCTTCCCCACAGGCTTCGTGAAGCACACACCCACCAAGCTTCGTGCACCAGCCTACAGCTTCCGAGGGGCCCCCATGCTCCTGGCAGAGAACTGCTCCCCTGGGCCTCGCTACAGTGTGAACCCCAAGATACTGAGGACTGGAAAGGACCTTGGCCCTGCCTACTCCATCCTGGGGCGCTACCGCACCAAGACCACACTGACCCCCGGCCCTGGTGAGTGACCTTGGCCCAGCCCAGCCCAGCCAGTAGCCACTGCATGTCCTGGTGAGGCAAGGGTGTGAGGGAGCACACCCATCCTCGTCCTCCTGTCCCAGCTTTCTCCTTGAGGGAGATACCATGAGGCCTGGGAGCTGCTGACTGTAAAGCAGCCTCGGAGGCCCTTGAGCCCAGGTCTATCCTGGGCTTTTCTTGGCCTGAGTCCCTGTACCAGGTCCACATCAGACCCCACTCTCCCTCCTCAAAAGTGGCCTCTGTCTCCCGCATTCCCGCAGCCAGCCTTTCCATCCTGGACACGCCCTGACCAATCTCAGTCACCATCCATGTTGGGGCCTGGAGGCCCCATGCCTGCAATGTTGGGGGGTCCTCCTTGAGCCCCAGAGCCAGGCACCTGCATGGATGGTCCTTGCCCTCCCAGCACCTTCTCCACTCCTTTCCTCCCCTAGGTGACTACTTCCCAGAGAAATCTACCAAGTATGTGTTTGACTCAGCGCCCAGCCACTCCATTTCTGCCCGGACCAAGACCTTCCGAGTGGACAGCACTCCAGGTCCGCAGCAGCCCCCACAGCCCACCGCCAACTGGGTCGGGGATCCCAGGTGGGGCAAGTGGGGCAGGTGGGGGTGAGCAACCTAATGGCTAGTCTCCTGGAGCTGGAAAGTCCCAGGGAAGGAGCTGGTGGAGGTTCTGGACACGGGACCCTGTCCAGCCTGAGACTCAGTGCCCATGCACCCTGCAGGCCCTGCCGCCTACATGCTGCCCATGGTGATGGGGCCCCACACTGTCGGCAAGGTCTCCCAGCCCTCCTTCTCCATCAAGGGCCGCAGCAAGCTGGGCAGCTTCAGCGACGACCTGCATAAGGCAAGGGCAGAGCCAGGGCCGACCACTGCTTATCCCCGGGAGAGATGGCTCAGCTGACCCCCTCTCCCAGAACGCAGGACCCAACCAGCCTAACCCCACCCTCCTAAAGCCCCTCAGCTCTTCATCCTCTGGGTGCCTGGGCACTACCTCTGCCCCCTCCAGTGCTGAGGGGGGCTGACAAAGGACAGGACACAGAGGCCAAGGCCTGGCAGGGAGACAGTGACAGTGCTGAGGAGGGCTGAGCAGGAAAGGGGTTTAGGGAGCGCTGCTTGGAGGGCGAGGAGCAGTCTTAGAGAGGGACACGCAGGAAGCAGATGAAGAGAAGCAGCTGTGGGATACTGGAGGGGAAGGTCCTAGCTGCCTGCAGAAACAGCTGATGCAAAGGCCCTGGGGGGATGTGTGGCCCAGAGCTTGCGCAGCCTGGGAGACTGGCAAGGTGGCATCACAGCATCACGACCTTACTGGCCCAGCCCAGCACACAAGCCTCAAGTCCAGGACAGCCTCCCAGCCAGGAAGGGCCTGTCTCAAGCACACTCACAGAAGGGAGGAGCCTGGGGCTGGCGCATACTTGGGCGTTATCGCCATGGCAAGGCTGAAGGAGGGTGGTGATGTCTCACATGGGGAAGGGGTCCCACAGCACTGGGTGTGACTGCTGACTGGAGATGGAAGGGGCCCAACACACAAACGCACAGTGACTGACCCCCACTGTCCGACGCTGGCCCCCTGCCTTCTGGGGTCACATGCCCTGGCAGGCCGAGCCTCTCTGAGCCTCTTTTCCCTCCCAGACCCCAGGTCCTGCAGCCTACCAGCAGACCGATGTGCAGGTGACTAAGTTCAAGGCTCCACAGTACACCATGGCTGCCCGAGTGGTGCCCCCAGGGGACAAGACTCTCAAGCCAGGACCAGGAGCCCACAGCCCAGAGAAGGTCTGCGAAGGGCACAGCCCAGAGGGGTGCAGTGGGGAGTGGGGGTGACATGGCCACCACCAGAGGGCACAGCCCAGGGGGGTTGACTTTGGGGTCATGGCACTGGGGGGTTGGGTTACAGGGCACAGCCCGGGGGGTTGGGAGGAGGGAATGGCCCAGGGGGATGGTGGAGGATGGGCCTGTGAGCCTGCATGGGTCACAGCAGCCATGCACCCTCAGAATGCTGTGCCTTTCTGGTACCTGACCCTTTTCTCCAGCTGGCAGTCTCTGCATCACCAGACAGTAGGGACAGTTAATGCTGCTGAGTGCTCACCACATGCCAGACTCTGAGTTCAAAACTGGCAGTGTGGCCTTTGTGCTGGTACAGCAAGGTCACCGTCAGCAGCCCCAGCTCCAGCCCCAGTGAGGGCAGAGCCTGCAGGTGTGGGCAAGGTTGCCAGTTCCTCTCATAGCCTCTGCTTTCCCAGGTGACAGTGACCAAGCCCTGCGCCCCCATTGTCACCTTTGGCATCAAACATTCTGACTACATGACACCCCTGGTCGTGGACGTGGAATAGCCTTGGACCCCACCCCAGCCCGCCTCCTGAGCCTCTGTATATCACATTCCCACAAGACTCCCTGGGCCACAGGCTTGGGCCTCCTCCACCAGCTGGGCTGCAGCCAGCTTGGCCCTGCAGGACAGAGCACGCTTGTTGGACAATTGTAACCAGTTATTTTTTCTATGCAACTTTCTCCTTTGCTAATCTTGTTTCCTGATGTGCCCAGATACTTAATAAATCACAGAATCCATTAGCAATGGGTTTGTCCTAGGGGGAAGGGTCATGCTTTTCCAGAACAGGGCCCCCATGGGCTGCAGTGCCAGCCCCGTCGGGTCCCATCCTGGCTTCGAGGCCCTGGGGTATGAATACAGAGAGGGGAGGGCTCCAGAGTGTCAGGCCCTGCCCAGCCTGCTCTCCTGATTCCCTCTGCCTTGAGCCCTGCCCTCCAAGTTTTGTTGTACACCCCGAAGATGATCACACCTGCATCCGTCACTCCCATGTGCTCTCCTCCCTGCATGACTCTCCCCATCGGAGACACGTGCTGTGTGTCCCTTGAGTCCTGTGACCGTCCTGAACAGTGATGCTGCGTGACTTCTGGGGCCAGGCCACATTAACATACAAAGGAAACAGCTTCTGCATGGGTATGCCCCCTTTGCACACCTCCAGCACCAGCCACCGCATGGTGAGGAAGCTCGACACACAGCAAGGCCACGTGCAACGGCCAGGTAGTCAGTCCAGCTGGGCCCTCAGCTCACACCAGCAGGAACTGCAGACGTGAGCGAGCCTTTGGGCAATGGCAGCACCCGCCTCACAACTGGGCGCTGATATCCTAGAGCAGAGACATCAGTCCCTGCTCTGCCTGTCACAAACTCTGAGCACAGTAACTTTGGGACATAAATTGTTACTGTAATGTTATGTGGCTAAGTTTTTTCTTTTTTTTGAGGAAGATTAGCCCTGAGCTGACTACTGCCAATCCTCTTTTTGCTGAGGAAGACTGGCCCTGAGCTAACATCCATGCCCATCTTCCTCTACTTTACACGTGAGACGCCTACCACAGCATGGCTTTTGCCAAGCGGTGCCATGTCCGCACCTGGGATCCAAACCGGTGAACCCCGGGCCGCCGAGAAGCAGAATGTGTGAACTTAACCGCTGCGCCATGGGGCCAGCCCCTGTGGCTAAGTTTTAAGGTTACCTGTCACACATCAAAGGTAACACAGGAAGCATGGGAGGACACGGGCAGGGAAGGTGGTGTCTGAGCTGTACCTGGAAAGGCATTCCAAGAGGCTGCAGAGTCCAAGGCCAGACCTCTGGGTTTCACTCCACCTTGGGGAGAGGTCACTATGGACCTCAGGGCAGCTGTCCCTGTCCGTCACCCCTGTGGGACAGTCGGCTGTAGCTGTACAAAGCACAATACAGCTCCTGACCCTCACTCTGCTGTGACCCTGCCAGGCCACTGCTCTAAGCACCTCACGCTTATCCATTTCATCCTTAAGAGATAACGTCATCATCAGCCCCACTTGAGTGACTGAAACTTGGGCAGAGAAAGGTTGACCAGTAGGAAAGGGCAAGCATGTGACCACCCTCCCAAGGGGACAAATGAGGAGGGGTGCAGGGACCCCGGTGAACCGGAGACGGGGAAGGAAGGAGGGTCTAGACAGTCAATGCCCACAGCCAGTCTGTCGACCATAGTCAGTTCCAGACAAAACTCTCTCAAGCCAGCAGGGAAACAAGGACACCAAAGACTAGTGTACTTTGTCATGAAGCTGTTTATTCCAACCTTTAGTGTTAAATGCCTTGTTCTTGAATTATGGGACAGGACCGGGCAATCTGTTCCCACTTGGCACAGACTGGGGACCCAGGTCCTTCTTTGTTGTCCCAGTATCGGGATCAATGTCAGCAAACCCTAGTGATCCACAAGATGAGGGGCTGAGGGCACAGGGCCGAACAGAGGGAGGCAAAGACCCCACAGGAAACCCTGCTCTGCCACAGTGGCAGCAGGGCTGCCACGCCCCCTCCGTAGAATTCATCCCAAAACGAGAATGAGAAACAAAAAGCAAACCTGAAAGGAACTAAACCCCAGACCCCAAGAACTGGCAGGGCTGCAGGAAGCCAAGGAGATGGAAGTGGGGAGGCAGAGACAAGAGACCTGAGGTGAAAACGGAGGTCTCAAGAGAGCAGCAAAAAGCACTTTCCAAGGTCACCCTGAAACACAAAATCTAACTTCCGAGTCTGCACTGGCAAGACGAGCGGACACAGCACAGCAACGGCATCCTCGGGTGTGACGGACTTCCCGTGGCTGAGCCAAGCTCTCAGGAGGTAAGGTTAGACCTCAGGCCCAGGAAAGGCAGGGGATGCAGAGCGTGGGTTCAAGTGTGTCTGCAGGCCTGTGGCAACACTGGATGCAGACACTGTGCAGGCAGTGGCTATCAAGCTTGGTGACCAGGGGGCAGGTCCCCACGACAGGTGTGATGAGATGAGCAGAAGGCTAATCCAAAGCCATGGTGACAGTGACGCTGGGGAGTGAGGAAGGACCACGAGAACCTGTGAAGGAATGTCGGGAGGGGGAAGCAGTCAAGCCCGAGACATGGAGGCAGGAAGATCGATCTCACTGGGTGAGAATCGAGCACACTGGAGTGGGGCCCTCAGAACAGAGCGCCTAGAGGAGTGGGGCGATCAGAAAAGAACACCTGGAGGGGTGGGGTGATCAGAACACCTGGAGAAGTGGGGTGATCATAACAGAACACCTGGAGAAGTGGGGCGACCAGAACACCTGGAGGAGGGGTGCGGTAATTGGAAAAGAACACCTGAAGGAGTGGGGTGATCAGAACAGAGCACCTGGAAGCAAGAAGGTGGGATCCTCCTCCTCCAGGAGGCTGAAGGGCCCAGCCAGGTGTGATGGCACGGAGAAGAGTGCTGTGGTGAGAGGCTGGGCTGCTGGAGGGAAGTGGGAGAGGAAGGGGAAAGGAGGAGGACAGGAGCAGCAGCGGCACCAGGAGGCAAGGTGCCCGGGGATGGAGACCAAAGCAAAGGGGCGTCAGGAGCTGACAGGTACCAGGCTGTGGCTGACACGTGGTCAATATGTGTGACCACACAAGGTGTGACCACGTGGGTGCGTGAACAGTGAGCCAATAATGATTGGGAAATAAGGGAGTGACTGGGAAGGCAGAAAATAAGAACAAGGACAAGGAACAACACAGAGGCGATAACTCATTTCTTACAAGTGTTTTCATGTGAAAACAAAGCTGCTGGGATCTCACTGTGGGGTGAGAAGAGGCCACTGGTCCAGCTGGACTTGTGGTTCGGTTGGTGCGAGCATGGGGCTGACAAAGCGGGTAGTGAAGGCCCAGGAAGAGGTGGGCAAGGAGGGCAGTCTGCAGAGGCTGGGGAGGAGGGGGTTGCTCAGAGCTCCCTCATAGCAAGGGGAGATTTGCTATGGGAGGAAGCGCTGGACTTAGGGGAAGGGAAATTGCCTAGTGATCCTAAAGAAGTGACCTACGGGTCCTATGAAGAGAATCCTTACAGGGAAGCCTCCTGTCTAGAAACACAGAAGGACCCCCATACCCTTCCTGACTCTGAAATGCCAAATGGGCCTATTTCTAGACATCTTGTCTCCGAAAATACATCTGTGGTGCTGGGAAGACCTTGCATCCTGAGAAAATGCGAGTGTCTGCTCCTGGATACATGGCCACAAGATCCAGAAGGATCGGGGCCCAGCGCCTTCAGCCAAGACTGCAGCCCACTCCTTCATCCGCAAGCCCCTAAACTTCCCCGAGGGTCGGGCTTCAGCTATGGGACTGGAGAGCAGGCACAGAGACCCAGTACAGGACTCTCAACTCCCACTGGTCTACCCATGCTCAGGATCCCTGGTCAGGAGTCACTGCCACCTCTGGTCTGAGACCTGGTCAGAGAAAACAGTGCTGATTTGAGGTTCACAACCACACCCTCTTCCTGTATCAGCTCCAGGCACCTCAGATACCAGACATGGCCTTACCCAAACTAGCATGGGACAGAGGAGCCTGGAGACGTCAGTCCTGAGGGGCGGGGGAAGGGCTGCTGGCCACAGGTGGCCACATCCAAGATCCCTAGCTGCTCTGCTCAGTCCTGGCTCTGCTGGCACCTCTAACACCTGGGCTGGCAGAGGGGGCTGAACTTTGGTTTCCCCAAAGGAAAGGGCCTCTTGCACACCTGGGACCAACCAACATGAGCTCACTGGGTCAGAAGCAGCCATGGGCTCCCAGCCACAAGGAAGAAGATTCCTAAGCCACGATCATCGTTTCAAAGGAGTATTTTGTAGGAAGGTCCTCTGGAGCCCAAGACATCAGGCAGGGTAAGACGCTGGTTGCCCCGTGCACCCACAGAAGGCAGCTCTCACTGGCTCACGTCCTTGCCCTTGACAGAAAGTAGGAGAGGATGAAGAAGGCCACGATCAGTCCCACAGCCACACCGCATAGGAGCTTCCGGTTGTCTCGCCCAGACCGCGCCATCATGGAAAAGCGCTTCACACTCCCCGTGAGCAGGC
This sequence comes from Equus asinus, assembly GCF_041296235.1. Taxonomy (NCBI): domain Eukaryota; kingdom Metazoa; phylum Chordata; class Mammalia; order Perissodactyla; family Equidae; genus Equus; species Equus asinus. The sequence continues at coordinate 51,423,723 of NC_091806.1, read as the reverse complement.
TCGTCATGCTTGTGAAATCCGTGTCCTGAGGGAGGAATCCCAGCACCATCACATGAGTGCAGCCTCCAAGACCCACGTGAAGATGCTGCAGGAGACATGGGGGCCTGTATAGCAGGCGAAGTGGGGCAAAGGTGACGAAAATATTCACACATACCACAGACCCTTACCATGCCATCCAGGTACCGGTTCTGGTCCTCTGCATCCCGATCGATGTCCAGGGCCAGCTGGTCAGGACAGAGGGGTCAGAGTCAGGCCAGGGAAGACACACAGGATGGTACCTGACCCCCTATAAGACCAGCAGACCCTGCCAACTACTCTGCCAAACACAGTGCCGCCAGCAGAGGTCAGGAGGTCCAAGTGTCACCTGGGCCTCACACAGGTGAGTGCTGCCACGGATGGGACAAGGAAGATGAGAACTACGTGAAACCCTTCCAGGCCTAGACCCTCCCTCTGATCCCTGCTCCAGGGTGCCAGGTGGAGGTGAAACGGGAGGACCCCCACTGACCGATTTGAGTCTGGTAACCTTGGAGGCCAAGCTGTCAGCCATCCGCTTGTTCTCCCGGTCTAGGATCTCCTCCACAGCGCCAGGGCTCTGAGCTGCAGAGAGAGGGAGACTGAGGAGTGCATCCACCCACAGGCACCGCCCTTCATCCCTGCATGACAGCCCTTTGTGGCCTCAAGGCTCTCACTACGGTCCCATATGGCTGACTTGGACGTCTGGGGGGACTGAGCCCACTTGGGTCTGATGAACAAGTCCAGCCCCAACCGAGGGTCCGGTACAAGGACTTCACACACGAGACCGCCTGCGTAGACAAGTGTGCGTGGGCACCCATCACATGAGCACATGCCCTGGGTACATGGCCAGGACGGATGGGCACCCCCAAGATGTACAGCCCTAGAGTTCAGCCCAACTGGCATTTTCTGATACTCTGTCACAGAACCTGTACCATCTCTCCACAGATGTCACCACCAGTGTACATGAGGCCTTTCTCAGAAAAAAACAGTAAACTCTGGCACAAATCAAGAAAAGACTGTGAGTGGTGGCCTGCAGGGATGACCTGCGAATTCGGTCCTCAAAAGGTGACAAGTAACCACGGAAGAAACAACCGAGCACAGCTCCCCAACACCCAAAACTGGGGACGCTGAGGTCGATCCCGAGGGCAGGGCCTAGGCCTGCTGCCTCTGCATCCCACACAGGTCCTAGTACGACAGCCGGGTCACCGTGCTTGCCGAGACCTGGCCCATGACTAGGGCTGTGCCAGGTGGTACGGAACTGCTGTCACAGCAGGTGGGTGAGAACCGCCTCCCCCAAGTTCAGAGTGCAAATGTGCCCCCGGCCAGATGCCTCAATAGGACCCATCTAACGGGGGCGCAGCTCTAGAACTACCGATGTGCACAGACCCCACAGGAAGGGGTGTCAGCGTCCTACCAACCACTTCACGTTAATTCCTCAACGGTCACGACAGGCCGGTGAGACAGGCAGACGAGGACGGGGCTCCCAAGGGCAAAGGGGGTGCCCAGGGCCCGGGCGCCACGAGGCCTTCTTGGGCCCTCCCACCACACACAGCCTCCCTCCTAGGGGCGGCCTCCGGGCCCAGGCGGCCGGCCGAGGCCCGGGCAGAACCACCTGGCACGGGCGGAGCGGTACGGGCTCCGGGCACGCAGACCCCGCAGCTTCGCGGAGCAGACGCAGGGCCCCGCGACCCCTCCACGGCGCGGCTGGGCGGGGCCCGCAGGACCCGGGTCTGCTCTCCCGCGCTCACCCCGCGCCCAGTCCGCCATCGTGCCGGCTTGGCTCCAACCTCCTCGGACGTGGCGCAGCCGCGGGAAAGAAACTTCCGGCTCAGGCCCGCCCCTTCCGTCCGAGGCTCCGGCGCAGGGCGCCCAGGCGACGCGGTGGGCACGGAAGTGGCCTGACGTTTGTTCCGCCGCCCGACTCGGGCCGCTTGGGCGTTAGGTTTTTTAACGCCAGTTGCAGCTTCGAGAGACGCTGTCGCAGCCACGCCCTCGAGGGCGGTGTCAGGTCCTAACTGGGAGGAGCTCACGGGCCCTTTCCCGGCCGAGAGACGGGGCAGGGTCGCGACGCAAAGCCGCCCCCGAGGCCCCAGCGGAGCTCGTGCCCGCGACGAGCGAGCGCGCAGGGGACGCCAGGGAAGCCCCTGGAGAGGAAGCGCAGGGGGCGCAGGGCCGGGGCAGCGGTCGGGGCGCTGCCCGAGGGCCCGGCGCGCTAGGCAGGGCAGGAGAACCGTGCTTCTGTCGCCGCCACCGCAGTGGGGCATCTGCTGTGTCACTCAGTCCTCCCGACGACCCGCTGGAATGGCGACTTCGATCATCTCTGCTCTTCCAGGCCGGCCGTGGGTCCGAGTTCCCAGCGAGGAGGCCGCCGCGCACGGCCGGGCTCTGCCTTCCTCCTAACCCTAAACCCTGCTCTCAGCCCCCACGGATATTCGCGCCTGTGCCTGATGCCCTCCCCAGATCCTCCAGGCCCTCTCCCGTCCGCACGTCCTCAGATCCCTCTGCAGCCGCCAGCCTCTCCTTTTCCGCTCACAGCACGGTGCCTGCCTAAAATCGTCCCGTGTGTCCGTTTGTCCGGGTCCGTCCTCGCCTCTGGGACAGACGCTCCACGGAGGGAGGGGCCTGCGGGTCCTGTCCGCCAACATCACAGCGCCTCGCGTGCAGCAGGCACTCAAACACCCGTTTAACAAGCCAAGTGGTGCGGGGCTGCAAAGCCCGTCCCACCTCGGCTTTACGCGACATCCTGTTCCTTCTGAGCAACAAGAGGAGCGCGGGGGGGGGGGGGGGGCCGGGGCGAGAAGCGGAGGGTCACTGTTCGGCTCAAGGGCGTCTCGGCATCTGAGGTCGGACGATCACAGAGTCGGATCTTGAAGCCTGGGCGGCAAAACCTTCTGGTTCCAGCGGGCTGTTCCACCTTAAGGCGCGCGCAGCCCAGGCCCCGCCCCCGCGGCGCCGCGCAGGCGTGTCCCAGCCACCCCCGCGCGCCGAACCGGGGCGGGGCGAGGCGGGCGAACTCGGGCCCCGAGCCGCGGAGTGAGGTCGCTCCCGCCTTCCCGGCGCCAGCTCCCGGGGACGCGATGGAGCCCCGGGCGGTGGCGGACGCCGTCCAAACGGGGGAGGAGGACGTGGTTATGGAGGCTCTGCGCGCGTACAACCGGGAGGTGAGCGGAGCACTGGCCGTGGGGCGTGCAAGGCGGCGGTGTGGTGGGTGGGCGCGACCGGAGGACCTGAGCGTGAGTGCGGCGGGGCCGAGGGCGGAAGGGAGCGGCGGGGAGCGGCGCCGAGCCTGCGAAGAGCCTTAGGGGAGTCGGGCGCGCTGCAGGGGGCAAGTGTGCGGGCCGCCGTCTGTTCGGAGCGGCGCTGCAGCCTCGGGCCTTGTCTCGGAGCCCGGGACCTGCTCGTGCGGACCTGCGGCCCCTGAGCCCCGGGTCTCCCTACAGAACTCCCAGAGCTTCACGTTTGATGACGCCCAGCAGGAGGACAGGAAGGTGGGTGCTGACCGCAGGGAAGGGGGCAGGGCCGGGTCAAGGGGCCTGGTGGAGCCTCTCTCCTCCCCGCCCACAGAGACTGGCGGAGCTACTGGCCTCGGTCTTGGAGCAGGGTTTGCCACCGTCCCGTCGCGTCACCTGGCTGCAGAGCATCCGCATCCTGTCCAGGGACCGCAGCTGCCTGGACCCGTTCATCAGCCGCCAGAGCCTGCAGGCTCTTGCCTACTGTGCTGGCATCTCCGCCTCCGGGGGATCGGTCCCCGAGCCCCTGGACATGGACGTTGTCCTCGAGTCTCTCAAGTGCCTGTGCAATCTTGTGCTCAGCAGCCCGGTGGCACAGGTGCTGGCGGCGGAGGCCCGCCTGGTGGTGAGGCTCGCAGAGCGCGTGGGGCTCTACCGCGAGAGCAGCTTCCCGCACGACGTCCAGTTCTTTGACTTGCGTCTCCTCTTCTTGCTAACTGCGCTTCGCACCGACGTGCGCCAGCAGCTGTTTCAGGAGCTGCAGGGAGTGCGCTTGCTGACTGATGCGCTGGAGCTGACCCTGGGAATGAGCTCTGAAGAGAGCCCCCCTGAGCTCCTTCCTCCCCAGGAGACTGAGCGGGCCATGGAGATCCTTAAAGTGCTCTTCAACATTACCTTCGACTCCATCAAGAGAGAGGTGGACGAGGTGAGGGCTGATTTGAACCCGAGGGTGGGGCTTAACAGCTTGGACATTTCCTGGCTGTGCCTCCCTGCTGTGTACCTTCAAGTTTCTGAGAGAGGACAGGAGGAGCTCTCAGCCTGTTGGAGGAAGCAGGGAGACACCTGGGTAGGGGCCCCAGGAGAGGCTTCTGAGGGAGGTGGAGAGCACATTTGGCTTTTGCAGCCTGGCAGGAGTGCTGTCTGGTGCATGGGGAGGCTGTAAGAGATTCCCAGTCCTGTGGCTGTGAGCATGGGGCAGAGCACAGAGCGTGACTTTGTTCCAAGGTCCGTTGACGTTCTTAATCAGGAGAGTACTTTTTGGGTCGTGTAGGAGAGGCCAAGAAGCCAGGTGTGTAGCAGGGGAGATGTGTGACTAGTGCACCCCGTCCTGCAGTGGAGCAGACAGTGGAACCTCAGCTCGCAGTAGGAGGATGAGTGGGGCTCTCTCTCACAGGAACTTCTTATTCTTTGGTCAGGAAGATGCTGCCCTTTACCGGCACCTGGCAACCCTCCTGCGGCACTGTGTGATGGTCACTGCTGCTGGAGACCGCACAGAAGAGTTCCACGGGTGAGGGTGGGGCCTGTTGTGCTGGGAGGGAAGTGTGCTCACGTGTCTAGACAATGGTTCCCAGCTCTGGTTGTGGATCAGGCTTCACCTTAGAGAGTCTTCAATCCGTCTGCGTGGTGCTAGACACCAGTGTGTTTCCAAAGAGCCCCATCACTTAGACTATGGGGCCAGGACCGGAGAACCCTGAGTCTGGGAACAGGAACATGTCGCTGGACCTTAGGTAGTGGCAGTGGAGGGTGTGGTTTCTACAGAGCAATGTGGGTACTCACTCCTGTTCTCAGTGACCTGTGCCTGGGGGCAGGTCCTGGTTTTCCAGAGGTCATCTATGGTGCTTCAGCCCAGACAGAGGGTCACAGGTGAGGCATCTGCAAAATAGTGCCCCCTCCTCAGGGACCCATGCCACTGAGCAGGAGTGCCCCTGAGATCAGTCCTCTTCTCAACTCTGGCCCCTAGTGCTGCTCCTTAGGCTCCTGGACATTGGCTCACATCATGTGTGGCCCCAGCAGGGGGTACCAAGGGTTGTACCTGTGCTGGGGGATTCGATTTACCAAGCCCCCCCCCCCCCCCCCCCCCGCAACATCTGTCTCTAGCCACACAGTAAACCTGCTGGGGAACTTGCCCCTCAAGTGTCTGGACGTCCTCCTGACCCTGGAGCCGCACGAAGGCTCCCTGGAGTTCCTGGGAGTGAACATGGATGTGATTTGTGTCCTCCTCAGCTTCTTGGAGAAGCGTCTGCACCAGGTGGGCAGTGGGTCTTGCTGTGTGGGCTTTCTAGTGACTCTGGCTTTCCCAATAGCTGCAGTCACTGCTTTTGTGCCATCCATGCTAGTAAGTGGAGATCAGCTCAGCAGTGTGATTTGGGTGATTCCTCCAGCTGCTCTGTGGTCCAGCCAGGTGGGAAGCCAGACTCCTCCCTAAGAAGCACATGGACCTTCCCACACACGCACTTGAAGGTTTACTTCTGCTGGTTACTCCCAGGAAACAAGTTTTCAGCATCTGCTTTTTAGTTTTTTTTGTGGATCCTTCTTGGCGGTCCTGAGAAGCCCTACTGCCTGCTTATGACCTTAGACTTTTAGTGTTTCTGAGCAGAGGCAGCCCTTGGTGACGAGCATCAGCTATCTCTTGGCATCCCTGAGGGGACCCACAGGAACCTTGAGCCAGGAGCTGCCTGATTCCTGCAACTGTACCATGGGATGTTGGCCATCCGGGGGTCTGACCAGTCCCTCTGGGAGCTTGCAGACGTAATGCAGGCTAAAGAACGCAATAGACCAAGACTCAGCAGACCCCTTGGGATCCATGTTACCCCAGTGTGCTGTGAGCTAGGTCACACACCTGGCGCTGGACGCACAGGCCATGACCATCTGTCCCTGCCACTGCTGCAGCTGGCGTTGGGCTGCAGGGAGGGTAAGTGGGGGGAGGCTGGGGAGGGACAGGAGCTCCCGCCTCTCTGGGTCCATGAAGCCCACAGAGTAGGGATTTTGTTCTTGTGTTTTTGGCTGCTGTTTTCTAAGAACACTTTATGTGCCAGTGGTGTGCTAAGAGCTGTAAAAGGCTGGGTTTTCTGACAACCCTGGTTACAGATGAGGAAGCTGGACGCAAAGCAGTTATTTGCCCCATCACAGAGCACGCAAGTGGCTTCCTGACTTAGGTTCCGTCCCCATCCCTCTTGAAGCTCACAGACCCCCACTGCCTGTTCTCAGCCCCTCAGCTGACTGCCTGCGGCAGGGCGTCTTCCCAAGCGCCTCGTGCCAGCACAGCCTAGAGCTCATGTAGCCCCTGGGCTTCCAGTCAGATGGGGCACGGCCCCGGTGACAGAGGCTCTCCTGCAGACGCACAGGCTGAAGGAAAGCGTGGCCCCAGTGCTCAGCGTGCTGACGGAGTGTGCCCGCATGCACCGCCCCGCCAGGAAATTCCTGAAGGCCCAGGTACAGGGCTGGGGGACTGGGGCTGAGCCCTGCTCACAGACCCTGGCCACTCCAGTCCAGGCTGAGGGATGCTGCCTCCCCAGGTGCTGCCCCCACTGCGGGATGTGAGGACCCGGCCTGAGGTCGGGGAACTGCTACGGAACAAGCTTGTTCGCCTCATGACACACCTGGACACCGACGTGAAGAGGGTGGCAGCCGAGTTCCTGTTTGTTCTGTGCTCGGAGAGCGGTGAGTAGGGGGCCCAGCCCCGAGCCTGCCCCTCTCTGGCCACATTCGCACGCTGATCTCTGCCCTGGCCCTCAGTGCCCCGGTTCATCAAGTACACCGGCTATGGGAACGCCGCCGGCCTCCTGGCTGCCAGGGGCCTCATGGCTGGGGGCCGGCCTGAGGGCCAGTACTCGGAGGACGAGGACACGGACACAGATGAGTACAAGGAAGCCAAGGCCAGGTGTGTGCCCCCATGTCCTCAGGCTCCCTCAGTCTGCCCCCATCCCTGTTACCACACCATCTGGACCCATGGGGTGGGCAGGACAGGATGACAAATGCAGAAGACCTTTGGGAATCAGGCACTTGTTCCTACATGACATGTGTCCTGACGTCGGATGTTTTGTTGAGAACACAGAGGCTGAAGGGGCTGAGCAGTCCAGGGACCAGGCGGTCCAGGGATAGGGGCTGGTTAACTGCTGATGCTGGAGGGAGGTCTCTTCCTGCAATTGCCTCACCTCTCCCTGCCCCCAGGAGAGTGAGTTTCTTGCCAGTCCAGGCCCAAGCAGGAAGATGTGGGGCCCCACCAGCCCCTGGCAGCCCCTTCTGTCCTGGAGAGTCACTAATGATACCCCACCCCCCTCCTCTGGGAAGCAGCATAAACCCAGTGACCGGGAGGGTGGAGGAAAAGCCACCAAACCCCATGGAGGGCATGACGGAGGAACAGAAGGAGCATGAGGCCATGAAGCTGGTGAACATGTTTGACAAGCTCTCAAGGTGCGTGGTGTGGCAAGGCGGGGCCCACAGCCAGTAGAAAGGAGGATGGACATGTGTCCTGTCTTGTGAGCCCTGGGAGCTGGAGTCAGAGGAGGGTGCAGGGTTCCAGCAAGGTTGCATTACCCATGCTTGAAATTGCCTGTCCTGGAGGAAGACCCCCAGGGAAGGGTTAGATCGCAATCAGTGTCATGTCCATCTTACAGATGATGCACACTGAGGCCCAGAGAAACTAAGAAACTGCCTAAGGTCTCAGAGCCACCAGGTAGTAGTGAGGATTCAGGCCTGAGGGATACAAGTTCCTACCCAGGCTTCCCTGTCAAAAGGAGCAGCAGGTGGCAGTCGGGGATGAGCAGGACCCAGCCCCACCACACAATTCCCCCACAGGCACAGAGTCATCCAGCCCATGGGGATGAGTCCTCGGGGTCACCTGACATCCCTGCAAGATGCCATGTGCCAGACCATGGAGGGGCAGCTCTCCTCAGACCCCGACTCGGACCCTGATTGAGGATGGCCGCTCTTCCACTCCCCCTTCAGAACTGGTGCTGCTTCCAGAGACGTCCTTGGGGCTGTGACCAGGGAAGCCACAGCCCTCCCTCCACCTTCTCTTTTCTCTCAAAGTTCTGTTCACAGTTTGCCTCTGGTCCAATTTCTTAACTCTAGGACTGCGAGGGTCTTGTCCTGCTACAGCTCTGATAACTCAGCCTTCACTTTCACAAACGCAGTGGTTTCTTTCACATGTGCAAAGGCTGCTGCCTGGACACACAAATGAGCGTGTGTTTGGGGGACCAAGGGCTGAGCGTGGGTGCACGCAGACGAAAGCACTTCCACAGTGAGCCCAGACCAGTGTGTGGGGCAAGCACTGCATTTCACAGGGTAAAAGAACCTGCTAGAACTTTATATACCAACATCAGAAACACACTTCCAAGGTATGCTCTGCTGGTTCCCCACTGAGCACAGGGCCAGTGGGCTCCTCCCATTCTTGGTCCTGGCTCAGCCACCTGCTGTGGGTCCACAGCACCTGAGTTCTCACCGGTTGTGACAAGTGAATCTTGATCCCTCCCACTAGCTTAAACCATAAATACATGAAGGAAATATCCTTTGTAAAACCATAAATCTAGACTTATATGATGCACCACACAGTGTCTCAAAGACATCGTCCTGCAATAAAGAGTTTCAGGCAAGAATGAGTGTGTTTGTGAATGTATGTGTAAAATCTCAAGCGAAGGCACATTAAGAAGAAATAGGAACTAATTTCATTCTTTTCAGAATTCAACAGTTTTGTCTTTTGTTCTCCTTGAGGAGTGAGGCCACCAGACCCCCTTCTGAAATCTCAGTTAAATCTATTCCAAGTGAGCTCCAGCCTAGGGGTCCAGTAGGAGACAATGCTAGAAAGGAGGGAGTGCACGTGGGGTCACAGCCAGGAGTCAGGAAGGTGTGCCTAGAGGTGCTGTCCACGCAGGGCCTCGGGCAAACCCAGCAGAAGGAACCTGTGCAGGAACAAGAAGCTCACAGCAGGTTCCCCCTGGGCAGCCATGTGTCCTGAGCACGGGTCGGGGAGCCCAGGCAGTGGCGTGGCCTGAGCACGGGTCGGGGAGCCCAGGCAGCAGCGTGGCCTGAGCACGGGTTGGGGAGCCCAGCAGGCAACCGGGAGCCAGCCAAGGTTTGTGAGTAATGCCTTCCATGCCTTAGAGGCTCAGTCCAGCGGTGTTACTGAAAGAAGGCCTGGTGGGGAGAATGGGGACAAGGAGACGTGGAAAGCTGCTGGAATAGTCTGGAACAGATGAGTTTCTGGGGGAGAGTGACCAGGAGGTGAGAGGTGCTGGGGCCTCTCAGCTGGAAGAGAGGGCACGAGAGTCCTCTCCAGGGTGAATCCAGGGACGGATCACCTCAGTCCTTGGATTATTCCAGTAGAGGGGACACCCATGCACCCCAAGGTCCCCCTTCCACATTCATTGTTAGCACGTGCATTCCCTTTGAGACAAAAAGAAGGGATGCCCAATTTTTCAAATTTATTTCATGCCAGAAATGGAGAAGGAGCTTTCTCTAATTAAAAATAAGCCTTCTAAGGAGACCAACATGCTAGAAGACCCTAGTGCATTGTTTGGGACCGAGGACCACACTTTGGGACGTGACTGGGGCAGCTCAGCCCAAGACTGGGTGTTTCTAACGGACAGATGCTGAGCCTGCCCTTCACATGGAGACCTAGACGCACTACAGCAGATCTGGTCTGGGATTCCAGTCAGTCTGAGTTCAAGAGGGTCAGAATCTTTTGGCATTAGGAGCTTGAGCAGAGTGAAGAGCTAAAAGCACCACAGCAAAAAGGCAGCTCCTTTGTACCTGCAACCAGGTTGTCTCCAAGTGTGATCACTACCCTACCTGTCAGCACAGCGCTCACGACCTGGGAAGATGTGCACACGTGCTAGTTCAGCCACAATGTGTAAACCTGCCCAAGCTGTTCTTCAGGCACGAGGTCTCATCAGGAATGGGCTGTGACTTTCCCATGAAACCACTTCTGCTACGAGGGACAGCTGTCACCCTTCTATCTGTCCTGTCCATCGAGCTGGAACACAAAGGGGAGAGGGAATCAGTTATCCAAAAACACCTGGGCAGACCCACAGATCTCAGGGCCTGGATGCAGTTTTATAAAACGGAAGCTTTTCTGCCTCTTTGCAAATTCTGCTGTTGAGCCAAGTAAAGACATGCCAGCAGGGCTGGGCAGAACTGGGTGGCTAAATGGAGGGCCTCAATTAAGTAGCCGATCAAGATGTATGAAGGTCACATGCTCAAGGACATTCACTATTTGGAAAAGTAACTCAGGTTAGACTGTAATTCATCCCTCAGTGTTTATTCTTGGATAACAACTCCTTTTAAATAAATAACCCCCTAAAATCATAACCCACTTGACATAAATTACTATGAAACTAGAAAATAGCACAGGTCAAGCCCTATAGCACTACCTCCAAAGACACCTAAGGGGCTGCTTGACTGGTCTTGCTGTTGAATGGAAACAGGAAGTCAGAGGCAGGCGAAGAGTGCTGTGCAGGCAGCCAGGCGGATCTGACCCGAATCTCTGTTGCCCTGAGAGCAAGGTCTCTGCTTCCATCCTCAATGTGTAAAGCATAAGCCTGCCTCAGTGTTAGCTGGATTCTCTGCTTCCATAAAGTGACTCAGCAACATCATTTGGACATTTGATGGTCTTTATTTCCCCCAACATGAGAGGGAAATGGCACCAACCTACATCTTAGCCCTAAGAGCCAAAGTGGAATGAAAGTCTGGAAATAACAGTGGCAACAATGTCTAATATGTGTGGGAACAGTAAATGCGAAGGCTCATCTCCTTGATAAGCCTTGTATTCTTTGGTTCAATCTGTAGGAACTCAGGCTGCAGCGAGAGGCAGGGGCTTTAGCCATGGAGGTGAGAGGGAAGGGCCCTGAGGCCTGAGGCAGTCACAGCTGGAGGGGGGGTTTCCCAAGATGTCTATCTTGGGGCAACAAGACCCTCGGTTCTGGCAACCTGGTGAAATCCCCTTTGGGTGTGTTACACCTGCCTGTAATCACGACTCTCCTCTCTGAGACGACTAGACTCCAGTGCTCAACGCTGCCTCCTGCAGGAAATAATCCCTCAACTCCCAGCTGCACATGCTGGTTCTCAGGGAAACCACGTTTTCCGTAACTTCACTTGTTTACAGGAGGTTTGAGGTCTGGAGAGTGTCAAGGCTCTTTGGCTTTCTACCCTCCCTAGATTGTGACATGTCCGCGGCTCTCATGCTGATTATTTCCTAAAAGTGTGTGGTGTGGCTCCATCCCACACAAGCGAGAACTTCAGCTTCTCCAAGTTCCTGAGCCTGTATCACCTCAGAGTCATCCCTTGGCCTCAAGCTGTTCAGTGCTGCTTCATTTCAGGGAACACGAGGCTCTGCTGAGGAGCGGTGAGAGCACAGACTCCCGACAGCTCAGCCTGCTGGCCCCGCGTGCCTGCTCCACCGCTGAGAGCAGGCGCTGGGTGCCAGCTTCTCCATCTACACGAGGGACTGAGAATCGCAGCACCCGACTCACAGGCACACAGCCAGCCAGGCAATGCCTGGTGCAGGATTCGCAGCCAACATTAGCTGATCCTGCACTGTCTTAGCCAAATGGCTCCACACCCAGCGGACCCAGATCCCAGGGCAGTGAAGAAGGCAGGCCCTTGATGACCCTACTCAGCAGTCTGTACCTTTCCAGTTTCCCGCTGGATGAGGTCCTGCATCTCTTCCGTCCAGCCCAGAAGCTCCACCAGCTTTTCCACACCATGTACCACGTCCCCCAGCTGAACCACGTCCCTGCTGCGAGGACGCCACGCCAAGGGCCCCACCAGGTCCCGGTTGATGAGCAGTCGGGGCACCGAGCTCTGCACGGCCTCAGACAAGCTGGCAAAAGGTTCCACCTGGAAAATGTGAGCAGAGTATCCACCCTCTGCACCCCTCAGGACACTTCATGCACAGCCTCTGAGGCCTTGGAGGGACAGCACAGACTGAGGGTAAGGCCTCGGATACAGAGATGACACACCACCCACTTTATTTCTTCCAGTTGCCTTCCTGCTCTTTGGTCTCCATGCCCTTGTTTCCTCCTCCCCTGAGCCTCCCTCTCCTCCTTGTCCTCCTCCAGCTTCTGCGGGTGCTCCTCCCCAGCAATCACACAGTCTTACCTGTCTTCCTCCACCGTCTCCCAGCATGCCACTGACATGTGACATGTCACGCCTGTCTGCTCTCACTTCCTGAGAGCAGTGACCTGGTCCCACAGAGGGAGCCCCTCTGAGGGCTCCTGATGCCCCTGTGACCTGGCGGTTTTCCCACCTCTGCACAGCCTTCACTATCTGGACCTCCAGGGGGCCTAACTCGGGGCTGTGGGCTTCTTCATCCAGCTCTCAAGTGAAATTTTCACTCAAGAGTAGTAATGTAAGAAATGGATAGGTTAATAAATGGTATTGAGACTGGCTCCTTATCTGGGAGGAAAATGCTCAAATCCTGCCTTTCACTGAAAAAAAATCAAGTGAATTAAAGATTTAAATGTAAACAAAATAGGCCTTGAAGAAAAATTAGGGTTTATAAGTAAAGGAGAGGAGGACTTTTTAGGCATAACAGCTGAAGTCAGATAAGACAAGGGAAAATGAGGACATATTTGACTATGTGATGCTATCACACTGTCATCTACACACAACTCCCATGCAGAAAAATAGTTTTTAAACCTTATCACCATAAACAAACTGCAATAACACAACATGTGACAAAAAGTTTATATTGCTAATTGATCAGGTAATTTATAAACATTTTACATAATTTACGAATTTGTATTGCCAACTTGTGAAGAGAAAAAAATAACCCAGTGGAAAATGGGCAAGAGATACAAATATGCAGAGAGAAGCAATATGGTAGTCAATAAACATATGAGAAGATGAATGCCACTCCTCATTACAGAAATGCAAAATCTCTCTCTCACACACACTTGTTACTTTTGACCAGATTTGTAAAAACTTAAAGACAGGTAATATTTGGTAGTGGTGAGGAAATGGGAAAATGGTCAATCACATACTGTTGGTGGCAGTGTAATAGTGTATTTTTCTGGAGAGCAAGTTCTCAATATCTATTTACTACAGAAGTATGCATGAGTATGTAAAAATATATAAACATGGATATTCACTACAACATTATTTATTTTTTTTTGCTGAGGAAGATTAGCCCTGAGCTAACATCTGTGCCCATCTTCCCCTACTTTATATGTGAGTCACAGTGACAGCATGGCTGACAAATGGTGTAGGTCCACTCCTGGGATCCAAACCCGTGAACCCAGGCCACCAAAGTGGAGTGCAGGAACCACTTAACCACTTAACCACCATGCCACAGGGCCAGCCCCACAACATTATCTTTAATATAAAAACTGTATACTATTTATTTTTGCTGTTCATCAATAGGACACTGCTTAAATAAATTTTGGTATAGATCCATAATCCCTTGTCTTAAAACTCTTGGGGCTGGATGTGTTTCCTAATTCAGAATATTTCAGATTTGAGAAAACATGATACAGTTTACACCATAATTATGTCACAGCTCAGTGAGATGCAGAGAGCTCCGCAATCCAGCACACTGACATTTCTTCCACAGCATGTGAGACAGATAGTCTGTGAGCAACACAACAGGTAGCTGAATGCGACTAGCTCCCTGTTTACAGAGGAGCACTCTGCTTTGGGGCCTCAGGTGGCCCTCACATCCGTAGCTGTAAGGGATGCTGTGGGCATCTACAGGTGGGTCTCTGTGCACAGTGTTGCCCCACTTCTGGTTGAAGATCACCACATCTGTGCACGTACATAGTTGTATAGAGGAGACACCTGAGGCGACACGAGAAAAATGCTAACAATGCTGGTGCGACTAAAGTGATCTTTGCTCTATATATAATGTGTGAATTTTTTTAAAACAAAAACATGGTACTTTTATAATCCGGAAAAAAAGGCTATTTTCATTTCTCTTAAAAAATAAAGAGGCCTGGTGGCCCCAGTGTCCACACCCGGTAGCCAGCACAGGTCAGCACCACATGCCACTGACCACCACGGTTCACTGGCCCCTCTCCCTGCCCCTCCCATGTCCGTCCCCCCATCCAGGCCCAGTGTGGGCACCCCAGATCTGTTCACACTCCAGGCTCTTCCGTCTGCTCACTCTGGCACCCTAGTTCCTACCTCTGCTCCTACCTGGACTCCAGACTTGAAAATCTACCTAACCTGCTGCCCATGTCCACTTGACAGCCCCACACACTCAAATCGGGGTTCCAAGGCCAAACTCCCCTAAACTTCCCACCAGGCTTCTCCATCTCAGGAAATCAGCTCCATCCTCATGGCTGCTGAGGCCACAACCCTGGATCCTGTGGGTGTCCACACTTACCCATGGACTCCACCTTCACACAGGCCTGGGCCCCAGCACCCTCTCCTGGCTCCACCTGCCACCCACTATCCCACCCACATCACCACCTAAGGGCATCTCCTGGCTCTTCCCGCTCCCACAGTGTCCCCATTCACCACACAGCACCTAGAGGGACAGGCAGTGGGACCATCCCCACCGCTGGCTCCACCTCACTCACTCCACCAGGCCCACAGGCCACTGCTTAGCCATGGGTAATGAGTAAAGAAACCTCAACTAAACTGGATGGGGAAGTCCTGCAGGGAGAGCTCTCACCGCCATCACACATCATCAATTACTCCGAACAAGAAGAGAGGACCTTGCATCTCAGACAGGAAGTCCAACTACTTTACTACTGAAAGAAGATTCTCTCCCCATCCAGCAACAGCCCAGCCAATGAGAACCGCCGCAGGTCTGCCAATGAGACGCCGTTGCCTCCCTCAGCTGTTACTCTCCCCCAGTGGAGTTTCCTTTAGAACAGCCCCTCCCCATCCCGCTTTTTCTCTGTAAAAGCAGCTCCCCTGTTCATCCTCCATATTCGGCTATGGTTTGCCAGAGCATGCACATCCTGGATTGCAATTCTTTTGGCTATTCCCGCATAAACTCATTTTGAGGGTAAAGTAACAGGCAAACTTGCTTTTTAGGTTGACAGCTAACACCTTCACCTCCTTCAGCTCTTAGCTCCAGTGTTACCTTCCTAACAAAGCGTACACAAACCAACCAAGCTCATATCACTATGAGTCCCAGCCCCTCCTAGCCTTTCTATCCTACCTGTCATTTTTCCCACAACAGGTACACCACCTAACATACTATATAACTTACTGCAACATCTTACTGTGCCTGCCCAAAGCACTAGGACAGAGCCCAGCACACAGCAGGCAGATTTGCTGAATAAATACACAGTCTTGGGCCTTTGTGGCTGGCCAGGACCCCTGAGTGTAGGTCTTTCTGTCCTTTCTTCCCCCTTGGTGCCTCATCCAATCTGGCAGAGCTCGTTTCAGGGTCTCATTTCTTGCTCTCATCACATCATTTATAAATTTCCTGATTTTCAGATTCAGATGTAGAAGAGCTTCTTGAACATGTCCAGTGGTTGTCTCCCAGGCACCTCAAATACACAGGGCAGAACTGAACTCAGCATCCTCCCCCCAAATTCTTCCTCACTCATAAATGGCCCGAAGCCCTGCAGACCAAACCAGACACCTCCCTCTCCCATCCAAAAAGTGACGCCAGGCTCCAAGTCCAGCCGTTCCCTCTCATTGCCATCTCTCACAGTCATGTGGTCTGACCACCATGCCCTCAGCTCTGCTTTCTTTAGGACCAGCCTCCTGGACATCTGCTCACTTCAATCCCTGCTCCCCAGCAGTCTCTCTCATCCCGAGGATGACCAGCTACGTCCCTGGTCAATCTCTTCAGGCTTATCACTGCTTCTCCCACAAAATCGGTCTCTGTGATATGACCTGGGAGGCCTGCTCCCACCTCACCTCTCCCACACCCCTTCTGTTCTCCCTTCCCCTCACACACCGTGCCCCACCCACACTTACAGCACCTCCAAAGCTGCACATCCTCCCTTCTCCCTGTTCTCCTGCCCAGCTGCTGCTCCCTAGGCCTAGAACACTTGTGCTTCCTCATCAGTTGAATCCACTCATCTCCCAAAGGTAGAGACCCAGAGTGCTCCCAGAGAACCTGGAGCCACCCCCACCAGCCCCCACCTCCTCTGCCCAGTCCTTCCAGCCTCCTTCCCGCATACTCTGAGCCCCACTGGGCCTTTTGACAAACCTCCAGGGAGGTCCCAAGGATAAGCAGAAGATCTGCCATGGGGAAATCAATCACATGCAGCAAGAACCTCTGGGGCAGCGGCTCCCCAAAGAACACGATGTCTGGTTTCACAATGCCAGTGCAGACTGGGCAGCGGGGGATCCTGTCCACCATCACGTCGGCCTGGGGTAACACAAACAGAAAATGGACCCAAGGAAGATGTTGCAAAACACTTTAAAAGGAAAAGGCAAAAACAAATTCTTATTAAGAAATTTTCAAACATTCACAAAAGCTGAGAGAGCAGTATAATGAGCCCCCATGTACATAATGAACCCAGCTTCAACAATTATTGACATTTTAACAATTTTGTTTCATATAGCTCCCAAAATTTTGGGGAGGTTGGAGTATTTGAAAGCAGATCCTGGACGTCACATGACATATAGCACATCTAACACTGTGCTCTGCACCTGGAGTGGTTATCAAGGACACTCAGCTGCTAAGGAAATACTCAGATTACGCAGTCCCTGGAAGGCACTCTGAAGGCATTTGGCCTACAATAGGCATCATTCAATGAGAAAATCTGTCCCTGATTTTAGCTGAAGTGATCATGATATTGTCTCAGCCCTGGGAGATGTTCAGGTCAGCGTCAACTCACTGGCTGGAGTTATGAGTAACATTTGCCACAAACCATTTCCTTGCAGGCCATGGTAAAGTAGATGCAAATTATGATTATATCCTGCTACACTTGGATTGATGCCGTGGGCTAGATGTTAAAGGAGGAGACCTAAGGAAGAAGACACCTGGTTTTCTAAGATAAATCTTTACAGCTGATGCGATTTGTTTTAGCAGGCTGAACCCAGTAAAAAACAGCAAAAACACTGGACAAAAGAAATGGACTATTCAAAGACTTCCGACATTATCAGATATACATTAAAAACTATATTATGTTTAAATTAAACAAGACAGGATAAAAAAATATAAAAAATAATGTAGTGGATTTGAAAAAGAACCAAATAGAACTTCCGGAAACACAAAGTAAAGTAAGGAAAATTGAAACTTCATGGAACAGCTTTATTCTCTAAACAAAACAGAGTATTGACAAGCTGGAAAACAGTCCAGAAGAAAGTACACCAAATGCAGCACAAAGAGGAGCAAGGTGGAACACAGAGAAGAGTGACCAAGAACTGTGGGCAAGAGCATGACAAGGTCTAACAGATGTTTAATCAGAGTTCCACAAGGGAGAGGAGAGGAGATGGCAGGGACAAGGAATGTCTGAAGAGATAATGGCTGAGGATTTCTCTAGCAACAATGAAAGATATCAAACCACAGATTCAGAAAGCCTTACAAATTTTAAGCAGAATAAGTAGATAAGAGGAAATCTATATGGAGACACACCACAGTAAAAGTGCAAAACTCCAAAGACAAAGAGAAGAGTGTTAAAAATATTCAGAGAACAGACAGCAACAAACTGATTCTACAGTTTATATGGAGAGGCAAAAGACCCAGAATAGCCAACACAATATTGAAGGAGAACAAAGTTGGAGGACTGACACTACCTAACTTCAAGACTGGGTAACTTTAAATAAAGGTAAACTATTCTCTATACTATAATGCTGGATACATGTCATTTTAATTTGTCCAGATCTACAGAGTATACACCACCAGGATGAACTCTAATGTGGACTTTGAGTGACAGATGATGTATCAATGTAGGTTCACTGACTGTAACAAATGTACCACTCTGGTGAGGCTGTGCTATGTGTGTCCGGTGAGTATGTGGAAATTCTTCGTAATTTCCATTCAATTTTGCTGTGAACCTAAAAGTGCTCTAAAAAATAAAGTTTACTAAAAAAAAAAAAAGGTATCTTAACCATCCTAAAATTAATATGTAATTTCAACAGACCCAAAATAGCCAAAACAATCTTGAAAAAGAAGAACAAAGTTGGAGGACTCACTCTTCCTGATTTCAAAAGTTATTGCAAAGCTACAGTAATCAAAGCAGTGTGGTTCTGGCATAAAGACAGGCATTATAGCCCATGGAATAGAGAGCCCAGAAATAAACCCTCGCATAAGGTCAATGATTTTCAAAAAGGGTGTCAAGATGATTCAATGGGGAAGGGACAGTCTTCAACAAACGGTGCTGGGAAAACTGGACAGCCACATGGACAAGAATGAGGTGGGCCCTTATCTTACACATACATAAAAACCAACTCAAAAAGCCTAAACATAAGAGTTAAAAACACAGAGAAAAGATTCACAATCTTGCATTTGGCAATGACTTCTTGGATATGACACAAAACCACAGGTAACAAAAAAAAAACCCATAAATTGGACATCAAATTTTAAAACTTTTGTGTGTTAAAGGGCACTATAAACAGAGTGAAAAGGCAACCTGCAGGATGGGAGAAAATATTTGTAAATCCTGTATGTGATAAGGGGTTAATATTCAGAATATATAAAGAACTACAACTCAACAACAAAAACCAAATAACTCAACTAAAAAATGGGCAAAGGACTTGAATAGACATTCCTCCAAAGAAGATATACAAATGACCAATAAGCACATGAAAAGATACTCAATATCACTGATCATTAGGAAAATGCACATCAAAACCACAACGAAATATCACCTCATACTCATGAGGATGACTACTATCAAAAAAAACACAAAGGGGCTGGCCCGGTGGCTGAGTGGTTAAGTTTGCGCACTCTGCTGCAGGTGGCCCAGTGTTTCGTTGGTTCAAATCCTGGGCGCGGACATGGCACTGCTCATCAAACCACGCTGAGGCAGCGTCCCACATACCACAACTAGAAGGACCCACAGCGAAGAATATACAACTGTGTACTGGGGGGCTTTGGGGAGAAAAAGGAAAAAAATAAAATCTTTAAAAAAAAACAACACACAAAATAACAAGTGTTGGCAAGGACGCAAAGAAATTGGAACCCTGATGCATTGCTGGTGGGAATGTAAAATGGTGCAGTCACTATGGAAAACAGTATGGCAATTCCTCAAAAAATTAAAATAGAATTATCATATGATCCAGCAATTCCACGTTTTTTTTGTATGCTTTTTTGGTGAGGAAGATTGGCCCTAAGCTAACATCTGTTGCTAATCTTCCTCTTTTTTTCCTCCCTAAAGCCCCAGTACATAGTTGTATATCCTAGTTGTAGGTCATTCTAGTTCTTCTATGTGGGACACCACCACAGCATGGCTCAATGAGTGGTGTGTAGGTCCATGCCTGGGATCCAAATCGGCAAACCCCAGGCTGCCAAAGCAGAGTATACGAACTTAACCATTCAGCCATGGGGCCAGCCCCCCTCCACTTCTTGATATATACCCAAAAGAACTGAAAGCAGGAACTCAAACAGATATTTGTATGCTCATGTTCATAGCAGCATTATACACGATAGCCAAAAGGCAGAAGCAACCCAAGTGCCCATCAACAGATGAGTGAACAAACAGAATGTGGTATATGTTAAAATGGAGTCTTACTACACCTTAAAAAGGACAGAAATTCTGCGGTATGCTACAAAATGGATGAACCTTGAGAATATTATGCTAAGTCACAAAAACAATAAAATATTGTGTGATTGCACTTATATGAGATACCTAGAATAGTCCAATTCACTGAGATGGAAAGTATACTGGCAGTAACCACAGGCTGAGGGAGGGGAGAGACATAAGTTGTGCTTAATGGGAATAGAGTTTCAATTTGGGATGATGACAAAAGTTCTGGAAATGGATTGTGGTGATGACTGCACAACAATGTGAATGTACTTAGTGCCACTGAACTGTGCACTTAAAAATGGTTAAAACAGGGGCCGGCCCAGTGGTACGGTGGTTAAGTGCGCACCTTTCGCTTCGGCAACCTGGGGTTCACCGGTTCGGATCCTGGGTGCAGACACGGCACCGCTTGGCAAGCCATGCTGTTGTAGGCATCCCACATATAAAGTAGAAGAAAATGGGCACGGATGTTAGCTCAGGGCCAGACTTCCCCAGCAAAAAGAGGAGGATTGGCAGCAGATGTTAGCTCAGGGCTAATCTTCCTCAAAAGAAAAAAGGTTAAAACAATAAATTTTATGTTCTATATATTTTACAACAATAAAAATAATTTTTAAAAAGAGTATTTCAAATGTGAAAACAAATGTATGTGGTAATTTTAGGATTCCCACTAAAAGATTAGAAGCAAGTATATACTTCCCAAGCTCATACAGTGGAAAAAAAATGGAATGACTAAAAAGCTGGGAAAAATAGAGAGCACAAAACAAGATGGTAAACTTAAATACAAATATTTCATTAATTACATTAATGTAAGTGGATAAATCCTCAGTTAAAAAAAATTATCAGACTGGGTTAAAATATAGAACCTAACTATATGCTTTACAGAATAACATATCTAAAACATAAGAATATGGAAAGACTAAAAGCGGACACATGACAAAGACACCCCAGCAAATACTACACAAAAGAAAGCTGACATTGCCAAAGAAGGACTTTCGGGTCAAAGTAATTTTTAGAGATAGAGGAGGATAAGACAATGGTACATTTGAATGTACCTCAATTACTTAATCTCAAGATACATAAAGGAAATATTGACAGAAATACAAGTAAAAATAAATAAATCCACAGAGTGGGACATTTTTACACAATTCTCTTAGAATAACCAAAAAGCAGATAATGATATATAAAAGATTTGAACAGAATTAAACTTGATCTGGCCATATGTGCAGAACAAACCTTCAACCATTGCAGAATGCTCTTTCTTCTCAAGTACATTCTGAACATTTACAAAATTGGATCATATATGAGGCCGTAAACCAAATCTCAACACATTTCACAGGTCTCAGATCCAACAGCAAGAAGGACAAAAGAGAACTCGAATGCTGGGAGAGGAGAGTAGGGAAATGTGAACTGCTTGTAAAGTGAAGGATCTTTTATCATTGCAGAATGGCAGGACTTAAAGAACGCGGCTGTATCACTTTTGGCTGGTGGCCAGGGAAATTCACATGTCTCCTTATGGATAAGACTGGAGCAGGGATAATCAATGCAGGTAGACTTCACAGGGCAGGACCTCACAGAAGGAGAGGCAGTGGGCAGGGGCAGCGACCCCCTAGGCCCCCTTAGCTGGAGCCCCGCCCTGGAAGGGGCCTGTTCCAGCCCAGCCCTGGCTCAGGCCCCATGCACCTCCCTGGGATCTCCATTATGAACCTTCCAACCCGACCCAGGAAGACTCTAGTCCTGTGGGAAGCTTTGAGTTCTCTGAAAGATGGTTGTATCATTTAAAAAGAGCAGTTTCACCCTTTTTTATTCTGACGTTTCAGAAAGAAACAGAAGTGGGAGATAAGGGGGTTGGAGCGATTACAGTAATGTGGCTAGTTCCCAAAGGTCTACCAGAGCCGGCTCTCAATTTGTATTTAAAAAAAGTCTCCCAACTTGTTTGATTTTTTAAAAAGAAAGGAAAAAAAGCTTCATCCTTATTCATAGTGTCCACCACCTGTTCTCTGAAGATTCTGAAACTTACACTTGCTGCCCACACCTCTTTCCTGAGCTCCGGATCCCCCAGACTGGTGCACCCAGAGGACCCATGCCCAGGACATCTTCATAGAGCCCTTCCTCCCCCACCTCCAGTCAGCCCTAAGGCATCATTAATTCTGCCCCCTGGGCCTCCTCAAGTCATCCTCTTCTTTCTCCACTGCCCTGCTCAGCCCAGACCCTCACTATCTCTCACTCAAATTTCCTGAAAAGCCTGTTGTGAAAATAAAGGGAGCCTCCTTTAAAATGGAGTCGGGGAGCACTTACACAGCACCACTTGCCATACCTCACACTCCCTGACAGGAGGAAGCTCGGCTGGAGGAGGGAAGATTTTCTCCTTGCCCAGCAACAGCCCAGCCAATGAGAAGCCGTCACCACCTGAACTCTCACTCTCCTCCAAAGGACTTTTGCTCAGCACAGCCCCTCCCAACTTTCTCTTCTCCTCTTTAAAAGCAAGCCCCTCTCCTTTGCTCTCTGTACTTGCCTGTGGTTTGCCATAGTTTGCGTGTCTCGAATTGCAATTCCTCTGCTATTATCAAATTAACTAATTTTGCTGGTAAAATAACTCGCTATTTTATTTTTAAGGTCAACATCCTCCCCACAGTAGAACTATTCACAATAGCAAAAAGGTGAAACAACCTAAATTGTGGTGCACATATACAATGGAATACTATTAGCCATAAAAGGGTATAACACACAGTAGTGCCCCCTTACCCACAGAGGATACCCAAGACCCCCAGTGGATGCCTGATACCACGCAAAGTACCAAACCCTACAGTAGTCCCCACTTATCCATGGTTTCAGTCACCAGCGGTCAACCATGGTCCACAGGTAACTGAAACCATGGGAAGCAAAATCGGAACAAGGGGGGACTCCTGTGCTGATACATGCTACCACACGGACAAACCATGAAAACATGATGCTAAGTGAAAGAAGCCAGACACACAAAGTCATCTATTGTAAGAGTCCATTTACATGAGATGTCCAGCAGAGACAAATCCACAGAGACAGAAAGCTGACTGCTGGTTGCCAGGGGCTGGGGGAGGAGGGAATAGGGTTGACTAATTAGTGGGTATGGAGTTTTCTTTGGGGGTGATGCAAACGTTTTGGAATTAGATAGAGGTGGTGGTTGCACAACATTGTAAATGCACTAAATGCCAATGAATTGTACACTTTAAAATGGCTAATTTTACATTATGTGAATTTCACCTCAGTAAAACATAAAAGACAGGGTCCTGCGCCACTGGGTCCTGTGACACTTCAGAGGCTCATCTTTACTAAGATTTTCCACTCTATCCTATTCTACTTAAAAAAAAATCCATCTTACAGAAGTATCTGCAGAAGTACACGGGGGTATAAACATGGGTATCATTGCTGTATTATTTTCAGTAGTAGAAATTACAAAATCAAACACTATCGCACAATGTGAATGGCTAAGGTAATACTCTCTAGTTACTACAAAGAGTGAGCAGAGCTGCTGTTACGGACACAAGATATCCATGCAATTTTGCTCAGTAACAAAGCAAGTTGTAGAATATTAAGCTGAATGATCCCATTACTGAAAAAAAATTGTAACTGTGTGTGGGTGATGTTACATAGATATTTACATGTATGTTTACATATACATCTTTTTTTTAAAGGCCTGTAACATTAGACACCAACCTCTTAAAAATGGGCTCTAAGAGCTGGTTGGAGCGAGACCCATTTCCCACATATTTTCTGTGCTGCCCTAACTTACAAGCTTGTATTACTTTTCTAACTTAAAAACAAAGAAAAATATTTCCACATTATTACGGTTCGGTTGTCCTTTGACAGGATGCTTATAAAATACCACTTTTCCATGTCACTCCCACTGTGAAGTGCAGAAGGGAAAGGACCGACAGTGAGACGACTCACCCAGAAGTCCTCTCCTGGGGAGGGTGTTCGGCAGACAGCGCAGGTGGCAGAGGCAAAGGATCCGTGTGCTTCAATCAGCTTTGAGGCAGGGATGCCAGACGCTGAAATTCAAACCAAAGCTGAGTGCTGCTGCCTCCCAGGGGGATGCACAGCCCCAGACCACGACCTCTGGGCTTGGCAGAGCCCCAGGAAGAGTCACAGCCCTCAGGGGTAGCCTGATGTCCCTGCCTCATCACCCACTGACCAGAATAAGCACAGGGACAAGGGTCCCAGCTGGAGCCAAATCACAGTTAAAACAAAGCCTGTCAAAACACAGTACAAAAAATTTGATGTAAGTTCAGATAAAATGATATCCTATACCTAGGAAAACATTTTCTATTCTACAGGTGCCAAATAAAAGTGAGAAAACAATATAAATACAATAAATTTCCAAAGAATTGTGGGAAAACAGACAAAAGGTAACTTACCATGAAAGTTCTCTGTTACCACTGTCAGCTTCTGAAAGGCTGTGGGTGGACAGACACAGTCCCAACTGCAGGAGGCGTCCCACCATGTCCCCATTATTGTCCTAACTCTGCTTATGCTGAAGCCCAGAGCCAGATGCTCCCGCCTTCCCACAGGCCTGCCCTGCTGCATCTCCAGGAGGGGAGATCGTCCCCATGGGGCATCCACTGCTGCTTATGTGATTCCAAGCTGTGGAATCCTTCTAGCAAGGAAACGTTCTCCTGGGATCAAGTGAGTCCTCTTTTCAAATCATAAGACATGGCAGCCTGGCCAAGCTGCTGCTGGCTTGTGGAGAGTGGACCGCCAAAACCCGTCAGCATCACTCATGTAAGAAAAACGCCCCAGCAACTGCTTCTCTAAGTACATGGCCAGAGGCCAGGATAGTCTGTGAATCACTGGTTATGGCCACCATCTGGACACAGTCAAGAAATCACCATACATCAAGTTTCATAATACTAAGGAATTATTACTGATTTTTTTGTGTGATGATATTGTAGTTATGTTTTAGAAGTCTTTATCTTCTAGAGATACCCACTGATGTATTTATAGATTAAATGTATTATGTGAGGGGTTTGCTTCAAAATAATCTAGGGTGAGAGAGGAGGTAGGGGGAGGACTCAGATAAACAAGGACTGGCCGTGATGAGGACACGAGAGTGCATTACATTCTTCTCTTTATTTTTGTGTGCTCGAAAAATTCCATAATAAAATTTTTAAAAAAGAAGTCATCATATCAGATTAGCAAAACTAGAAGCTCTTGATGCCACCTTAATTCTACCCAAAGCTTACAGCCCGACAGGCACACTGGGAAAATGGGTGAACCAATGAAGTCCCAACAGGGACCCTTAAACACACAGCAGATGCTTTTATGGAGAACAAAAGCATGACTAGTTGGCTCAAAATCAGTCACAGGATAGGATATAAGCACTAGGCCTCAGCCCTGCAGAAACAGGCGCCCGTGCCTTCCCCGCGGGGGAGGAGCGAGGTGAATGGAGAGCTCACCTCTCTCGAGCCCATCGATGTTCTGTGTGTAGAGCCGCAGGAGCAGCCCCTTCTCATGCAGCAGTCGGAAGAAGTAGTGAGTGACGTTGGGCCTATAGTTCCCAGGGTACAGTTCCTTGGCCAAAGCGAAAAAGGGCTTGGGGTTGTGAAAGAAAAACTCGAGTTCAAAGATGGCCTCGGGGTACGGGATGTCATACTGCTGGAGGTTGCTGTAGAGGCCACTCCCAGGAGACCTGCAAAGAGAAGCAGGAGGCTCTTAGTCCTTCAGAGAGAGCGGGGAAATGAAGTAAACCAGGGGTGGCCCAGGAGGAGTGAGGGGACCCCAGGGCTACCTGAAGTCTGGAACGCCGCTGGGGGTGCTGATGCCGGCCCCCACCATGACCACCACCCTCTGGCAGGCTCTGGTTCGAATCAGCTCAGCCACATCCTGCAGCAAAAGCTTCTCCTTCCTACTGTTGCCTCCACTTCCAAAGATGCTCGAAGCACCAGCAGAAAAAGATATGGGCCTTCTTCCACCTGTAATGCTGACAGAGAAAGGAGAGTGCCAGGTAACCAACAACTATCAAGCTCATGCTAGTGAAAATGAGCACTGTCTGCCCTTCCACCATCCCCACCACTGAGAATGACCATACGCTTCTCTCCTGTCCCTGGAAATGACTATCCTTCTCATCATGGATGACTATGGGCTAAAACAGAAAGCAGTCTCAACTCAGAAATCAAGACTTATTTGGGAGCAAAAAATTCAGGTTAACGGGAACTGTGCAAATAAGGAAAGTATCATTCCAGAATTCCTGTTATCAAAGGCCAGTGCTGAGAGAATAGGGTTCCACAACAAAAGCTCGAGCCAGAGCCAAGAGCATCCCTTTGTGGGGCTCTGGGCACACTCTTTGCAAGGCCATACACCCTAACACACCTGGGACGTGACAAATACCGTGACATTTAAAGAAAGGTAAACATCTCAGGCTTTACACCAAATATTATCAAGATGAAAAGTGGGCTCTAGAGACCATTCCAGAAAGAAACATTCATACCCTGAAAGCTAGGGGTTCAAAGTGCTGCAGAGACTTCATCTTCAATGTTCACAGCCATGTAGGGGGCTGCTCATAGTATGAGGCAGCCAAACAATCACACAGCCAAGGCAAGGCCATAGGAGACCGCAGCTCAGGGCTGTCTCTTCAAAGCTCCAGAAAGCTTCTCAGGTCTCTCCAGAAGCCAAGAGCTGAGACACTCACAACAAGATTCAGTGTTAGGAGTCTGAGATGGTCTTCCACAGGAAAAAAGAGCCAGACACAATAAACCAGTTACAGGCTTCAGTGAGGCCTCTGGACCCAATAAATGACTCGACGCCCAGGAAAGCCACAGGAAGAAACAAAAGCAATAAAAATCACACAAAGCCCAGAGAAGCCCCTGAAAATGTCCCCCTGAAGCTGCAGCCATGGGAGGCATGTGGCACTAGAGCTTCACATGGGCCTGGAGGCCTCCTGAGTATACAGGTTTTCTCTCAGGCCCCTGCTGGGCATCGCACCAAGCTGCATAACCTCTTCATCTCCTAGTATCATGCTGGTGACTCACCCAGAGTCCAGGACCACCATCCCCCACTGCACAGGGTGCCTTCCTCACACCCCAAGGGCTGGTGGCCACCACGTCCATCCTTCCAGGAGAAGGCCCTTGATGACCCTCCCCCAGGACATCTCTGACGTCGGTATAGTGACCCCTCCACCCTGACAGGAAAAGAGATTCAACCAACTGAACTGATGACCCTCCCCAAATGAATGATGACTCTAAAGTGAATACAGGCATAAAAACAGGAAACTGAGAGTATTTCTTTCACTCACAGGCACCCTAAAAGCACATCCTTAGACATACATAAGGACAACCCAGAGCTTATCTCCTGGGAGTATGAGCGAACTCCCTCTCCTGTTTGCTCTCTTTCGGTTTTTCCTTTGCTCCTTGCAAAACGAACACTGCAGGATTCCTGCACAGATAGGTCCACTTTACACACTGTTGCTGGGTTTTCCCTGAAGCTCTCTGCTCCCCACGGGACCCCAACATACCCCACCCCAGTGACAGTTTCAACCCCCACTACTCCCTCTCATATACCCCTCCTCTCAGCCAAACAAAAGGACTCCCTGGTTCTTGTGTATGTCCTAAACCCAGCTCCCTCTGCCTGAAAAGACCTTTCTCCACCTCAGTATCTCCAAATCTCCTGGAGTCAAGGCCAGGGTCAAATGCTACCTCCTTCATGAAGCCACTGCTGAACCCCAGTGAGAAGTCACTTAGCCCTCCTCCAAAAGCTGACAGTATCGGCTCATTTTAGGGTGCCTGTCACCCCTGCCACACGGCCTCTCACATTCAACTCTGGGGTCAGCAATGGTGCAATTCAGGGACTTGCTTGCAACTCACAGACCACTTGCATGCTTCTGTGTTGTTGTCTCTCCTGCCACCCAAAGCATCATCTTGGTTTTCAAAAAAAACAGGCCTCTGAAAGATGTGTAATGAGAAAGGGGAACATGACAAGGGAAGATGTATGTGTAGGGCTGAGGGCTCCAAAGGAGAGTCCTAGCTCGCTGCCTGCCTCATCAAGTCACTCAAACACCCCGAGCCTCAGCTGCCAAAGCCAAAAGCAAGGGACAAGAGATGATTCTTGCAGTCTTGTCTGAAAAGATCTGTAACAGGAAACCTCTCAGCAAAGAGTACAGGAAATACACGCAGCAGGGGAAACAACGGCCCTCTCCTACCTACACTCCTGCGGAGATGCCCAAAGACTCTGAAGAAAGTTCTGCTGCCCCAAAGACTTCCATAAAAGCACGTGTCAAGGCAGCTCTTCTGAGTGACTTCACTCTTCTGAGTGAAGTCACTGAAATCTCCAAAGGGGGTTCTCTAATGAAAACTGGTCAGGCGGTCAGGAAGGAAAAGAGAAGACTCTGGCTCCAACTACAGCTATTAAATATCCCTCTTCACTCAGCATTAACAACATCTATTCACCAAAGGTCCTCACCCAAACATTTACCAACCCCCGCGTCTAAATGCAAATTACTATGAGAAATACAAAAGAAATGAGAGGGAAGTTGTGATATTGTGATTTATAAGAAATTTATATTTTGATTTTCATCTCCAAACCCCTGGAATTTCCTGAGCAACAAGAGCACTGGGAGCATCTTTTGTTATAATATTTGGTCTTAAATCCTCGGTTCCTGAAATCACTTCAGAGCCGTGAAGGTGACATGGGTGTCCGTTATTCATAACAAGCCCCTTTTCACCACAACTGGATTTCTGTTAATGAGGTGACTTCTGCAAATCCCCTAAGGATGAGGGCTGGTGGCCAGGGGAACAAATCGTGATTGGAGGGTTGGTGCCTCCATAAAACCCAAACGGAGGGGGGTTCAGAGAGCATCCAGGTTGGTGGACCAGAACGCCAGGCCAATGCCAGGTCCTGGGGGCCCAAACTCCCAGGGACAGAAGCTCCTGCATTTGGGACCCTTCCAGACCTCACCCTAAGTATCTCTTCATCTGGCTGTCCATTCATATCTCCTAACATGCTTTGTAGTAAACTGGTGATCTAGTAAGTGAACTGGCTTCCTGAGTTCTGTGAGCCGCTCCAGCAAATTCATCCAACCTGAGGCAGGGTGGTGTGAACCTCTCGACTATAACAAGCACAGGTGGCAATCTGAATTTGCATGTGAAATGGAAGCAGTCTTGTGGGACTGGGACCTTGTGGAACTGTGGGGAGCTGGTGCTATCTCCAGTTCAATAGCTTCAGAATTGAGTTAAATTTGTGGGACACCTTGTCAGTGTCTGCAGAAAACTGGAGAACTGCTTGGTGGTGTTGAAAAAAACACATATTATAGAAGTTATTGCCATTGTGGCATGCCTACTGAGTGCAAAGTGTTACTCAGGGTACTTGTGTAATTCACATCTACATGAGTAACACCTTTGCCACTAAAAAACACATGGACAAGTTTTTAACAAATGTCTAGAATGTACTTAAGGTGTAGAACTTCAAGTATATGCCACATGGAATTAGACTTACCGGAAGTAGGGGGACCCTGAGGAGCAAGCATGGGTGCCACCTGGGAAACTGAAACAGGGCGATTTCATACAAGAACCCCAAAATCAAAATGGCAGAACTCCCAAACTGCAGAAAACCTGTGCCAACAATCTCCTGTTTGGGGCAGTGGTAGATTTGTTTAATGATGGCTGGCAGTCCCTGGAACAGCACCTGGCAGATCAGGTCGCTATTCAGCCACGTCCCACGCACACAACTTCCTGAGATTATGGGCTGGAATGAACTCCAGCACAGCAAGTGTCTGTCCATTCCCTGCTCTACCCTCAGCGCCTGGAACAGAGTCTGTACAGAATAAGAGTTCAATAACGGTTTCCCGGATGAACGGAGGACTCCTCTATCTCTTTATTAAACTCTTCAACAATATCTTAGCAGCTGTGCAAGATGGCATCAAATGAATATATTAAACACTCATCCATTATCGGGCATTTAAGTTAGTTTCCTAAAAACTATGATTAACAACTATGGGCCTGAAGATTTTTCCGTATGTAAGCCCAATTCCTAGGCAAGGATTCCAAAATCTGCAATTACTGTCTAGAGGGTATCAACACGTACTGGTGGGGACACTAAAAATGTATATACCTCTGGACCCAGGAGTTCCACTACTAAGAATTTATCCCCAAAGTGGGGTACAAATAAGATTATTCACAGCAGCATTACTTGCAATAACTAAAGATTAGAAACTACTTCACTAAGAGAACGGTTACTTTATGAAGCATCACTACAAGGGAATTCCACAGGTCAAAATAAAAGACTGAAAAAGCACTCACGTTTTCAAACGGAGTAACCCCAAGACAAATTGTTACGTAAGAAGGCGAAGTACCGAAAACAATCCAATTAAAAAGGTGGCGGGCCAGGAACGAACAGGCGAGCACGGCTGGCACGCGCCCAAAACGCCCGCGAGGAAAATCACGATCCCCCGGCGCCGCAGCCTGGGAACCTGAGCCACCCCTCCGACCAGCCAGCTCGGGCTCCGGCCGTACCGCCCGCGGGAGCCCGCGCCTCCGGGTTGTGGGCACCGGCCGGCGCGGCGCCAAGGCCGTGCGTCTCCGCGCTTGGCCCCCCGCCCCGGCCCCGCGGAGACCACCCGGGACGAACCGAGGCTGCCGGGCCCAGGCCCGTTCACCTCCCGGGCCCAGGAGCTTGAGCGCGGCAACCACACGCCGAGGACACAGCGCCATGCTCCTCCGGGGGCCGTAGGCGAGCGCACCCCCGACGCTCAGACGCCCGCCCCGCGCGCTTGCCCGGCTCCGCGCGCCTTCGCTACACCCAGGTCACGCTGGCCCTTGCCACGACCCGGTGAGTCCGCGCCACGCCTTCGTCCCGCCTCATCACGCTTGCCCCCGCCCCGCGCGCCCTCGCCCCGCCTCCATCACGCTTGCTCCGCCCCATCACCCTTGTCCCAACCCCGCGCGCCCCCGCCCCCGCAAGCCCTCGCCCCGCCCCATCAAGCTTGCCCCGCCCCCGCAAGCCCTCGCCTCGCGCCCTCGCCCCGCCCCCATTACGCTTGCCCCGCCCCCGCCCCGCGCCTCGCTCCCGCGCGCAGGGAGCAGATTGGTTCCATAGTCGCCTGAGCTGCCGTCTCTCGCCCCAGAAACCAAACTGGGACCTTGCATTTCTGTCCTGCACTCCCACTTTTTTTCAATCGGGATGGTGATCGTGATGATAACTAATACTTTCTGAGCACTTACGATGGACAGGCATCACATTTACACTTAGTCCTGGCAAGACGCTACCAGAAGGTGCTATTAGTATAATGCCCGCTTAAGCTTGAAAAGCGGGTCACAAAGGCCAAGGCCACACAGCCAGTCGATGGCCAGCTGACCCCAGGCGCCCATCCTCTCCAACGCCTCAAAGGCACAGCCAGCTGCGCGGGAAATCCGGTACAGACCCGGCAGAGAATTTCGTCAAAGCACAGAGATGCGGTTACCCTGACAACCAGCCGGGGCCCGAGGCCGCGGACGGCGCTCCCGGCCTGCCCCGCGCCACGCGGCGCCGGAAGTGAGTGGGCACTTCCGGCAGCCATCCCTGCGGCGCTGACGTCTGTGTGGTGCCGCTGTCCCGGAGTCTTCCTGCAGTCATGAAGGACGTGCCCGGCTTCTTACAGCAGAGCCAGAGCTCCGGGCCCGGCCAGGCCGCCGTGTGGCACCGTCTGGAGGAGCTCTACACGAAGAAGTGAGCTCCGGGCCGAGGGGCCCCGGGGAGAGGAGGGCGAGGTGGAGGGACGACGGGGGAGGGACGCGACCTGACGGACTGAGGGCGCTCAGACCGTGTCGGGGGCGTGGGGACAGGAGAGGCCGGGACGTGGCTGAGGACCCTGGAGGTACAGGGCCGAGGGCGAGGAGGGGTGACAGCCCGTGAGGCCTGAGGAGCGGAGCCGTCAGCAGGGTTTTGGGGTCTGGGGTTCAGACCCACAAGCTGGCCTGTGCTTTGAGTTTGTGATTCCGGTCAAACAAGCAGACGCCCTTTCGGGGTCAGGCTGCCATCCATTTTGGATAATAGATTCTGGTGTCTTGTACTTGGCTTGTCATAGTGTGACCGTATCTACAGTTATCTTTCTCAGCGACCTGGAGCCGGTAAACCGGGGGCCAGTGCAGTTTTGTTCTTTTTCCTGTTGATTCTGCAACTGGTTACACGCTGGAGTGCAACCACATTCCCCTCTCCCATGGTTCCTACGTTCCGTTGCATTCCATGTTGGACTTTGTGCCCCTGGAGAGATCTCAGAGTTTGGATTTGTTTAGAAACGGGATGAACCTGAGAGCAAGTAAATTGTCTGTTGCTGAGCACCAACCTCTTTTTAAATGAATAGAATAAATTACTGGTAGTGGGCTAGCAATGTTCCATAGGAAAATACACCTCTTGTAAAAACCTCCCTGTTAACAACCTATCGTTAGGTGTTGTGCTTTTCATGTAGATTTTCAATATGTGTTTTGGTAATGTTCAGCATCCTTCTGCTATTAGCAGTTTTGGAGGGAAAATTCTTAGTGTTTGGCAAACAGTTGCTGTGTTGGGTAGCACGTTGTATTTCTCAAAGCATTTAACTTGCATTCTTAAAAATTAGCCTTTGGTTTCGAATGTGCTGTGTCTTTTAGAGGTTCTATGTACTAGCTCATTTAAACCTTCATTCGTCCCTTTCACAGATGAGGAAACTAAAGCTCAGTTTAAGCTCCTTCCCTGAGATACTCAGCTAATAAGTAGAAAGGCCAGGATTTCAACTTTGATGTGTATGATTCCAGAGTTCTTGTTTCCAGTTGAACCTAACAATAACCTTTTGAGGTAGTCTAGGAAGATGTTCTCCATTTATTGCTGAGGAAACTGAATCTTAGGTTAAGTGATCTCAAAATGACATAACCATTGAGTAGCAGAACCAGGAAAAGAACTCAGGTTTATTAGCATCTGCTTTTATTCTTCCTCTTACACAATAGAGACTGGTTAGCATTTGTTGTTGGCTGGCACCATCAAGGCCGAAGGTGTCTGTGACTGGATATTAGTTCGTAGGTCTTAAGGGCCTTTTGTTTTTCAGGTTGTGGCATCAGCTGACACTTCAGGTGCTTGATTTTGTGCAGGACCCGTGCTTTGCCCAAGGAGATGGTCTCATTAAGGTAAATGATTTGCTATACTAGGTCAGATTATATAAATGTGTTCGAGGACTTCTTAAAATAATAGGTGGGCTTTATAGTAATAATACATTACAGCTGTTCAACAATCACTTTGTCAGGTGCTGTACGTATTTACTCATTTATTCCACATAACAACATTGAGAGATAAGTACTAGTGTCACCCTATTGTTTGATGTAGAAGCAGACACCAAGAGATTAAGTAACTTGCCACAGAGCATAGCTAATAAGTGGCAGAAGAGGATCCAGAGAAATTCTAGCTTCTTCTAAAATCCAGGCTAAAATACTTATTGTTTTCCCCAATATCTTATTATTCATAGACTTTTTTTCTTTTTAGTTCTGTACTTTTGGAAAACTGTTATTCAGAAGTTGAAAGTCCAGGACCAGTTAGGGGAGGAGGTAGGATATACAGGAAGAATACCATAGGCATCTTTTAGATAACTGCCATCACTCCTCTTCCCTCACCTGCACTGACTCTGCTTGTTTGCCTGATACTCTGTCCTGGGTAGTGTGGGTGATAGAGCACCATTTGCGCCTCACTTGGGGTGGGGAGGTTTGGAGGGGGAATGCTGCATAAGTCATGTGCCTCTGTAATAGAGCACTTTTAGAATTTTGTCAACAGAAAAAAACACACTGTCTGCCACAGCTTTTCCCAGATCCCCCAACAAACCCCCATGAATTTTCTCAGTGGTAGCCTGTTCTTTGAAATCTTTCCTGACGTCTTTCTCTTTGATATCTGTCTGCTGGATTCTGAATGAATCAGAGATTTATACGTGCATTGGGACTGAAAGCTAGTTCATGACGATAGCTTGAATTATGTACCCTGGATACATTATTTCATGTGTGCTCACAATGAAGCTAACCACCTTACTACCACACCCCCTGGCCTCCTAAGATTTTCTTGTGGTTTATACCCATCAATTTGACATCTTACTACTCAAAGGAACTAGTAATCGTCTGTAAGACTGGAGATTTTGCTGCGCATTCTGTCTTCTGGCTTATGTGGAAAATGATAAGTTAGAGCTGTCTTAATGTTTGTTCCCTAAGGTCCTAATCATAACGGTGGATAATTCGTAACTGTTCATCTCTCTCCTTTGCATTCTTGTCTTTGAATCACTTTGTATACATAGCAGAATATTGCCTCAACCTCGTGGTAACATGATGCTTATTCAAGTCAGTACATTTAAGTTTACTATTTTCATGGACAAAATAAACCTTTAAAAATTGTTGGGAACCAGCCCACATAACTTTCAGATAGATAGTATTCATGAATTTGCAGTCACCAGAAGTAATTCTGAGCTTCTAGACTTAGTGGACTTTTTTTCTTTAGAAGGGTTTTTTTCTTTAGGTAATTCCATAAAATATAATAGGTATCAGAAAAGTTGAAACATCCTTTCTTAATGAGGAAGATATCTTTGAAATATTCCTTTGTGATAAAAAAGCTGTTTTAATTAGATGGCTCTTTGCTGGGTGCCAGATTTAAATATCTAACTGGCTGCTACAGGGATTTTTTTTACCCCAATTTTATTGAGAAATAATTGACATATAACATTGTATTAGTTTAAGGTGTACAACATAGTGATTTGATATGTGTATATATGTGAATTGATTACAATAAGTTTAGTTAACATCTGTCACCATACATAGTTAGAATTTTTTCTTGTAATGAGAACTTTTAAGATCTGCTCTCTTAGCAACTTTCAGATATACAGTAGTATTGTTAGCTATAGTCACCATGCTGTATATTACATCCCCAGGACTTAGATAGTTTGTAATTGGAAGTTTGTACCTTTTGACCACCTTCACCCATTTTCCCCCCTCACCCCCCACTTCTGGCAACCACCAATCTGTTTTCTGTTTGTATGAGTTCAGTTTTTTTAGATTCCACGTATAAGTGAGATCATATGGTATTTGTCTTTCTCTGTCTGACTTATTTCACTTAGTGTAATGCTCTCCAGGTCCATCCATGTTGTCACAAATGGCAGGATTTCCTTCTTTGTTTATGGCTGAATAATATTCCCTTGTATGTATGTACACACCACATTTTCTTTCACAGGGACATTTCCATCTTTCTCTGTTCACATCCCAGAGGAATTTGAGACTCTCCTTATCCAAAGTTGACATCTGGAGGTTCCCTCTCCTTGCTTTGCCCCATTACCCAGAATAAGCTCAGAGGTCATTGTTAGCACCCCTTCTCTGTGACCTGCTCACATCTGATCAAGTCTGGTTTAACTTACCAGCACATCTCTCTCAGACTCTTGGTCCATCCTGGCTACCATATCTCCTTCACTCTCCTGTCTTGATGAAGTAACCTCAACTGGTCTCTCTCCTTCAGTCTTTCCCCTTGCTGTCCACTCTGCCCCCAGTCATGTTTCTAAAATAGAAGTGTGGTCATGTGTCTCCACCAGTTCAGCCTTGACTTTAGGACAGAGACCAAGCCCCAGTGCCTCCCACTGTGTGTCCTTCAGACGTGCTCCTAAAACAGAATGCAGTTTTTTCTTCAGTGCTTTTGCACATGTTTGTTCCTGTCTGAAATGTTCTGCCAACTGGCCCTCTCTCACTCCAAATTTGTCCACCTCTCTAACTGCTCTTCCTTCCTTAAAACTCAATTATCACTGTTTCTGGAGTGACCTTCTTGAAACCTCTCCCTTGGGGTGATCACGTGTGTGCTTTCTCTTCTTTGCTCTTAAACTCACAGTATTGTCATTTATTTGTTTACAAGTCTGTTTTCTCTACAAAAGCCCAGCTTTTGTCTTACACATTCTGTGTTTATAGTACCTAGCAAAGAGTGAATAAGTGCTCCAGTATTTGCCGAATGGCTAAGAAATTTGTTAATGGGACGTAAGTATCCTGCAGCCTTCTAAAAACTGTTAGGTTAGCGAACCTTTCAAACTGATAGTCTATTTCACTTAGAATACTTTGGAGGAAGAATATAGTCATTGGTCTTCAGGAGATTCTTAGAGGGCAGGGTTCTAATTCCCAAAGCCAGACGAAAACTCTAGCTTCCTCAGTAATCCACTGGTGATCACTTATGTGAACTTAGTAAGTCCAAATATGGGTCTCTTATCCCTCAGCAAGCCATTATGCAGGGCCCCTATGTGATGGCTGCATGGTGGTGTTTGGAGTCTTGATTTTGCAGAATGAAAGATGCCATATAATTACTCTCCATGTTTTGGTTCCACAGCTTTATGAAAACTTCATCAGTGAATTTGAACACAGGTGAGACTCTCTTGTCAGTTTTTGGCTTTGAAAATGAAAACCTTGGTACTTCCTGACTCTCAAAGACCCTTGGTTTTTATTTCAGGGTGAATCCTTTGTCCCTGGTCGAAATCATTCTTCATGTAGTTAGACAGATGACTGGTGAGTCTGACCTTGTTTCATAAAGGAGCACATTCAAATGTAATTAAAATGGTCTTGAAATATAAGTTAATTGAACTTTTGTATTTTGATTAAAAAATATCAGATTCTAAATTATGTTTTTATTATATTTTATGGTCTAAACCCAAAGATTGTCCTACCTGAAAGTGTCCTGGTTGGTGGAAACCAGTGTGTTGGTGGTTCTTCTCACTTAGTTCTTCTTTCTCTTCTAGATCCTAATGTGGCTCTTACTTTTCTGGAAAAGACTCGTGAGAAGGTAAATGGGAAGTTTGAGCCAGGCCTTTAGAACATGTGTGACTTACAGTTTGTCTGTGCTCCCTGTCCACACCTCTAGAGACCTGTGTGTCTCTAGTTGTATGAGTTGAGTCAGGTACAGGTGCCTTGCTGGTCTGACGCCCACACTTCTGAGCTTTCTTGTTTCTGGTGACTGTAGGTGAAAAGTAGCGAGGAGGCAGTGATCCTGTGTAAAACCGCAATTGGAGCTCTAAAATTAAACATCGGGGACCTCCAGGTCACAAAGGTGAGAGCACCATGGTATCGATTTATCTTTGGTAAAAGCTGTTTAAAACTTTTAGGGGAACATCCTGTTTTTCCTCTTTAACTATTTATTTAAAAGTAATTTCAAATTACAGAGAAGTTGCAATAATAGCACAGAGAACTCTGCTGTCCTTACCTCAGAGTCCCATTGTCAGTACTTCAACATTTTGCCCTATCGTTCTCTGTGTGTGTCTACTTGTTGTTTTGGGGTTTTTTTTCCAAAACTATTTAAGAGCAAGTTGCTGATGCAATGCCTGTTACCCATAAACAAAAGAGTATGACTCATGTGACCACAGCACGTCCATCCAGCAGGAGTGCACACACCAGTGGGTTCTCGCTGACCTGGGTCAGCCTCCTCACCACTGACAGGGCCTGTGCTGCTCCTCCACCCTCTTGCTGCCTCCTGATCATTCTTGATGTCTCCTGTGTGGTTTATGCCTTTCTTGTTTTCATTCTGGTATAGTTTGGGGACAGGCGTGGGTGTGGGTGGCAGTTAGACCACCTTATGTGGGCAGTCCACCTTGTTCAGCCAGACTGCATGTGTTTATTTTGGTTTTGGTAACTAATATTAAAGAAAATATTGAGGGTAAGTGTTCATATACTCGTTGGCCTAAGAAAATACTTCTTATGGCTTCTTATTGCTTCCCAGTCATAGCGCGCGTGCATACTTACTGCATTTTGTTTTGAAATATTTAAGCCTTACTGAAAGCTATAAAATACTATGAAGAATGCTGTAACGGGCATCCATGGGCCCAAGCCAGCTTAGGAATGAAGCCACACAGCACAGATGGAGCTGCTAGGCCCCTCGGACCACGTTCCTCCCCCAGCAACACTCCCTCGCTCACCTCTGGCGTTTCTCATGCTCACGTGTGTCCTTATGCTTCTCCAGACAGTGATGTGTACCTCTAAATGACACATGGCATTGTTCTGAATCACTGGCTCAATGCTAGCCTTGAGAGTCATCGTGTTGATGTTGTGACCAGTTCATTTTTACTATGATGTGGTCCTTCACTGTATAAATGCTTCACAGCCTGTGTGTCCGGGCTCCTACTGAAAGGATTCAGGTTGCTTTTTTCTGTTACAAACAATACTGTTGTCAGCCTCTCTGTGCCTGGCTCCTGTGTATATAGGCAGAATCTCACCAGGGTATACACCCGGGGGGGAGACTACAGTGTAAAGCTCATGCTCTTCACCTTTGCCAGACATTGCCAGATGTTTCTCAGATGTGGCTCAAGCTCCCGGAGCTCCACACGGCACTCCTGAAGCTCCATGTCTTCAACACTTGGTATTTTCTGACAGTCTGATTCTTGCCTGATCTGTCTGATCTAACGGAGATGAAACAATATCTCGTAGGGGGTTTAATTTGCATTCCTTGATTACTGGTGGTTCATTGACCACTCTATTTATGTCTCCACTTCTGTAAATTGCCTGTTAGTATGTTTTCTTTTGCCCAGTTTTCTGTGTTTAGGATAAACTGAAGTTTTCCATCTTGATGTAGTCAAATTTATCAGTCTTTGTGGCTTATGCTTTTCATCTTGTTATATATTACTTTAAAGATGTTTTAAATTAAAAAGAAAGGTGATTTTGCTTCTGACATATAGGAAACGATTGAAGATGTTGAAGAAATGCTCAACAACCTCCCTGGTGTGACATCAGTTCACAGTCGTTTCTACGATCTCTCTAGCAAATACTATCAAACGATTGGAAACCACGCATCCTACTACAAAGATGCTCTGCGGTTTCTGGGCTGTGTCGACATCAAGGATCTGCCAGGTAACACAGGCTATTCAGTCCGAGTCGCACAAGGAGCTCACTCTCAAGACCTAACAACTAGAGGCACTTGAGGCAGCAGGTCTCAGCAGTTACTCAGGTGCCTTCATCCCTTTTGGGAGAAAGCCCACATGGCTAGAGGGTGGGAGGAGTTTAAGCTCTAGTTTCTCTGCTGTATTCATCGTCAGTATTTAATTCAGGTGAAAACAAGGCTGTTCCTCATGGCCCTTACTATTCCTTCTCCAAGTCCTTAGTGTTACCTGGGTCAGAGGTGTTTGTAAGAATCACAGTGATGCAAGTATCTTAACCCTTGCAGGAGGAAGGGCACGGTAGAACCCCTGAACCTGAGATGCTTGTTCTGAAAACTGAAATGCTGGACCAAGGGGAATAAATTACAAAAATCTTTCAAGAATTTGAGGGTGGACAGAAACATGACCAGTGAGTTTTGGGAAGAATGCAAGGAATGTGTGTTTAGAAAAGAAATTTTAGCCTATTTCAGCATATTTTAGATGTTTTTCATAGTATATTGTTGAAGCTAAGGAGACAAGCAACTCCTAAAAATGTTAATGCAGTTTTAATTGCTTCATCTCAAGAAAAATATATTGGAAAAAGCAAATAATGTGATCAAGAGAATAAGGAAATTGCTGTATGGGAACAGAAAATAGGTTGATTCGTCTAGGAGGGGTTAAACGTGATGACTCTGCGACCAGTAAGGTGGTGCTGCTTCCCATAACAGGCAGGAGATAAGGAACATTTTACTCCAGGTAGTAGATAGGCTGAAGATACAAATAGGTTCACATACCTGTAGGGAAAAAAATAAGTGAATGAACGTCTTTCCCGCAAAACCCATAGATGTGGTTCCAGGTATAATTTAAGTCAACCCAGTGCTTTAGAAGAGATGACTAACATTAGGGCTTTGTAACATAATCATAACGGAGAATGGTTTCTGTACTTTTTTATGTGAGATTTTTAAAGCCAGACAGGACTGATTCCCGTGACTGGGGTGTAACTGGAGGTGTGTTGTTGCCGCAGTGTCCGAGCAGCAGGAGAGAGCTTTCACGCTGGGACTAGCAGGACTTCTTGGCGAGGGAGTTTTTAACTTTGGAGAACTCGTAAGTGGACCCTGGGCACAGATTCCTGAACAGCGGGGAGACTGTGATTTTTGGCCAGCTAACCACCTCCGTCCTCACAGCTCATGCACCCCGTGCTGGAATCGCTTAGGAGCACCGACCGGCAGTGGCTGATTGACACCCTGTATGCCTTTAACAGTGGCAACGTAGAGAGATTCCAGACTCTGAAGACTGCCTGGGGTCAGCAGGTCAGTCTCGGACAGGGACGGCTGAGCGCTCCCACAGTACTCCTGGCTCTCCATCCATGTGTCTGTTCATTTATTCAACAAATGTTTACCGAGCACCTCGCCTATACACGCCAGGCCCTTGGGAGGGAGGGCACTGAGACAGGCCAGTGTTCCTCTCATAGAACAGGTAGTTAGATGGCTAATTAGTTACAGTAGTAACTCAATAACTGTAGAAGTGTTCTGTGCTACAATGGAGAGAATATGATAGGGGAGCTTCATCTGTGCTGGGCAGAGAATTCCCAAAGGAAGTAATGGCTATGTGTGTGACCTCAGCGATCAATAGAATTAGCCAAGTGAAGAGTATGGAACAGCATATTCAGCGAGGAAAAGGAAGCTTTAACACGTTGCTGGACTGAAATAGGGCATGTGAGTCTGAAGTGAATGAATGATGAGAGTGGGAGAGAGGAAGGGGTGAGGGAGGGAGGAAGGAGCAGTCAGGGTAGGGGAAAGGGGTCAGTACAGGGGAGGGGTCAGTGCAGGAGAGGGGGCTGCAGTGCACTAGAGGGGTCGGTGCAGGAGAGGGCGCTAGGAGAGGGGGTGCAGGTGAGAGTAGGAGCCTCAGGGAAGTGGAATTAGGGAGAAGAGGTGCTTAACAAGGATGTGAGCTTTTACAGTAAGTTTATTCTTTTTAAAATGAAATTATTAGAAGCAAATATTACTGAAATGTTAACAGTGATAGGAATTATGATTGTGTTGTTTCCGTACTTTTCTGAAACTTTCGATTTTCTCAACATTCGAAATAAACTTGTAATTCACACGTAACAGAGCAGAGGAGATGTAAATGGACTGTGAAGAGGCAGAAAGCAGATCCAGCCAAATCTGACTGTTGTCTGTGTGTTGATATCTCAAAGAAAAAAATGCAAATTGGAAAGAAAGATGGCTAGCCATAGAAATTTAAAGAAAAGAAAGACCTTCAGAGGCGCATGCCAGCAGTATGTGTCTAGGCAACAAGAGCCCATTCTGGGGAGCAGGCCCTTTCTGAAGAGCTCGGCCTGTCCAGTGCCTGGGCAGGGGCTCCCTGTGCCAGGGCGTGAGTCACTGAACGTTTGAATCAAGTAATCCACCCTCCTTGGTTTGATTCTGTGCTCAGCAGATAACGATTTGATGCACCTGCCAGGAGTTTGCAGAGGGTGTGCTTCTGGTTCTCATGACAATGCTATTTCTCGTTGTAAATTAATAACTTGCTCTTTCGGTGTGGAACAAGTCCCTGGAACTTAAGGTGTGTGTTTCTCAGAGGCCCCACTTACATCCAGCTGCCTGAGCAGGTTGTGCATCCAGACCCGCTCTGGCACAGGCTGTGCCCTTCCCTCCCTTTCCTCATGCCAAGAATCTTCCCCAAACGCCTGTGCCCTGTGGTCCTGCCCCTGTTTGTGACATTAGTACCAATCTTACCTTGTAAATTCCTTTCTTGGAAAATGGCCTTTCAGCTAGGCACTCTGCTAATGGTTCCCTAAGAAGAGGAAGGTTCAAATCCGTTGAAGTGACAAATGAGCCTCAGTGATCTACCACGTGAAATGTTTGGACCTGCCACATTTCTGTGTTCGATCTACTGTTGTAGAAAGAATTTCAAAGCCCAGGTTAGGTGACTAATGTCTTTCTACTTTACAGCCTGACTTAGCGGCCAATGAAGCGCAGCTTCTGAGGAAAATTCAGTTGTTGTGTCTCATGGAGGTAAGCAGGCATCGGGAATCATTTTGTGACTGCAGACCCTGCAGGTGAGCCCAGGCTCACTCTCTGAGCCTCACCTAGGGCCTGCCCCCTCCACCTACATCCTGTCCCTCTGCCACCACTTGCTTCTTGAAGTTTGTGTTTGGGTCTCAGCTTGGATGACCCCTCCTCAGAGAGATGTTCCCTGACGGTCAGAGCTAAGGCAGTGGCCACTTTGTTGCACGTACTGCTCTCTGTCTGCGTGCTCTTCTGGCTTCCCCACCAGAATGTAAGCTTCCTGAGAAAAGGGACCTTCTGGTTGGCCACAGCATCCCAGCCGCTTGGTCAAGAAGTGAAGAGTGGCTCTTGCAGAAAACTGCTGTAAAGCTTCCTTCACCTTCTCATCTGAGCATTGAGAGCTTGCTCTTAAGATAGATAACTAACATTAAGAGAATTTTAGGATGTGGGATACTGATAAGATTTATGTTTTCAAAGCAAGTATTGACAGAAATGTCCTTATCAATCAGTTCTCTGACAATTTTTATTTGGAAAAGTAATAAATGAAAATTTTTTTTAGATGACTTTCACACGACCTGCCAATCACAGACAACTCACTTTTGAAGAAATTGCCAAAAGTGCCAAAATCAGCGTGAACGAGGTATAGTTGTCCTCGGACTTGATGTTACAGCAGCACAGCTGCTACCAGAGGGGTCAGGGCTGCTCATGTCAGCACACTGCTCCCCACATTCAAAACCACAGAAAGAAACAGCGTCCTGTTTCCTCCTGTGCCAGACCAGGGGGTCCACAGGTGTGTGCCTGTTGGCGTCAGGTTGTCCCACACGAGCCCTCTCTGCAGGTGGAGTTGCTGGTGATGAAGGCGCTGTCCGTGGGGCTGGTGAAAGGCAGCATTGATGAAGTGGATAAGCGCGTTCACATGACCTGGGTACAGCCCCGCGTGCTGGATCTGCAGCAGGTGACGTGACTGAAGTGCAGAGGCTACCCTTGGGGGTGGGGTGTTTTAGTTTCATTTGAATGGAGGCCATTTAGGAAGAAAGCGTTACTAGATGAGAGATTTCAGAGAATGAGTTACTGCTATAGGGACTAAGGGTCTTTCAGAGACTCTAATTTAATGCAAGCCTGGGATTTGAACCCTGCATTTAAAAGATTATTTTGACAACAGTGCTGGTTGTGCTGATGATGCATTTTAATCTTAAAATTGGTACCCTGATCAAACATGTTCCTTGTTCTGTGATTTGAGCTCAAATCCATCTTGTTCATATTGGCTGGAAATTTAATCTTGTGGATTTCCTCTATTCTCGCCTGTTTTCTTTCATGCAATTTTTTGAATGTCCTTGCGATAAGAATTGACTGGGATAATCCTGTCTCACACCCCACTCCTCCAGCTCTGATGTCCTTTGTATTAGTGCTGCCCTCAAGAACTAGCTGGAAATTTAGAACTGCCCCCATCAGGCACTTTGTCTTAATACCCGTGTGGTCCTGGTTTGCCCCCAGATCAAGGGAATGAAGGACCGCCTGGAGTTCTGGTGCACCGACGTGAAGAGCATGGAGATGCTGGTGGAGCACCAGGCCCATGACATCCTCACCTAGTGCCCCCGCCTGGCCTGTCTCTGGGCAGCTGTTCTGTGGCTGGTGAACCTGGCAAATAAGATCTGCATTTAATTGGGGGTGGGGGTTGGGATTCTGTTTTGAGTAGGGACTGTTCTTGCTGTAAAAACAGGACTGTCATTGATGGGGGGCCTGGCCAGAGGGAGAAGCCTTCTGTGTGGGTACCTCCTGTAGCCTGCAGTGGCGAGGGTCGCTGTGTCTCAGGATGAGGCAGGCAAGAGTGTGGGTACCCCGAGGAAGGGAAGGTGTGGAGGACCCCACTCCAAGGCTGCTCTATGCATCCCCCTGTGTGAACCTCTTTTCCAGTGTGATTGGAGAATGTTCCTGGAATAAACACCTTTGCTTTGTTGTTTCTATGGTGGTTTCCTTATGCTTAGCTTCCAGGGCAGGCCTGTGCCTGAGGACATGGAAAGGCAGGAGATGGAACCTAAGGAGGGCTCGGTGGGGTCTGGCCTTGGCCCTGCTCTCCCTCTGCTCTGAGAAAAGAGCATCCCTCACACACACGGACTGGGGCAGAGCAAGGCTCGGAGGGCCCTAGGCACTGCAGCCGAGGAGTCAAGTCCTGTCTTTATTGTCACCCAGAGAGACGTGTCCACCCCATTGCCACCCAGCCAACAGCTTCTATGACCCGAGTGCCCCCGTGCTGACACAAGCAGCCCTCAGAGAGCCCAATGCTGGGTGTACAGGGAGGGGTGCACGTACACAAGAAGCCATCACCACGTGGATGTTAGGAAGAGGGAAGGGTTTAATATGATCCTTTATCCTGTGCTGGAGCCTTCATTCTGCAGAGCTGCGCTTGTAATTCTCCAGGTGGTATAAGACCCAGCCTGCAGGGATCAGGAAGCTGAGGAACATCACAGAGAGCCCGATGGCCTGCTCCTGGGTCGAGGAGAGCACACATGAGTCCACTAGGGCCAGTTACAGGGGTCAGTCTTGGGGCATGAAGGGGGCTGTCTACCTCCCCACTGTCCCCGGGGCCTAACCACAGCAGCAGGCGAGTTAGAGCCGGACTGCCCCCCTGCTCCTGTTGGACCCTTGGTGTAGCCTGTGGGCTGGGTCTGCAGTGTCAGGTGGAGAAAGCTGCAGTGCCAACTGCAGTCAGGGAGCACGGCCTCT
Source organism: Equus asinus (assembly GCF_041296235.1). Taxonomy (NCBI): domain Eukaryota; kingdom Metazoa; phylum Chordata; class Mammalia; order Perissodactyla; family Equidae; genus Equus; species Equus asinus. The sequence continues at coordinate 51,379,343 of NC_091806.1, read as the reverse complement.
GCAGAGACCAGGAAGAGCAGCCTTGCCCTCCAGCCCGTGGGGCGGGGCCTCTTATCACAGCCCCACCCCCTGCATAAGAGCCTTCCGGAAGGCCAAAGCCCAACGTCACTTGACCTTGAGCTCCTTCCTGCCAGGCGTGAAGTGCACCCTCCTGGTTACCTGCGACCTGTGCATATTGTACTGTGTGGGGCAGCAGAGACAACTGAGATTTTAACTCGCTGGAAACAAATTCAGGACCCTTTCTCTAAACGGTCCTGTTCAGAAGCTCGAATGGAGGTGGGATTCCCCTGCTGTGAGAGTGAGTGTGTGTGCGCACAAAGGCCATCCTGCTGGAACCCTGTGATCTCAGTGGCTGAGCTTCCGGAGCCAGGTTCTGAAGCACCGGCTGTATTTCACCTTCACTCAGTCTCCTCCTGAAGCAGCCTGGGTCCAGTCCCCCCTCCCCACTCTTCCTAAAGCTGAGTCAAATACAAGCCTGGAGACCAAGCCTTCCTTGTGACTTCACTCCCAGAGTTTTGAGAGGACTGCACTGGCCTGGGACAGGGACCTTAGGCTGGGTTCAGGTCCTCGCGTGATCTAGCTTTATGACCTTGGGCTGATGACCTTCTAGACCTTGGTTTGTTTATGCTTAAAGCAGAGAGAGCTGCGTGCTCTCCTGAACTCCGGAGTAAGAGGCTTGCGTCTTCTCCTGTGCTCTACTGACCCTTGGAGCAGCCCACTATCCCCTTTAATGGTGGTGAGGCTGGAATACGTGTTGAGCACTCTCCGAGCTCAGCCGTTAGCACCACTCGTTTGCCGGAAGGCTAGTGGGTTCTGCAGACAGAGACCCCCGCCCTCTGACTGGCTGCTGGCTGCTTCCAGAGCCTGGCCTGCAGGCAGTGGCTGCAAGGACCCCTTTCTTGGAGTTGGGACACAGTCCCAGCCATAGGACTGAGACCCGGTACCAAGATCCCCTCTAGAAACTGTAGGCCTGAGAGAATGTCTCCTCTCCCTTTGACCAGCCTGGCCTGCTGTGTCCTGCCCTGAAACCCACCTCATCCTGAGAACACCCCACAACTGCCCACTCCCCCGCCCCTGGTCAGGCTCCCTGCTGCCTTGGAGGTACTTACCGCAGGAGAAGTGGGTGTTCTGGCTGGCTTGGCGGAGATGTGTGCCCTGGGAGCCACCCAGCCCCTCAGGGGGGCTTGCAGCAGTCTGACGGCAGGGGCCAACCTCAGCATGCTTGTCGGGCGAGTGCTTGCCTGAGTGCAGCCAGGTTCCGTGTGTCCGCTAGGCGTGTCCTTTGCTCACTTGGCTGTTGGGGCTTTTTATAGCTCGAGGGGGAGCTGCAGCTGTTCCCTCCCATCACAGGGCTTGGCAGAAAGGACACCTGCTTGGACCCAGAGAAAGCCGGCCTCAGACCAGCGGCCTGTCCCCTTGCTGTGGTGCGCGAGGGCCTCGAGCCCATTGCAGTGCGGGGAGGTTTGGCCCACTCCAGAAGAGGCTTTCACTTCCTTGTAAAAGAGGAACTCAACAAAGGAGCAGGACCAGGGACATCAGGTTTGAGAATGCAAGAGGGGAAAAGTGACATAATTTCAGAGTAAACCTTCCATATCTGGGGTGTCGGCTGGCAGTACCATGCAGAGCAGCTTCACAATTCTCTGACTTGGGAACTCCTGGCTGGGCCACCCAGTCTTCTCTTTCTTAACTGATGGAACAGCCAGGTGTTTGTGGATGCTGCTCCACCGGGGCACAGCACATAGCGTGTCTGAGCATCCTCTTTGTCACTAACAGCCTCCACTCCTCTGCGTGGGGGGCGACCTTCAGTTGTGCCATGGAGGAACAGAAGTGGGAGGAAGTTCAGCAGACACTTTCCTGAGTGCCAGCAGTGGGTGGGCCTCAGACCCCTACCTCCAGGCCCGCAGGTAGGTAACGCACCAGGCCTAGTGCTGAGTCTGTGCTGCCCGCCAGCCGCCGGCCACGTGTGAGCGCAGAGCCTCCCTGCCTCTCTGTCCTACAGACAATGAGTCACTCACCCCTTCCTACAAAAACATTGACTAGCAAATTTGTTTTCCTGCTCTCCAAGAGGCTGTTTCACACCTTCTCTCTCTGCAAAGACCACCCACCACCACCACCACCCCGCATCCCAGCCTGCCTTGAGGACTCTGCTGCTGATGTCCCTGAGAGAGTGGAAGCAACCAGATGAGACCGACTGCCCAACCCCAGTCCCTGACTTGCGGGAGAGCAGTGGCCTGTGCCTTGTGCGCCGAGATGCCAAGGTCAAGGCCCAGGCCCCAGCGTCTTCTCCAGCCTCTCTCTCCTTGGCGCCTGGTTTTCCTCCCACCTTGACCAGACCCTGCCTGACCTCAGACAGCCCCAGACTCTGCAGTCTCCCCATCCACCCTCCCCAGATCTCATCTGGCCTTGACACCTCAGCTGCTCCTTCTCAATCAGGACACGTAGAATGTCCTGAGGACCTGTGATCAAGCCCCCTTACCCTTCCTCTCCCAGCTGCTCAGGCCAGATGCTGGAGCATTAGCCTTCATCTCCCTCTAGAGCTCGCACTCCACATCCAGTCCACCAACATCACCATGCCATCCCCAGTCCAACCTCGAATGTGTCCACCACAGCTGCTCCACACAGCAGCCAGGACAGTCCTTCTAGAACAATCAAGTCTCATCACTGCCTCTGCTCAGCGTCCTCCAAGAGGCTCCACTCACCTCCTTCTCATGGCCTCCAAGGCCTGAGTGGTCTGACCACTGCCTGCCTTGGCCCTCACCTGCTCCCCTGCACCCTAGCATGGGCTCCTGCCTTGTCCCAGAAACACACCCTTGCTGGTGCCTTTGCCTGGACAGCCTTCCCCTCACATTTTCAGGTCATTCAGACCCTATTCAAATGATGTCTCCTCAGATAGATCTCACTGATTGTCTCCTTCTGTAGCTGGAATATAAACCTCATGAGAGCAAGGACTGTGGTGTTCACCACGGAATCTTTGGGACTTGGAGCAGCGTCTGCTTAGCAGATGTTGAATCAATGTTGGATGGATGGAGGCAGGGGTGGGGTGAAGGAGGGACAAGTGGCTGGGTGGGTGGACAGGTAGAATTTCCATTTTACGCCGGGCACTGGGTGAGACTTGAGGGATCCGTGTGGAGTCAGACGTGACAAAACTGCAGGGATCATACTCCACATCAGAATAGCCTGAGAGACTATCGTTGGCAGTGATGGAGGCCCAGCCCAGAGCGCGCTCTCCAGCTCTCTCCAGAGCAGATCCATGTGGGTGTAATCCCAGGAGCCAAGAAGCAGCAGGACATCTGACCACATCCGTCCCCAGACCCCCAGACTCAGCTGTGCCAACATCCTCACTAGGGATCATCAGACCCAGTCATTTGTGTAGAAATGGTGAACTGATGATGTGACTACATTCCATGAGGAACATAATTTCACTTTTGTTCTGCCCTGGAAACCACACTTATTTCTGGGCTCCCCGCCCCACCTCCGGGGGCCCAGGCCAGACCATCTTCCTGTGACTTGGTTTCCCAGCGAGGAGCCAGGTCGTGGGAGGCCAGAGGAGGGGTGTGTCCTGAATGTTATCTCCAGCGCCTGGGTCCCAATGCCAGCCTTAGGCCCTCTGGGGCTCTACCCCTCCTGTGGAATAATCCCTTCCGCTGAACCTTTAATTATAGCTTTGGGGTCCAGGTGGGGATAAGGCTGGGGATCAGAGGACCAGTCACCCAGCGAATGGTGTTTCTTCTTTCACAGATAAGACCTGCTGCCGTCCCCGCCCAGGACCAGCTCTGAGGGGAGCCTTCTCCACCCTCCCTGGCTTGGGTGGGGTTAAGGGGCTAGGCAGAGCGGGTGGGGTGCAGGAGAGTGCGTACTGTGCTCCAGGCCCCCAAGCAAGTCCCCCAGCTTCCAAGCACTGAGGATGGGGCCCCAATGAGAGCCAAGACAGGGTAGCTGGGGCCACCCTCCAGGGGAGAGGGTCAGCGCAGGCCTCTCCTCAAGCTTGGATGGCCACACCAGTGTCAGCCTTCAGACCATTCTCATACGTTGCCCGAAGGCCTTCCAACCTTTCCAAACACAAACCCACCCTCCTTGCTCCCCTTTCACGTAGTGTCTGGGGGATCCTGCTCCCTACAGCAGGAAGCTGCAGGCCTCACCCTAACTGGGCTTTTAGTCCCCAGAATCAGTTTTTCAACCAACCCCTACGCAGATCCCGGCAGCCCCCACACACACAGAGGCTGTGAGGTGAGGTGCCTGGCACTGCCTCTCCCTTCATTGCCCCATGGCCACGTTAAGCCCCCACAGAGCACAGCCCTGTGTTCCAGGCTCGTCTCTTCCACCAGGATCTGCCTTGTCCTGGAAGGAAATAATGTGACCCATGGAGAAAGGGGTGGAACCAAGCGGGGGTCACATTAAACAAGGCAGTGAAAGGCCCTGAGGGTGCAGGGTGGAGACAAGGCACCTATAACAGCTGGAGAAACCAAGGTGTGGAGACAGAGCAGGGCCAGGGCTCAGGCCTGGCTGGGCCTCCATGAGGGTGGCATCAGGAAGAGTTCTCAAGGGCTCCAGTGGACACAAGTGTTCCCGTTGCCTGAATCCTTGCCCTCACCTCCTTCATCCAACCACACTCAGCACATACCTATCCATCTTGCCCTGGGCCTGTCCCTGCTGCCCCTGGGGGTGGACGGTGCAGACCAGCCACCTTGCCCACCCTCCCTCACAAAGCTACAAGGCCACCTGGAAGGTCTGGGGTGGACACTGTGGGCACATGGCACCACCCTGTGTCCACACTTGGAACTACAGAAGCTGCTGGAGAAAGTAGAGAGGCCCTCACAGAGAGACAGTGGGCACAGCCCTCTGCAGCAGAGGTTCTTAGCATCAGGGACCCAGAAAAAATGCACAGGCTTGAAAATATTTTCATATTATTTTTATTTCATTGGAAATCTATTTTTATCACATAAATCAGTGTTTCTCAAAGTGTGATCCCTGAACCAGCAGCATCAACATCACCTGGGAACATGTTAGAACTCAATTAGAAACTCTGGGGTGGTCCCAGTCGTCCACTACAAGTCCCCCAGGGAATTCTGGTGCACAGTCAAGTTCGAGAACCATTTTCAGGTCATATAAAAACTTGATGCTTCACACTATTTCATTCACAACTAAGTAGTCACTTCCAGAAACACTAAAATCTCACCCAGGTTGCAAAACTCAGCCCCTTCCTTTTATCTACAAAAACACACTTCCACTGGGGCTGGCCCTGTGGCCTAGTGGCTAAGTCTAGCATGCTCTGCTTCAGTGGCCCAGGTTCATGGGTTCAGATCCCAGGCATGGACCTACACCACTTGTGAAGCCATATCATGGTGGCATCCCGTATACAAAATAAAGGAAGGTTGGCACAGATGTTATCTCAGGGCTAACCTTCCTCAAGCAAAAAGGGGAAGATTGACAACAGATGTTAGCTCAGAGGGAATCTTCCTCACCAAAATAACCGCAAAACCCCACACTTCCACTAAGTATTTCTTAGGTTTAGTAGGAATTACTGAAACTCTAGGGCTCATGGGTAGAGATCCTGCGGAGGGGGACGGCTGCCCCCTTCCTCACCCTACCTGCTCTGTGCTCCCCTCCTCTGAAGCTCAGCTTCCACCCAGGTCCTCTTCATATGGAACATGCCCACAGAGAAACTCTGGTGCTAGTTGATAGTCATAGCATTTTCACAACTATGACAGTTTTGTTGATGTGGTGATTAATTTTATGTGTCAGCTTGGCTGAGCCTTGATGCTCAGATTTTTGTTCAAACGTTTTTCTGGGTGTATCTGTGAGGGTGTTTCTGGATGAGATTAACAGCTGAGTCAGTGGACTGAGTGAAGCAGATTGCTTCACCACAACGTGGGTGGGCCTTGTGCAATCAGCTGGAGGCCTGAATAGAACAAAATGTTGACCTGCCCACGATCAAGAGGGCACTCCTCTTGCCTGACTGAATGAGCTGGGACATGAGTATTTCCCGCCTTCAGACTTGAACTGAAACGTCAGCTCTTCTTAGGTTTGGAGCCTACAGGCTTTACAACTGGAACTTAGACTATCAGGTCTCCTAGGACTCCAGCTTGCTGACTGCAGATCTTAGGACTTCTCAGCCTCCATAATTATGTGAGCCAATTCCTTATAATTGTCAGCTGAAAAAAGCAAATTTGCAGGGTCAGCCTGGTGGTGTAGTGGTTAAGTTCACATGCTCCACTTCAGCAGCCCAGGGTTCACAGGTTCGAATTCTGAGTGTGGACCTACACACCACTCATCAAGCCATGCTGTAGTGGCATCCCACATACAAAAAATAGAGGAAGATTGGCACAGATGTTAGCTCAGGAACAATCTTCCTCACCAAAAAAAAAAAGAAAGAAATTTGCCTATTTTATCTCAAAATGAGTTTATGCGGGAATAGCCAAAAGAATTGCAATCCAGGATGTGCATGCTATGGTGAACCACAGGCAAACCCAGAGAATAAAGGAGGGGAGCTGCTTTTATAGAGAAAAGGTGGGGGGAGGGAGGCTGTTCTAAAGGAAAGTCCATGGAAGGAGAGTGACAGTTCAGGGAGGCAACAGCTTCTCATTGGCTGAGCTGTAGCACTTCTGATTAGCTGAGCTGTGGCACTTCTGATTGGCTGGACTGAAGCATTTCTCATTGGCTGGGCTGTTGCTGGGTGGGGAGAGAACTCTTCCTTCAGTAGTAAAGCAGTCGCACTTCCCATCTGAGGTGCAAACTCCTCTCTTCCTCTGAGGGAAAAGGATGAGGGAGAGAAGAGGAGCATCCCAGAAACTTTTGGGCTTTTCCCTTTGTGTCTCTAGAAATACCTCATTTCCCATTATAGCCCTCAATTTAAAAAGAAGAATGAAAATGAGGCATTAATACAGATCCTACAGATAGTAAAAAATTGAAAAGAGAATATTGAGAACAACTTTATGCCAATATATTTGAAAATTTAAATGAAATTGGGCAAATTTCCAAGAATAAAAATGCAAGTTTAAAAAAATATTATGTCATGAGAAATAATAGAAAATCTAGATAGTTCTATATCTAAATGGTCCTACTAAAAAGATTGAACCCGTAATTTAAAACCTCCCCACACTGGGCATGGACATGGCACCACTCATCAGGCCACGCTGAGGCAGCATCCCACATGCCACAACTAGAAGGACCCACAACTAAAATATACAACTATGTACTGGGGGGATTTGGGGAGAAAAAGCAGGAAAAAAAAAAGAGATTGGCAACAGTTGTTAACTCAGGTGCCAATTAAAAAAAAAAAAAAAACTCCTCACAAAGAAAAAATTAAGTCTCAGATGGCTTCACCAGAAAATTCTACCTAAACTTTCACACAAAGAAAACTCAAACCCCAGGAAGATTCACTGGTGAATTTCATTAAATGGTGAAAGATCTAGGAAGGAAATAATACCAATCTTGCACAAACTTTTCCAGAGAATAGAAAAAGAGGGAATGTTTCTCACCTCTTTTTATGAAGCAAATGCAACCTTGTTAATAAAACCTGATAAGGACATTGATTACAAAAGACAAGTACAGGCAAACCTATCATGGACAAAGACAGAAGAAATTCAAGAAATATTAGCAAAGTAAATCCAGCAACATGGGCTTATAGTCTTGTTTAAATTTTTTTTAAAAATTAAACAATGCAATTCATTACATTAATAGATAAAGGAGAAAATTATGTAGTTACCTAAATTGATTCAGAGAAAGCATGTGATAAAAACCAACATCCACTCATCATTTTTTTTAAAGTAGCAAACTGGGCATGGAAGGAATTTCCTTAGTGTTATCTTTATTTAAAAAAAAAAAAGAAGAAGAAGACGGAAGAAAGATTGGAGAAAATATCATAGCTAGGGGCAGAACATTGAAAGCTTTCCATCTCAGAATCAGAATGAAGCAAGAATGTCGGCATGACCAAGTCAAGTCAACATTATACTGAAGGTTCCTAGCCAGTGTGACAAGGCAAGAAGAAGAAATAAAAATTATAAGGATTTGAAAAAAGAAAAATAAAACTATAATTATTTAAAGACAATATGGTTCAGGATGTCGAAAGAATCTACAGACACGCTATTACAATTAATAGATGTATTTAGCAAGGCCACTGGATGCAAAATACAAAATCTGTTGTATTTCCATACCATTAATAAGCAATTAGAAAATGAGACCAAAAAAACGACATTTTACAGAGCATAAAAATGTGAAATGGTCTTCGGTTTCTAGCCCAGCATGTAAGAAACGTGGAAGTCACCACTCCATCCTCACAACAAGGAAAAAGCTGAAAAATCAACAACTCTTCTTGGATCCATAAGAGAAGTGAGGTCAAAGGCAAACCATTGCGCCCCAAACTGGGGAGACAGACAGGCAAATTCAGTGAATCACAATTTACTGGAGCAGAAAGCCACAAGCAGAAACCCCTGTGGGAACAAGTGCTGGGGTAGGAAACCCTGAACTCTAACTGCAGAATTTCTGAAGGCTCAGTGTGGACAAGTCCAAGAGCCAAAAGCTCTGGGGAGCCCAGTCGTTGGTGGCCCGCACACAGTAGGGAGTTTACCTCCAGGAACTCATTCAGGCTCTCACAGTGAATATTGAGAAAGATTCCTTCACGTCTCAGGCAGGGGAGGGGAAGAGGAACCATTTCAAAATACACCAGAGCAGTCTGTGCATAACAAGGCCTGCCCTCGGGAGAAACTAGTCAACAAGAGCTGACCTGTCTGACTTAGGGAAAGGGAGCTACCCAGCTCCAGCCCACTCTAGCCATCCTGACCCACCTAAATGGGGGGAAGAAACTGAGAAACACTTCTGAGGGTCACAGTCCAGGGGCACAGGCTCCCTAAAAGAGACCCGATCACAGGACAAGGAACGCTGTCCTCCCCACACCTCACCGCCGCATGGCTAAGGCCTGTTCACAGCAGTTCCTTCCACCAAGTACATCATGTCCGGCTATCAGGAAAAAATGCAATTCAATAATGGGGGCTGGGGGGCTGGCCCCGTGGCCAAGTGGTTAAGTTCGCACACTCAGCTTCCACTGACCAGGGTTCCCCAGTTCAGATCCTGGGCGTGGACGTGGCACCACTCATTAAGCCATGCTGAGCCGGTGTCCCACAGAGCAGAACCAGAAGGACCCACAATTAAAATATATACAACTATGTACTGGGGGGCTTTGGGGAGAAGGAAAAAAAAAGAAGATTGGCAACAGATGTCAGCTCAGGTGCCAATCTTAAAAAAAAAAATGAGGCCCAAGATGTGAAACAATACCCTACCAAAGAAGATATACAGATGGCAAATGAGCATATAAAGAGAAGTTCAACAGCGTGTGTCATCAGGGAAATGCACCACATACCTATTCGAATGGCCAAAATCCAGAACACTGGTAGCACGAACGCTGGTGGGGATGTGGAGCGACAGGAACTCTCATTTGTTGCAGGTGGGAATGCAAAAAGATACAGCCACTTTGGAAGGCAAAAAACTAAACATGCTCTTACCATGCGATCCAGCAATAGGGCTCCTTGGTATTTACCCAAATGAGTTGAAAACTTACGTACACCTACACACGATGTTTATAGCGGCTTCATTCAAATTGCCAAAACTGGGAAGCAACCAAGATGTCCTTCAGTAGGCAAATGGATAAACTGTGGTCCATCCAGACAATGGAATATCATTCAGCACTAAAAAGTAATGAGCTATCAAGCTATGAAAAAACATGGAGGAAACTTAAATGCATATTATTAAGTGAAAGAAGCCAATCTGAAAAGGCCACATATTGTATGATTCCAACTACACGATATTCTGGAAAAGACAAAACTACAGAGACAATAAAGAGACCAGTGGTTGCCAGGGGTCAGCGGAGAGGGAGGGACGAACAGGCCGAGCAAAGAGGACTTTTAGGACAGTGAAACTACTCTGCACGATACTGGAATGGTGGACACACGTCATTATACATTTGTCCAAACCCACAGAATATGTAACAGCAAGAGTGAATCCTGATGTAAACTGCAGAGTTTGAGTAATAATGGTATGTCAATGCAAGTTCAATTGTAAAAATGTCCCATTCTGGTGCAGGATGTTGATAATGGGGGAGGCTATGCGTGTGCAGGGGCAGGGAGTACATCAGAAATCTCTGTACTTTCTGTTCAATTTTTCGATGATCTTAAAAATGCCCTAATCAAATAATAAAGTCTATTAAAAAAAACAAAGCAAAACAATGATAACGTATAGAACAGAATATAGTAGGCGTGAGACTGCCATCCTCAGAAAGGCCTGTTTGCAAGGTGGGCCCTTGGCTGGCTCTGGGAACGGATGTACTCCCATTGTTCTCTAACTTGTAAAGGTAGTTCACTGTACCTAAAAACAATCAAATGTGAGATGTGCATGATATCTACACAGAAAACATAGAACATTCTGAAGAGAAATTAAGGTAGCCCTAAATAATTGGAGGTATGTATCATATTCATGAACTAAAAGACACATTATTGTAACGATGATAATTCTATCCAAATTGGACTACAGTTTCAGTGCAATTCCACCTGAAATCCCAACAAGGTTTTTGGTTCATAGGAATTCAAGAGCTGATTCAAAGATTGAAACAGAAATGTAAAGAACAAGAATAACCAGACAATCTTTTTTTTTTAAAGATTTTATTTTTTTCATTTTTCTCCCCAAAGCCCCCCAGTACATAGTTGTATATTCTTCGTTGTGGATCCCTCTAGTTGTGGCATGTGGGACGCTGCCTCAGCATGGTTTGATGAGCAGTGCCATGTCCGCGCCCAGGATTCGAACCAACGAAACACTGGGCCGCCTGCAGCAGAGCGCGCGAACTTAACCACTCAGCCACGGGGCCAGCCCACCAGACAATCTTGAAGAAAAAGAGTGAAGTTGGAGAACTGACATGGAGACTCATCAGGAAGCCGTGGTAACTGGATGGAGCGGCATGAACGTAGATGCTCAAGTCAATGGCACAGGACAAAGAACCCAGGAGTGGGCAGAGCCATGGGGACACTGTCTTTCCAATGAAGGGCACCAGGTCCGAGCTGAAAATGCGGCATCTTAATGCCTACCTCACATCACATGCAACAATCAACTCCCAATGGACGGTGATCTCAACTGGAGAGGTAAAACAATAAAGCTTCTAGAAAAGAATGTAGGAGAATATCTCCACAACCCAGGCTAGGGAAAGATTTCTTAAACAGGACACAAAAGGAAAAGGCTGATCAATTGTATTGCGTTAAAATTAGAAGTGTCGTTTACCAAAAGTCTCCATTAAGAGACTGAAAAGACAAACCCCAGGATAAGAGAAAATATTTACAATCTGCATTAATGACAAAGAAATCGTTCCTGTGAATCGACAGGCAGACAACGTGACGGGAAGCAGGAGCCTTGAAGAGACACTTTACAAAGTAAAACATCCAAGCATCCAATAAACATGGAAACAGGCACTAAATGTGTCTCGTCATCAGGTAAAACGGAAAATAAAACCACAATGAGATATCATTACTCATACCGGAGTCACTACAACTGAAAAGACTGACCGCCAGTGCTGACGAGGAGACGCCCTCAGTGTGAGTTGGTCCAAGCCTGGTGGGAGCACTTTGGCTGAAGCTGTGCCCACCCAGGATGCAGCAGCTCCACTCCTGGTGCAAAGAAGGTGTTGCCAGGAGAAACACGCAGACAAACTCAGGTGATTTGGCCGAGACTGGTTCTAGCAACAGAGTTGCCAAAACTGGGGGAAATGTCCATCAAAGTAGAATGGACAAATACATTACAGTATGATTACAGACAAAAGCACGCAGCAACTTGGGTCTCACAATCATCACATCAGAAGAAAGTACCAGACCCCAAAGAACGCATACTGTGTGATTCCACGCGTGTAAGAGGTCAAAACAGGCAGAGCCAATCGGTGGTGTTAGAAGTCGGGGTGGTGGGAAGGGGGTGGGTGCGCCCACCAGGCCCTGGGGCTCCAGGCTGTGCTGGGGTCCGTCCCTCAGCCCTGGCGGTCGGTACACATGTGTGTTTGATTTGCAATTATTTGTTGATTTGTTACTTATGATTTTTATGTGTGTATATCTCAATAAAATTATTAAAATAGTAAATAACATGCTTTATATGATCCACTTATGCTTTTTGAAAGTCTTCACGTTATAAATGCATATGTAGCTATTTAGCTATGTAATTGCACCAAAATTGTTCTGAGGTGTCGCACTAAATGATTAACAGCGATTATCTGCAGAAAACAGTGACTGGCGTAGAGAGAAAGGCCACTTTTACATTTTATTTCATGCAAAATTTGTATTTTTGGAATTTCTTAAAAATAATGTATTCAACAATTGCTTGTAAAATTTAAAATAACACCAATGGGGGAAAAACTTCTTAGGCCCCTTCCTTTACCTACTGAAAATTACTGACCTTGTTCATTCGAACAATATTGATTGTGCACCTACTACATGCTAGAGGCTGTCCTAAACACTCAGGACATGTCAGTGAACAAAAGAAAATCCCAGCCCTCATGGAGTTTGCCTTTCAGCAGAAGGAGATGAACGAGAATAAACACAACGACTTTAAGGTATGTAGCGTGCTGGAGGGCGATGCATTCTACGGGGGACAGGCTGGTAAGGGGATCAGGACCACAGGTGGGGTTGCATCATGAGTTTTAAAGTGGCCTACACATCCCTCACTGAAGAGGCAATATTGGAGCAAAAGCTGGAAGGATGCAAAGGTGAGAGCTGAGTGGACGTCAGGGAGAAGGCCCTCAGGTGGAAGTGACCAGGCAGGTTCCAGAAGGAGCAGGACTGCCAGTGTGGCTGGGGCAGAATGGGGAGGGGGAGACAGAGGAGAGAACAGAGATGACAGAAGGACTCCATGACCCCTGGGGTCTGGATCCTTGCAGCAGCTGGTTCCACTCTGAGTGAGGAGGGAGCACTGGGGCACTGAGCAGAGAAGAGGGTGATCTGACTGAGGTTTTCACAAGACCGGCTGGTGGCTGGGCTGAGTTAGACTGTGGGGCACCTGTGCAGGCTGTTGGAGAATCAGGGAGCCAGGCAGGGGTGGGGCTGGGCCAGGCGGGGAGCAGCGAGGTGGGGGTCGAGCAGAACATGGTGCATGGGAGGCTGAGAGAAGTCCCAGAAGAAGCCAGGGATTCTGGCCCAAGCAACTGAAAGGAGTGAGTCTCCAGCAACTGAGACAGGACATGAAGCGCATTTCAGGAGAAAAGCTGGGCGTTTGAGATATCTGTAGGATGTGTGGGTGGAGCTGAGGCAGAGGTGAGGAGCGAGGTGGAAATGTGGGCAGAAGCTTACTCGGGGGTCTTCAGTGCAGAGGCAGCATCCCAAGCACAGTCTGAAGGAGGTGTATGGGGAGCAAGCTGAGCTGAGGGAGGGAGACAGGCAGAGATGGGCAGGAGGAGGGGCAGACACCTGAGGACTGGAGCCAGCTCAGGGGGTCAAGGTGACCACGGTGGGGCGGATAGAAACTCGGCCAGAGCGGAGTTAGGAGAGACTGGGAGTAAGAAATAGAAGACAGAAACCACAGACACACTGGGAGCGTCAGGGGCAGCAGAGAAGTGGGTGCTTGCAGGACAGAAGGGGTAGCAGCGTGCCTGCCCACTGCTGGGTGGCCCAGGAGGCATGGACGTCACTGCTGAAATCTCAGAGGTCAGTTGGAGCCTGGCTTCAGGGCAGGGGGGTGCAGTGGTGAGGACAGGGGTGCAGGATGGGCAGGCAAGGAGCCAGGGCCCTCAGGCGCGTGGTCACTACAGTGAGTCTGTCCAGAGTCTGTCTCCGGCTGCGCTCAGCGGCACTGGCCACACGTGGGGTCAGTAAGATTTTTGCCAAAAGAGAATCAGGGAGCAAGAGGAGGCCCAGGGGTGGTTGTAGTGACCACAGTGATGGCCGTGGAGCATGAGCTGGGGGACACGAGGGGCAAGGGACAGTGGAAGGTTGTGGGACTCATGGCTCAGAGGTCCTGGTAGGTCAAGCAGTCGAGGGGGAGTGAACGGCAGTGGGGGGCAGAGAGCAGGGTTGTTGGGGCTGTGGGAGTGGGTGCTGTGTATTTGGCCTAAAGGGGACAGAGGAGGGAGCAGCTGAGGGGCAGAGATGGGACCATCGCAGGAGAGAAGGTGGGGACAGCAGAAGAAGTTGTTGGGAAGATGGTCTGCGTTGACTCTGAAATCACAACAGTTACACAGGAGTGCGTTGAGAAGACAGTAACCCAGGAGCTGAAAAGTCCCAGAACTGACGGGGGGCGGGGCCTGGGTCAGTGGACACTGGAAATCAGAGTGGCAGGCAATGGAGGCACCAGTTCAGAGCTGGGACATGTGGGAGGAGGGATGGGATCAAGGAGGTCCACGGGTGTGGACAAGGCCGGCAGCCATCGTGACAGCTGAATGGCCCCGGAATGCTGTAGGGTTGGTGCTGAGGTCTTGAGGGAGCTGTCTGGGGCACTGTGGCTGTAGCCACTGTTCCGCCATCCTGGGAAGGAGAACCTCCCCCGCCATGATGGTGGGGTCAGCTGGGCCCCCACAGCTCCTAGAGAGGATTCCCTTCACCCCCACCAGGCACGTGTGTGACGCTGAGCTTCACTGTCTGGAGTCTGGAGGACAGATAGCTTTTTCCTACCGGCTGCCCTTCACTGCAGGCGACAGGCAGGGTGTAATTCTTGGTGGGTACAGAGCTGTTGGGCCACTGGAGCACAGGTTGGTGGCGGGGGGGAAAGCCCCTCACTGGATGTGTGATTGGAGGGGCCATGAGCCAGGTCCCAGGAGGGACCCCCCCAGCACAGCGGCAAAGCCCCAGGTGCTTCTCTGTGTCTAGTCCCCCCAGATGGCCTCAGCAGCCAGGAGAGCCCCAAGCCCTGCAGGAGAGCAGGGCCTCTCAGAGCCCCTCCTTCCCCAGGAAGGGCTTCAGGTGCCACCTGGCTCTTTGCTGCTGCTAGGCCTCCTGTCCCCTCGGCCCTGGGCCTCCTGCAAAGGTGAGTGTCCCCTCTCATCCATCTGATGAGGCAACAGGGTGGGGTCTATACCTGAAGCTGCAGGTCTAGACCACTTTTCGATGGAGAACCCCACCCACACCCTCCATCAAGCCCCATCCAGAGGAGGTCCCAGGGCAACACCTCCCCGCAGTGGAGACCAGCAGGAGCTGGGGGCTGGGCAAGGTGGGGGGCTGCCCTGCCCTCCCTTCAGGTGATGCTGTGGCCAAAGGTCTGGACACCTTGGGCTGGTGGAGGCAGCCTGCTAGCTGCCGGCAGGCAATGATTAATTCAGCCTTGAGGGAGTTTCAGGGTTCTGGCCAGCCAGGATCTGAGAGGGAGGCAGCGTGGGGCGGCACCCAGCAGGCCTCTGTTCTCAAGGGTGGCAAAGGTCAGTGCTTGATAAGCCTGATAAGATTTTATGGACTTTCTTCTCGGGGTGGGCCGCAGCACGCTGCTCCCCAGGTCCTGCGAGCGGCTTTTCCTGGCTGAACAGAGGCATGGCTTCTGACCTGTCTGGGGAGAAACTTAAGCTAATAATTAACCGGATTATGGATGCAGTGACTTTCTTTGTCTTCTATTTTTAATTGTGGTAACATATATGTAACATAAAATTTACCATCTTAACCATTTTTAAGTGCACAGTTCAGAGGCATTAAGCACATTCACATTGTTGTGCAGCCATCACCACCATCCTTCTCCAGAACTTTCCATCTCCCCAAACTGAAACTCTGTCCCCATTAAACATTAACTCCCCCTGCCCTCCCCCAGCCCCTGGCCCCCGCCATCCTTTCTGTCTCTGTGAATGTAACTGCTGGAGGGACCTCATATGAGTGTGATACTGGCCCTGATATTGGTTCCCCTGCATTGAACCCAGCATATATGGGTTGAAACCAGAAGCCCTCATCCCCTTCCCCGGCTGCTCCAAGTTACAGTCATGTACATAGTAGTTTTTTAAACCTTGTATTGCTGAACTTCACAAGGCAAAAAGAAGCTACAAACCGTTAGAGCCCATGTGGCCTCATGATAACATTTTGGCTAGTTTCAGGTCCTTTGAAGTTTCTTACAGGGAAACTGATGTCCAGAGAATATCAAGAAGCTGAAGCTTCTCAGACCCCAACTCCTCGGCTTCCTGGCACCAGAATCCACCACCCACCATGGAGGCAGACAACCAAGAACATCCACCTGCAGATTTCCTTATCTCCTCCTCCTGCCTGCAAGCAGCCTCACAAGGCCAAATGCAGGCTGGTGGGAAAGCAACGACCAGCAAGGTCACAGGCCCCTCTCCCTACAAGCAGCCCCATTCCTCACAGCCTTTAAAACCCCTTGCCTCTCATCTTTCTGGGAGACAACAGGAATTTGAGTGCTCACTCTTCTCTCCTGGCTGATGTTACCCGAAATAAGAACCCTTTCCTTGCCATAAGCTGGGCATTCCAGTTTTATTTGGCCCCCATGTGGCAGGTAAAGAACCTGTGTTTGTGTCTGGTAACAAGCGGAATCACACAGGATTTGTCCTTTTGTGACTGGTTTATTTCACTCAGCATGATGTCCTCAAGGTTCCTCCACATGGTAGCATAAATTTCCTTCCTTTTTAAGGCTGAGTAATATTTCTTTGTCTCATTTTAAAAGCCAGTGTAAACCTTTCTTTCTTTGGCTGTGCCAGACCTCTTGGTAGATTAGGGAAGCGTTTGACCAGCAGGCTCCTGGGGAAGGAGCCCTTCTCTGGATCTCTGGGGGAGACTGGACAGGGCATTCCTGCAGGAACTTTGAACACAAGGGGACAGAGGGCTTGGTCTGGTTTTTATGGAGACAGAGTGTCAAACGGCCTTGCTCGCAGGAGGTGTCAGAAATGGGGCTGAGTGCAGGAGATGCCTCAGAGTCCAGTCTACAGGCATCAGTTAGGACAGCCGTGGGCCGCATGGAACAGAAACTCACAGGGGAGGAGTTCCCACCTCATGAAGCTCTGGAAGCAGGCTCACGGCTGGTCCCAGGCCTGGGACCACGAGTCAGGCTCCTTCTCTTCCCTTGCTCCTCTAGCCTCAGTGAGTGGTTTCCATCCTCATGTGCACATCATTCCTAGACCCCCAGGCCCTGTGTCTACATCCATGCAGGACAAAGAGGGAGGGAGACTGAGAGCAAAAGGCTGTACCAACTCCATCCATCTTCTTCACCAGGAACACTGTGGCTTCATGTAAACTCACCCAGCCAGCTTCCTCTTCCCTCTCATTGGCCAAGACCCTGTCCCATGGTCACATCCTAGGAAATCAAGCTCTATAGGAAGGCACTTAACTAACCCACACAAAGTGGGTTCTGTTGGTGAGGAAGAAGGGCAGAATGGGTCTTGGGTCGGCAACTGGCAGGGCCTGCCACATCAGTTCCATTCGGGACCTCTTGGAGGCTCTGGGACATGAACTGTGTTGGAAGGAGAGGGGTAGATGTTGAAGGTGTGGTTGATACCAGTTCAACACAAGGTTGACATAGGGGAAG
The DNA here is from genome assembly GCF_041296235.1 of Equus asinus. Classification (NCBI taxonomy): domain Eukaryota; kingdom Metazoa; phylum Chordata; class Mammalia; order Perissodactyla; family Equidae; genus Equus; species Equus asinus. Next base: position 51,361,886 of record NC_091806.1, on the reverse strand, counting down.
CCATATTGTAGAAAACAAACCATATTGTAACTTTGAATGACCTCGGATTAACTAACCCAGACATGCTCTGTAGATTTCCTGGCCCCTCTCAGCTGCTATAAATTGATAACTTTGTTATTTTGAGTTCCTTAGGAATGTGATGACCCCCAGGCAGAGAGTCAGTGCTGACAGTCATCATCAACGACAACTGAAAGATCAGGGTATAGACCATTGCTCCAGTCTCTGATGCATATCCAGTAAAACAATGGACTACAAGGAACTAAGACCAGATGCCTCCACCACCTGGAGACCAGCCCCTATATAACTGGCCTGTAGTCTCTGTTCTGTAAGGTGACTCTTTCCAACATTAGTCAGCCATCTTCCCCTTGCTAGCAAGCTGTGGTAAAGTCCTTTCTCTCCTACCACCTTGCCTCTCAACTATTGGCAAGTGTTGCAGTGAGCAGACGACCCCCCTTGGGCGGTAACCTTTGGTGCTGCCCCTCAAGAGAAACAGTCAAAGGCAAGAGGGACCAGGCCAGCAGGGGGGTGGTATGGGTGTCAGTGTTGGGGCAGGGGAGGAAGGGAAGAACAGAGGAAGTGGTTGGAGGAGAGCATGTTACTGAGGGTACTTCAGGCAGAGGATAGGGGAGATGGGGTGAGGGGATTTTTAGCCACTGCCCTGAGCATGGAACTTTGGCAGAGGGAGAAAAACTGAAAGTTTTTTCAAGGAAAATGTTGCTCTGTGATGGGAGAACCTCGTATCACCCCTTTGGAGATGCTGATGCACAGACTAACACTGCTTTTTGAGACTTACAGAACTGAGCTGATGATTTCTGGATGTGACTGTGGCCCTGAGTCATGAGGCTGTTCAGATTAATGTGGGTTCTGTAGGGGGATCCTTGGGGATTTGGGACCTAAATTTGATCATCGGCCACACCTTTAAGTGAAGTCATCCTTCCCCTAAGCCAGGGAACCGGATTTTGATGCAAATTCACTAGATGTGAGCCATGGTGGTCCCTGGAATACAGTCAAGGTCAAGGAGACTGGTGGGCTGGGAATCCTAAATTTTTGGGAGAACAGACTTGTGATGGAGCGTCTTTGGTCATGGAATTTAGGCTGGACACACGGTTGATTCCCTTAGAGGTGAGTGTGGCCCCATGAGTAAGTGGCCAAGAGGGTGAGTGTTAGGGCCATGTGCAAATCCTGGTCTTGCCCTTGGAGGGAAGGGGGCCCTTGTGCCTCGCTTTTCTCTCGTCCCACAGGCTGGTGGTAACACAGTCACCCAGACCAGGCTAACAATGGGAAGGGGAGCTGGGTCCCTGCCCTCAGAGCCACGTGTGAGCCCTGCCACTGCTCATGCCCAGAGTGTTTCCATCTTGTTTAAGATGCTGTCAGGATCATCACAGCCACTGAGCTGATGGCCCGGCTACCACAGGGCTGCGGGAGTTGGGCACACAGACAGAAGAAAGCTTACCCAGCACAGGGTGTGTTCACCAAATTACAGCTGATGAAAGACTCCCTTATGAAGTCAAAAACTGGAATTAATGTTTTTAAAACATCCTTAGTGAGGTATAGTTTATATACCATAAATCTGCCCATTTAAATTGTATAACTCAATGGTTCTTAGCGTATTCATAGAATTGTACAGCCATCACCACAGTCAGTTCTAGAACATTTCATTGCTCCAAAGAGAAGCTCCCTACCCTTTCACAGTCATCCCCATTGCTTCTCCTCCCAGCCCCTGGCACCCTCTAATCACTTTCTATCTCTATGGCTTTGCCTGTTCTGGGTCTGACTTCTTTCACTGAACGTAATGTCTTCAAGATTGCTCCATACTGCAACATGTATCAGTGCTTCATTCCTTTTTGTGGCTGAATGATATTCCATTGTATGGATAAACCACATTCTGTGTATCCATTCACCAGCTGACATTTAAGCTTTTTGCACTTTTCAGCTATTATGAATAATGCTGCTATGCACATTTGTGTAGAAGGTTTTGTGTGAATGCTGTATTTTCATTTCCCTTGGGCAGATACCTCAGAGTTAATTACTAAGTCAGATGGTAACACCATGTTTAACATTTTGAGGGACTGCCAACCTGTTTTCCAAAGTGGCTGCACCACTTTCCATTCCCACCATTGGTGTATGAGAGCTCTAATTTCTCCACATCCTCATCAAAACTTGTTGTTGTCCATCCTTTTTATTGTAGCCATCCTACTGGGTGTAAAGTGGTATCATATTATGGGGTGTTTAAAAAATAGACTTTATTTTTTAGAGCAGTTTTAGATTTACAGAAAAATTTCCCAGAAAGCATAGAGAGTTTTTGTACCCCTACACCCACCCCCCAGTTGCCCCTACTATTAATACCATGCATTAGTGTGGTACGTTTCTTACAACAGATGAACCAATATTGATACACGGTTATCAACTAAAGTCCAGAATTTACATTAGGGTTCACTCTTGTCATTGTACAATCTGTGGGTTTAGATAAATGTCTAGCGTCTCGTGTCCACTGTTACAGTCTCAAGCAGAGCAGTTTCACTGCCATAAAACTCTCCTGTGCTCCACCTACTCATCGCTCCCTCCTCCTGAAACCCTGTAGCCACTGATCTTTTTACTCTCTCCTTGCTTTTCCCTTTTCCGGAATGTTGTATAGTTGGAATCATACAATATGTAGCCTTTTCAGACTGACTTCTTTCATTTAACAATATGCAATTAAGATTCTTCCTTCTTTTCATGGCCTGACAGCTCATTTCTTTTTATCACTGATTAACACTCCTTTGTATAGGAGTACCACAGTTTGTTTATCCATTCACCTATTGAAGAACACCTCCCTCCAAGTTTTAGTAACTATGAATAAAGCTGCTGTAAACATCTATATGCAGGTTTTTGTGTGGATGTAAGTTTTCAACTCCTATGGTTAAATATCGAGAGTGCAATCAGCAATTTTCCAGCAATTTTGCTGGATTGTATGGTAAGGCTATGTTTAGCTTTATTAGAAACTGCCAAACTGTCTTCCAAAGTGGCTGTACCATTCTGCAATCCCGCCAGCAATGAATGAGCCTTCCTGTTGCTCCACATCCTCACTAGCGTTTGGTGGTGTCTGTGTTCTGGATCTTAGTCATTCCAATAGGTGTTTAGTGGAATCCCATTGCTTTAATCTGTAGCATGTGATGACATATGATTCTGAGCATCTTTTCATTTGCTTATTTGCCATCTGAATATCTTCTTCAGTGAGGTGTCCAGAACTTTTGACCATTTTTTAAGCAGGTGGTTTATTTTCTTATTGTTGAGTCTTGAAAGTTCTTTGTATATTTTAGAGAGCAGTCCTTTATCACATACATCCTTTGCAAATATTTTCTGCTAATCTCTGCTTGTCTTTTCACTCTCTTAACAGTGTCTGTGCAGAGCAGAAGTTTTTTATTTTAATTAAATCAATTTTTCCTTTCATGGATGATGCTTTTGGTGTTATATCTAAAATGTCACCGCCAAACCCAAGGTCACCTAGGGTATCTTCTGAAAATTTCATTGTTTTGCATTTTACGTTTAGGTCTATGATCCATTTTGAGTTAATTTTTGTGAAAGGTGAAAGTCTTTGTCTAGATTTTTTTCCTCATGTAGATGTCTGATTGTTCTAGCACCATTTGTTGAAAAGACTATCCTCCAGTGAATTGCCTTTATTCCTTTGTCAAGGAGGAGTGGACTATATGTGTGTGGGTCCATATCTGGGCTCTATATTTTGTTCTGTTGATCTATTTGTCTAGTCTTTGCCAATACCACACTGTCCTGCTCACGTCCCTTTCTAGGAAGTCTTGAAGCCAGGTGGTCTCATCCCTCTGGCTCTGTTCTTATTCACTATTATGTTGGCTATATCGGGGTCTTTTACCTTGCCATGTAAACTTTAGAATAAGTTTGTCCATATCCACAAAATAACTTGCTGGAATTTTTATTGGGATTGCATTGAACCTATAGATCAATTTGGGAAGAATCTTAATAATATTGGGCCTTTCTATTCGTGGAATATCTCTCCATTTTTTTAGATTTTTGATTTCTTCAGAGCTTTGTAGGTTTGATCATGTAGATCTTGCACATATTTTGTTAGATTTATACTTCAGTATTTCACCTTTTTTGGTGCTGGTGTAAATGATGTTATGTTTTCATTTCAAATTCCAATTGTTCATTGCTGGTATATAGAAAAGCAGCAATTTTTTTTGTATATTAAGCTTGTATTCCACAACCTTGCTATAATTGCTTATTCCAGGAGTTTTTTGTTCTTTGGAATTTTCTACATAGACAATCATGTCACGTGAGAAAAAAAGCATTTGTTTCTTCCTTCCCAATCTGCCTGCCCTTTGTTGCCTTTTCTAGTCTTATTGTACAGGCTGAGGCTTCTTTTGTCGAATAGCCTTGTCTTGCTCCTGATCTTAACAGGGAAGCATCTAGTTTCTCACCATTAAGTATGATGTTAGTGGTAGGTTTTTTGCAGATATTCTTTACTAAATTGAGGAAATTCCCCTTTATTCCTAGTTTACTGAGAGTTTATCATGAATTGGTGCTGGGTTTTGTCAAATACTTTTTCTGCATCTATTGATATGTTGATGTGATTTTTTCTTCCTTAGTCGGTAGACGTGATGGATTACACTAATTGATTTTTTAATGTTAAGTCAGCCGTGCAGACCTGGGATAAATCTCATTTGGTTGTGGTGTGTAATTCATTTTACACATCAATTACGTCAGATTCATTTTGCTAATATTTTGTTGAAAGGTTTTGTACTGTGTCTGTGCATCTATGTATCTTTGTATCTGTGGTCTGTTATTTTCCTTTCTTGTTATGTCTTTGCCTGGTTTGGTATTAAGGTAATGCTGGCTTCATAGTATAAGTTAGGAAGTGTTCCCTCTGTTTGAATTTTCTGGAAGAGGTTGTAGACAACTGTTATTGTTTCTTGTTTAATGTTTGGTAGAATTCACTAGTGAACACATCTGGACCCGGTACTTTCTATTTTGGAAAGTTATTAATTGGTGATTCAATTTCTTTAATAGATACAGGCATATTCATATTATCTACTTCTTGTGTGAGTTTTGGTAGATTGTGTCTTTCAAGGAATTGGTCCATTTTATCTAAGTTATCAAATTTGTGGGCATAGAGTTGTTCATATCCTTCTAATGTCCTTTAATATCCTTTTAATGTTCATGGGATCTATAGTGATGATCCCTTTTTCATTTCTGATATCAGTAATTTGTACTCTTTTTAAAAAATTATGTAGGGGCCGGCCTGGTGGTGCAGTGGTTAAGTTTGCACGTTCCACTTCAGCAGCCTGGGGTTCGCAGGTTCTGATTCCAGGTGCGGACATGGCACTGCTCAGCAAGCCATGCTGTGGTAGGTGTCCCATGTATAAAGTAGAGGAAGATGGGCACAGAAGTTAGCTCAGGGCTAATCTTCCTCAAAAAAAAAAAATTATCTCTTTTTTTCTTGGTTCACCTGGAGAGAGGCTTATGAACTTTATTGATCTTTTCAAAGAACTAGCTTTTCATCCTCTGATTTTTCTCTATTAACTTCCTGCTTTCAGTTTCGTTGATTTTTGCTCTAATTTTTATTCTTTCTTTTCTTCTGCTTACTTTGGATCTAATTTGCTTTTCTTTTTCTAGTTTCTTAGGGTAGAAGCTTATATTATTGATTTTAGAGCATTCTTCTTTTCTAATATATGCATTCAGTGCTGCCAATTTCCCTCTTAGCACTGCTTTAGACGAATCCCATAAATTCTAAGTTGTATTTTTATTTTCACTTAGTTAAAAATATTTTAAAATTTCGCATAGACTTCTTCTTTGATCATTGTGTTATTTGGAAGTATGGTGTTTAATCTCCAAATATTTTACAATTTTCTAGCTATCTTTCTGTTATTGATTTCTAGTTTAATTCCACTGAGGTCTGAGAACAGACATTATATGATTTCTATTCTTTCAAATTTGTTAAGGTGCGTTTATGGCCCAGAATGTGGTCTATCTTGGTGAATGTTCCATATGAGCTTGAGAGGAAAGTGTATTCTGCTGATGTCGGGTGAAGTAATCAATAAATGTCAATTAGATTGATGGAGCTGAGTTCAACCATGTCCTGACTGATTTCCTGTCTGCTGGATCTGCCAGTTACTGACAGGTGGGTGGTGAAGTCTCCAAATATAACGGTGTGTTCATCTACTTCTCCTTGCAATTCTATCAGTTTCTTCCTCACGCATTTGACGTCCTGTTATTAGGTGCATACACGATAGGGATTGTTATGTCTTCCTGGAGAACTGATCCTTTCACCATTATGTATGTCCCTCTTTATCCCTGATGATTTTCCTTGCTCTAAAATCTGCTTTGTCTGAAATTAATAAAGCTACTCCAGTTTTCTTTTTTTTCCAGTTTTATTGAGACATAATTGACATACAACACTGTTAAGTTTAAAGTGTACAGCGTAATGATTTGACTTACATATATTGTGAAGTGATCACCACAACACGTTTAGTTAACATCCATCATCTCATACAGATACAAAAAGAAAAGAAAAGAAAAATTTTTTAAAGATTTTTTTTTCCGTTGTGATGAGAACGCTTAGGATTTACTCTCCTAGCAGCTTTCCTATATCCCATAAGCAGTGTCAACCATAGTCCTCGTGCTGTGCATCACATCCCCAGCTCCAACTCATCTCATAACTGCGAGTCTGAACTTTTGACCGCCTTCACCCAGCCAGTTTTCTTTCTCTATTATTATTATTATTTTCTTTTATCAAAGTCAAGCTGGTTTGTAACATTGTATCATTTCAGGTGTACATTATTACATATGGGCTTCTGTGTAGACTGCATCGTGCTCACTACCAAGAGTCTAGATTTTATCCGTCACCATGCATATGTGCCCTTTCACCCCTTTGCCCAACCCCCAACTCTCTTCCCCCGGTAACCACCAATCTGTTCTCTTTGTCCACGTATTTGTTTATCTTCCACACGTGAGTGAAATCATACGGGGTTTGTCTTTCTCTGTGTGGCTTGTTTCGCTTAACATAATTCTCTCAAGGTCCATCCATGTTGTTGCAAATGGGACGATTTTGTCTTTTTTTAAGGCTGAGTAGTATTCCATTGTATGTATATATACCATATCTTCTTTATCCAATCATCCGTCGATGGGTGCTTGGGTTGTTTGTGTGTCTTAGCTATAGTGGGTAAGGCTGCAATGAACATAAGGGTGCGTAGATCATTTAGTATTGTTGATTTCAAGTTCTTTGGATAAATACCCAGTGGTGGAATAGCTGAGTCATATGGTATTTCTATTTGTAATTTTTTGAGAAATCTCCATACTGTTTTCCATAGTAGCTACACCAGTTTGCATGCCCACCAGCAGTGTGTGAGGATTCCTTTTTCTCCACATCCTCTCCAATACTTGTTATTTTGCATCTTATTAATTATAGCCATTTGGATGGGTGTGAAGTGATATCTCATTGTAGTTTCGACTTGCATTTCCCTAATAATTACTGATGTTGAACATCTTTTCATGTGCCTATTGGCCATCTGTATATCTTCGGAAAAATGTCTGTTCATATCCTCTGCTTTCCTTTTTCTTTCTTTTTTCTTTCTTCTTTTTTTTTTTTTTTTTTGCTGAGGAAGATTAGACTTGAGCTAGCAAGCTAACATCTGTGCCAGTCTTCCTCCACTTTATATGTAGGTTGCTGCCACAGCATGGCTGATGAGTGGTGTAGGTCCACACCCAGGATCCAAACCTGTGAACCTGAGCCACCAAAGTAGAGCACGCCAAGCTCAACCACTATGCCACAGGGCCAGCCTCAACCTCTGCCCATTTTTTGATCAGGTCGTTTGTCTTTTTGTTGCTGAGTTGTATGATTTCTTTTTATATCTTGGAGATTAACCTCTTGTTGGATATATGATTTGTAAATATTTTCTCCCAGTTGATGGGTTGTCTTTTCATTTTGTTCATGGTTTCCTTCGCCTTCCAAAACTTCTTAGTCTGATGTAGTCCCATTTGCTTATTTTTTCTTTTGTTTCCTGTGCCTGAGTATACCTGGTATTTGAAAAGATGCCAGAGAGTGATCTCAAAGACTGTACTGCCTATGTTTTCTTCTAGAGTTTTACGGTTTCAGGTCTTAGATTCAAGTCTTTATTCCATTTTGAGTTAATTTTTGTGTTTGGTGTAAGATAATGGTCTACTTTCATTCTTTTACATGTGGCTGTCCAGTTTTCCCAACACCATTTGTTGAAGAGATTTTCCTTTCTCCATTGTATGTTCTTGGTGCCTTCGTCAAAGATTAGCTGTCCGTAGATGTATGATTTTATTTCTGGGCTTTCAATTCTGTTCTATTGATCTGTGTGCCTGTTTTTGACTTGTTTTGACTACCTCATATTTTTGACTATCCTAGCCTTTTTCTTGTAGTTGATTTCTAGTTTCATAGCACTGTGGTTGGAAAAGATGCTTGATATGGTTTCAATCTTCTTAAATATCCAGTTTTCTTTTGACTAGTGTCAACATGGCATATCTTTCTCCATCCCATTATTTTTAACCGCTCTGTGTCTTTACATCTAATGTGGGTTTCTTGTGGACAACATAGAGTTGGGTCATGTTTTCCATCCCCTCTGATAGTCCTTCTCTTTTAATCAGTGTATTTTAGTCATTTACATTTAAAGTGATTATTGATATAGTTGGATTAATATTTATAGTATTTGTAACAGTTTTCTATTGGATGCCTTTGTCTTTGTTTCTTTTTTGGTCTTCCACTCTTTTTCTGCCTTCTCTGCTTTTGAGTGTTTTATGTGATTCTGATTTGTCTCCTCTATTAGCACAGCAAGAATACTTCTTTTTAAATGCTTTAGTGGTTGCCTTAGTGTTTGCAATCTACCTTTACAATGAATCTAAACCTTCTTTCAAATAATACTATCCCACGTCACAGGCAGTTCAAGTACCTTATAACAGAGTATTCCCAACTCTTCCTCCCCATCCCTTATAACATTGCCATCACACATTTCCACAAGCTGTAATCATCCAACATATGGCTATTATTATTTTGAACAAACTGATAGGTCAGTTAAGTATAAGAAAAATAAAATATTTTATTTTACTTTCTTGTATTCATTTACTAAAGCTATTTCTTTATGTAGATCTGAACTCTGACCTATATCATTTTTCTTCTCTCTGAAGAACTTCTCTTAACATTTCTGGCAGGGCTTGTCTACTGGTGACAAATTCCCTGAATTTTCATTTGTATGAGAAATTCTTTATTTCTCCTTCACTTCTGAAGTACAGTCATGAGTCACTTAACAATGGGGATATGTTCTGAGAATGTGACGTCAGGCAATTTCGTCATTGTACAAACAGCATGGACTGCACTTACACAAACCTAGATGGTGCAGCTACTACACACCTAGGTTCTGTGGCACTGATCTCATGGGACCACTGTCATATATGCTGTCTGTCACTGACTGACATGTCGTTATGCAGGGCATGAATGTATAATTTCAATGGATACAAAATTCAAGGTTGGTGGGTTTTTTCTTTTGATAGTTTAAATATTTCATTCCACTGTCTTCTTACTTGCACGGTTTCTGAAGAGAAGTCTGAAGTAATTCTTATCCTTATTCCTCTATTGGTAAGCTGGGGGGGGAGGGGGCGGGTTCCCCTTGCTTCTTTCAAAATTCCTCTTTGAGTTGTCAACTTAAAAAGCAAATTTGCCTGCTAGTTTACCTCAAAACGAGTTTATTTGAAAATAGCCAAAAGAATTGTAATTCAGGATGTACATGCTATGGCAAACCATAGCCAAATCTACAGAACAAATGAGGGGAGCTGCGGTTATAGAGAAGGGGGAGAGGGAGGGGCTCTTCTAAAGGAAAGTCCGTTAGCGAGAGTAACAGTTCAGCATGGCAACAGCTCCTCATTGGCTGAGCTGTGGCATTTCTCACTGGCTGATCTGCAGTGTTTCTCATTGGTGGGGCAGTGGCATTTCTGATTGGCTGGGCTGCGGCCTTTCTCATTGGCTGAGCTGCAGCATCTCTCATTGGCTGGGCTGCAGCATTTCTCATTGGCTAAGCTGCAGTGTTTCTCATTTGCTGAACTGTGGCATTTCTGATTGGCTGGGCTGTGGCATCTCTCATTGGCTGGGCTGTTGCTGGGTGGGGAGAGAATCTTCCTTTAGTAGTAAAGCCACTGTACTTCCCATCTGAGAGGCAAGGTCCTCTCTTCCCCTTTGGAGTAATTGATGATGTGTGATGGGGGTGAGCTCCCCCTGCAGGCCTTCCCCATCCAGTTTAGCTGAGGTTTCTTTACTAATTTCCACAGAGTGAGACAGGAAGACTAGCAAAGGCTGGGGCTGGATATGCTCCTTCCCCCAGGTAGGTTAGGCTCTGTTAAAATCCATGTTGGCTACCCAGAGGGAACACCATGTGAAGACACTGGAAGAACACAACTATCTACAGGCCAGAAAAGCCTTAGAAGAAATCAGCACTGCTGACACCTTGACGTCAAACTTCTAAAGACTAAGAGATGAGACATCTGCCTCCAAAACTCCCAGTGTAGAATAGGAACAGAGCCACTACAGTGAAAACCCTCATTTGGAGCAAAGGGAATGAGAACCACCCAGGACACCTGGCCAGCTCCTGCTGGGTAGGAACAGCAAAGACCCTCCTGTTACACTGATTTTTGGATGTCAAGCCAATCTTGCACTGCTGGGATAAATCCCATTTAGTCCTGCTCAGTTTATAATTCTTTTTATATGTTAATGGATTTTGTGCGCTGGTAGTTTATTGAGGATTTTTTGTGTCTATATTTATCAAGGATGTTGGTCTTTAGTTTTTCTGTGATATATTTGCCTGGTTTTGGTATCAGAGTAATATGGCCTCATAGAAGGAGCTGGGAAGCATTCCCTCTATTTATACTTTTTGCAAGAGAGTGTGAAAGATTGCTAGTAATTCTTCTTTAAATGTTTGATAGAATCACCAGTGATGCCATCTAGGCCTGGGCTTGTCTTTGTAGGAAGTGTTTTGATTATGAATTCAATCTCCTTATTTGTTATATATCAATTCAGATTTTTAATTTCTTTTGAGCCAGTTTCAGTAGTTGTGTCTTTCTAGGGATTTGTCCATCTCGTCTAAGTTATCTAATCTGTTGGCATACAGGGGAGTGTGTCAGCTGTAGGTCCACCTTTGTCCTCTCCTTATGCACTCCTCCAGATAAAGGTTGTGGAGTCTTCGAATGGTTTTTCTCTGAGATCAGGATGTAAAGTGGAATGCCTAGAACAGGGGAAGAAGGACTCTGCTCAGGGCTCACAAAGTACTCAGGAACTAGGTTTTTCAAAGGCAGGAGGACCAAGGGAGGGGAACCTCAAAGCAAGAGTGGGTGACATTGAAGGCACAGTCAGGAAGACTCCAGGGAGACCACGCTAGCAGCTGCCATGAAGGCAGAACTTGGGAGTGAGGAAGAAATAATCAAAGATTTTCAGGAAGTTTTGTTGGGCAGTAAAACTCTTGTGGGAGGGACCTTGGAGGAAATTCACAATGCAGTCTAAATTATTTGTTAAATATTTCCAATTTATACCTTTGGAAGTGGCCCTGCTCAGAGGCTAAACCTTGTAGACGACACAAATCCAGATGAGCAGGTGTTGCCTGCCACATGGGCTCTGCACCCCTTCCCTTCTCTTACTTTCTTTTTCTCATCTGCTCGTTCCCTTCCCTCCCCTCCCCCTCTCCTGGCCTTCATCCCCAGCCATACCCTCTCTCTGCTCCCAGCCTCCTCTCCTCGTCCCCATGATTCCATGGCTCACTTCCTGGCAAGGATTCCTGGGAATGTTGGCTCCTGTTATCGGCAGGTGCTGAGAGTTTATGGGGCATGGAGTCCACTCAAGGAGAGTCTATCTTAGGAGACAGGGTGACCTTGGCATCCCCAAATCACAGGCCTCAGGTCCTTCCCCATGCTGGCTATGGCAGAGCAGAGGCAAAGCCCCTCCTGGACCCCATGTACCCTGACCCCAGTGCTATCTTGCACCTGCACCCCTTGATTCCTTTGACCAAAGGAAAAGAGCATTTTAAGGAAAAGCTTATGGTCAGCAGTGCTAAGTGCTGGGGAGGTGAAGCTGAATCAGAACCAAAGTAAGTTTAGAAATGGGGACATTCTTGGTGACCCCGGAAAACACAGCTTCATGGTGAGGGACCATCACAGAACATGCATGATGGTGATAACTGATGCCCAGAATGTGCTGGCATACACATCACAGCTTCTCTCCTCTCGCCCTCCACGCTGAAGTGCTGTCGCCATGCCATTTTGCAGACAAGGAAATGGGGGCACAGAAGGTTATGTTACTCATCCAAGGTCACCCAGCTACTGGATGGTGGAGCCAGGATTTGATCGCAGACAGTCTGGCTTAAGAGACTGGGCTCTTGACCAGGGCACTTTCTGTCTAAAACAACAATGAAAGGGACACAGTGCAGTTGTAGAGAACTTGCTTTCAAGAATTTATACTCTGAAGAGAGGAAAGTGCATGTGCGTTTAGAAGAAATACAGCAGTAGCCTGTGTGGGATATCTGTCTGTGCCTGGAGGAGCAAATACACATGGGAGCGTCTTGGGGTTAGAGTCGGGCTTAGCAAGGGGATCAGTGAGGGGCGCACTGGGGTGTTCTGAAGTGGGGCTGTGGCCGGGGCCCTGCAATGCCCATCAAGCTGTGCAGGGCCAGATTCTGCCCACAGTCGAGCTCTGAAACCTCTGCATTTGAGTCTGGGCTGTTGTTTCACCTTGCCAAGTTCCCTCTGCAGAATCCCAGCACGTCAGAGGAGCTAAGTCAGGGCCAGAGAGTCAGGGGAGCAGGGACTCCACACAGAGCTCACAGCAGTGCCCCCTCAGGCAGCTGGGGACAGACTCTGCTCAGGGCTTGTCCCCAGGACCCAGACCCCAAGGAGACCATGACCACTTCTCTCTTTTGCTGGATGCTACCCACTCCGTGGTCTGGAGTGAGGGTCTCATCCCTGTTCTGGGCCTGGCCAGTCACACAGGGCAGATGTGCTGCCCTGCCCCTCAGGGCTCAGTGAGTACCAGCGAGATGTGTTCGTGTTCACACAAGTCCTTTAAAAAGCAATAAGTTCCCCCTCCCCCAAGGAAGCGTGCTGGCTCTCCCCTCACCTCCTGTCCTGTGCCCAGGAGGCTGCCTGTGTGGAGGGCGGTCGGGTTAGGAGGGCAGGGCCCCAGCCAGTGTTCAGGGAGCAGGAGCGGGCGAGGGGCTACCATGGGGTAATGTCGGTGTGATCAAACAACCGCCTCGTGGACAACCTGAGCCCTCCACAGGGAGAGGCGGAGTCCATTTGTCTCAAATAGAAAAAAACCATAGGGAGGAATGAGCACCTCTGTGGCCTCTTTCTCCTCAGAGGTAGCGGAATAGAGTCTCCCAGGACCCAGGTTCTCTCCCCAAGGCAGCTCTCAAGGCTCCTGGCAGAAGAGGTGACTCAGGGCCTAACGGCGATGGAGCCAGAAAGGCAGTGACAGCTCCCAAGCACCTGTTCTTGTGGACACACTCTCAGAAACACACCTTCACACAGCTTCTCTCAGAGAAACTGGGCTCGTGTCCTGGGGCTGCCAGTAACAAGTTATCACAAATTCAGTGGCTTAAAGCAACACACATCAATTCTCTTACCGTTCTGGGGGTCAGAAGCCAACAATCAGTGTCACTGAGCCAAGGTCCAGGTGCTGGCTCAGCCGTACTCCCTCTGGGGGCTCTAGGAGAGGGTCCTTCCTGCCGCCTCCAGCCTCCAGGGCTGCATCCTTGTGCTCCTTGGCTCGAGGCCCCTTCCTCCACCTTCAAAGCCAGCAGCCTAGTGTCTTGCTTCAGGGTCATGTTGCCAAATCTCCCTCTGCCTTCATCTGATGACACTCGTGATCACATTTAGGGCCCACCTGAATGATCCAGGATCATCTCCCCATCTCAAGATCCTGGATTTGGTCACACTGGCAAAGTCCCTTTTGGCACATGAGGGCACATTCAGAGGTCCCAGGGGTTGGGATCAGTGCCTTTGGGGACTATTGTTTACCTACCACAAACACAGTATTGACATGGTCACAGACAGACACAGACACACCCTCGCACAGGCAGACACTGTCAGCAGAACCCACGTTCATGGTCTTGCGTGGTCCCATGTCAGTCACACACACTCCTCACATCCAGACCTCTTCCCATCAGCCTGCTGGAGCCAGGTGTGGGGAGCTACAGAGCTCTTCCAGTCTCACTGTCTCCCGGCCCCCTGGGGTCAGCCTTCTTTGCCCTATAACGGCAACACTGTGCAAATCCTTCCTTTGCTCTCAGCACTCCCTGCACCTAGGAAGCCATTCCTCACCACTGCCTTCAGGATTTAGCCTATCTCGAGAATGTTAAGCTGAAGGCCTCGCTCTGAGCCAGCTGCCTTCTCCATGCAGCCTGCCTTACTCTGCACAGTTCCCTGCTCGCAGCCGTGCCTAGCTGCCACACCCCACGGGTTTTCAGAGAACATTAATAAAGGGGTAGTCAGAAATCAAAGGTCACCAAGCAGAGCTCTTAAAGGGTGACTGTACATGTACCACTGCGCCCGAGCTTGGGAGCTTGGTGACCGTTGGACAGACTTTGCAGTGCTGGCTGAGCTAGAGACCCCAGGCCCAGCACATGGACGGAGTTTGACAGCCCCCCAGGGCTTGGCTCCAGTCAGCCTAGGGAAGGACCGGGTTTCTGATTCCCACCTCTGCCCCTGAGTGCTAGAGCTCAGGGCCAGACTCCAGGAACAAGCCAGAGGCCTCCTGCTGCAGGTGAGTGTGGCTCTTAGAGTGGTCACTTGGGAATTGCCTGGTCTCAGCCCTGCAGCCTCCACCAGCTGACCCCTGGGCTTCACACCTTTCTCTACATCCTTTCCCCTCTGCCCCCCAGGCTCAGGATCTAGGGCATCCATCTCCATTGAGGGCCCCCAGGCTCAGGAGCTATGGCGTCCATCTCCACGAGGGTGCTGCTGGGATCTCTTCCCCACCAGGGCTCAAACGTAGCCCCTGGGACAAGGCCCCCAGGCTGGGCCCCACCAAGGGTGCAGTGAGCATTCCGGAACACAGCCCAGGGCAGGTGGGGAGTCCGCCTCCAGCTGAGGCCAGCTCTGCTCCAGGCTCCCAGGGGAGAGACAGAAAGGGAAAGCACAGGCCCTGGCAGACACTTCATCTGGGGTCGGGCCTGGCCGGGCGTATGGAAGGAAGGAGCAGGAAGGCCCTGTAGGCCTGGGTCTGAGGCCAGTGCCCGCCCTGCGGTGACCCCACTTCACCACCAAGCTGCGACCTGGTCAGAGGCAAAGCCCCCAGACCAGGGTCCTGGGAGGGAGGACTCCCCTCCCGGCAGAGCGCTGCCGAGCGTTGGCCCGGAGGCACCTGGGGGGCTGCGGAGTGGCGGGCTGCGGTCACAGGAAGGAGGACGGCGAGAGGGGAAGACATATTGACCCAGCCGCCCCCGCCCCAGCATGGAGGCCCGCGCCGCTGCCGCCCGAGAGCTGCTCCTGGCGGCGCTCGAGGACCTGAGCCAGGAGCAGCTGAAGCGCTTCCGCCACAAGCTGCGCGACGCGCAGCTGGACGGCCGCAGCATCCCGCGGGGGCGGCTGGAGGGCGCGGACGCCGTGGACCTCGCCGAGCAGCTGACCGAGTTCTACGGGCCGGAGCCTGCGCTGGACGTGGCCCGCAAGACCCTGAAGAGGGCGGACGTGCGCGACGTGGCAGCGAGGCTCAAGGAGCAGCGGCTGCATCGTGAGCGTGGGGTGGGGGTCGCCGGGGTCCCTGTCCCTCGTGAGTTCCCGCCTGGACAGAGTCCCGGCCACAGGCCGCCCCCCTTCCCGCTCCCCCGGAAGAGCCCCGGCGCGCCCCGGCCCGGGCTGCTTCATCCGCAAATTCGCGGGCCCCGGGGCTCGGGTCTTGGGTTCTGTTGAGGGTGGCCCCGACCCCCGACTGCGGCCCCGGCCCCTGCTCATTCGGCGGGGCCTCACCGAAGGTCTCCCTTCCAGGGCTCGGCCCCAGCTCCTCGGCGCTGCTCTCCGTGTCTGGTAGGTCCCTCCCGGTGGGAGGCGCTGGCCCCAGGCTTGGAGCACGAGTGTCCTCGACGCCACTCGGAGGTTCCCGACAGCTGGTCCCAGGGAGAAGCGGGCGTGGGAAGGCCACCGGGGGGCGAGGGAAACTGAGGTCTGAGCCAGGCAGGGAGGGCACTGGGTCCCTGAGGGTCGGCTGACACAGCCTACCCCATCCCCGTCCCTCTGTCTCCGTCTCCCCCCCGTCCCTAGAGTACAAGAAGAAATACCGAGAGCACGTGCTGCTCCAGCACGCCAAGATAAAGGAGAGGAACGCCCGCTCCGTGAAGATCAACAAGCGCTTCACCAAGCTCCTCATCGCGCCCGAGAGCGCCGCCCCGGAGCCCGAGGCGCTGGGGCCCGTGGAGGAGCCGGAGCCGGAGCGCGCTCGGCGCTCGGACACCCACACCTTCAACCGCCTGTTCGGCCGCGACGAGGAGGGCCAGCGGCCGCTGACCGTGGTGCTGCAGGGCCCGGCGGGCATCGGCAAGACCATGGCGGCCAAGAAAATCCTGTACGACTGGGCGGCGGGCAAGCTGTACCACGGCAAGGTGGACTTCGCCTTCTTCATGCCTTGCCGCGAGCTGCTGGAGCGATCGGGCACCTGCAGCCTGGCCGACCTGATCCTAGACCAGTGCCCGGACCGCAGCGCGCCCGTGCGGCAGATGCTGGCGCAGTCCGAGCGGCTGCTCTTTATCCTGGACGGCGCGGATGAACTGCCGGCGCCGGGGCCCGCCGAGGCCGCGCCCTGTACGGACCCCTTCGAGGCCGCAGGCAGCGCGCGGGTGCTGGGCGGCCTGCTGAGCAAGGCGCTGTTGCCCGGTGCCCGCCTGCTGGTGACCACGCGCGCCGCTGCCCCGGGGAGACTGCAGGGCCGCCTGCGCTCGCCGCAGTGCGCCGAGGTGCGCGGCTTCTCCGACAAGGACAAGAAGAAGTACTTCTACAAGTTCTTCCAGGACGAGTGGAGAGCGGAGCGCGCCTACCGCTTCGTGAAGGAGAATGAGACGCTGTTCGCGCTGTGCTTCGTGCCCTTCGTATGCTGGATCGTGTGCACCGTTGTGCGCCAGCAGCTCGAGCTCGGCCAGGACCTGTCGCGTACCTCCAAGACCACCACGTCTGTGTACCTGCTTTTCATCACCAGCGTCCTGAGCTCGGCGCCCGCCGCCGCCGGGCCCCGGGTGCAGGGCGAGCTGCGCAAGCTGTGCCGCCTGGCCCGCGAAGGCGTCCTCGGGCGCAGGGCTCAGTTCGCCGAGAGGGACCTGGAACGACTGGAGCTTCGCGGCTCCACAGTCCAGACGCTGTTTCTCAACAAGAAAGAGCTGTCAGGCGTGCTGGAGGCCGAGGTTACCTACCAGTTCATTGACCAGAGCTTCCAGGAATTCTTCGCCGCGCTGTCCTACCTGCTGGAGGACGAGGAGGCTCCCGGGGCGCCGGCTGGCGGCGTAGGGGCGCTTCTGCGCGAGGACGCCGAGCTGCGCTGCCACCTCGCGCTCACCACGCGCTTCCTCTTCGGACTACTGAGCGCAGAGCGGATGCGCGACATCGAGCGCTATTTCGGCTGCGTAGTTTCAGAGCGCGTGAAGCAGGATGTCCTGAGGTGGGTGCAGGACCTGGGCCAGGGCCGTCCCACGGCGGCGCCAGAGGGGTCAGAGAAGCCCGAAGCGCTGGAGGGCACTGAGGAACCGGAGGAGGAGGAGGGCGAGGAGCTCAACCACCCGCTGGAGCTGCTGTACTGCCTGTACGAGACGCAGGAGGACGCCTTTGTGCGCCAGGCCCTGCGCGGCCTCCCTGAGCTGGTGCTGGAGCGAGTGTGCTTCAGCCGCATGGACCTGGCCGTCCTGAGCTACTGCGTCCGCTGCTGCCCGGCCGGGCAGGCCCTGCGGCTGGTTAGCTGCAGACTGGCCACTGCACAGGAGAAGAAGAAGAAGAGCCTGATGAAGCGGCTGCAGGGCAGCCTGGGTGGCGGCTCGTAAGTCTCCAGGGCAGGGCCGCCCTCTTCCTCAGGCTGCTGTGTGGGGCATGTGTGCCAGCGCACACCAGTGCACCCAGTGTCCATCTGGGCAGGGGAGTGTGTCCAGACCTGAGGCCTGCTCCCCCAGACAAGAGGCAGGACTTCAGAGCTGGGTTTGCCCACCTCTCACAAGGCAGCCTCAGAGCATCCAACCTCTTCCCCCAGGGTGTTCTCCCCATGCCTACCCCCAGCCATCCACATCCAAGACAAACCTCCTAGCATGGCACGTGACTGTGGCCCAGGACCACCCCCCCCATTATGCGTTCTCATAATACATTCTGGAATACACCCTGCGAGCTGTGCCCTGGCCCTGTGCTATCCCCTCCCCCCAGGCTGTTTGCTGCCTATCCTCAAAGCCTGCCCAGGTTCCCCCAGCTGGCCTGGAACACTTTGGCCCCAGAAGGCCCCCATGGACCCAGTATGCGATAACATCTGTCTGTGCCTGACTCCTCCACCAGCCCCTCAGCCCCCCCAGGGCAAGGCTTGTGCCGTGTTTCTGTGCACTTAGCTCCAACCTGGTGCCTGACTGGGTGCTCAGCATCTGTTGAGAGAGTGAATGTCAGGATGTTGACGGGGTGGGGCTGAGGACGCCCTTGCAGCTGCAAGGACAGACCCACATCTGGAACGCAGGTGACCTGCCCTATTGGACTCATGTAGATTGCTTCAACAGGGAGGCGCAAGGGGCCACAGACAAGTGGTTTCACTCTGGGTTTGGGGTGAAGGGGGTGAAGGGGTCCTGGCTCAGCTTGGGGTGGGGGCAGAGGCAGCTCTGACACCTCAGGACCACAGGAAGAAGTCCTTTTTAGGAGGGAGGGACTGGAAGGGGGCTGAGTGGACTTCACTTTTCTCTCTCCCCTAGCAGTTCTCAAGCCACCAAGACAAAACCCCAGGCCTCCCCTCTGCATCCACTCTGCGAGGCCATGATGGACCCACACTGTGGTCTGCACAGGCTGACGTGAGTGACCATGCCCCAAACCCCCCCCCCATCCCCACCCCGGGAAGGGATGCAGAGCAAGACCCCTTGGCAGAGGCAGAAGGGTGGCCCTGTCTGGGGATGGCTGGGGGACAGCTGAGAGTCTGTGGTCTCTGGAGGCCCGTGCTGGGGTTGACAGGCTCTGCCCACGCAGAGCAGGGGAAGAGGAGCCGGGAGCAGGAGACCCGTCACCAGCTCAGGTGTAGTTAGCAAGGAGGGTTTGGCCCCAGTTTGGGTGGAAATCGAGGTGCAGCTAAGCCTTCTAGGGGACGAATAAAGAAGACCAGAATGTATTTTCCTTCCAGAAGAAGGCTGCTAGGTGCTGTTGGAAACTGCTGGGGGTCCCTCCAGATGCTTAGAAGCAATGGAGGAAGGTGTTGGGGGCACAGGCCCTGAGGCCGGGTTGCCTGTCTCTGTGCCCTTGTGCAGTCAGGCCGTCTGAGCCACTGCTTCCTCCCCTGTAAACGGAGCCAGTAGATTCGACTCAGAGGGGGGGTGTGAGAATTAATGAGGCAACGCAGGTACAATACTTAGTACATAGTGACTCTCTGATTATCAGCGACTAAGCAGAAAGTAAGAAAAATTATAGGAACTAGTACTGATGGGTGAAATGGGGACGGACATATTCATATGTCAATGGTGATGTGATAATGTAACTTGATACGGGAGGCGTTTCCAGCCACCTGGAGATAATCGTAGGGAGCCAGAAAGGCAGTCATGTTTGGCCCATCAATTCTACCGCCAAACTAAATGTAAGATGTTCCTTGCAGTGTTATTTATGATGACAAGAAAAGGAGAAGCTACACAGCCACCCAGTGTTAGGGACCAGCCCCCTAAGTAAGCAATGACCCTCCCAACAGGATGCACGACTGTGTGCAGTCAAACATGCTGAGAGTAGAGTCTGCGTGGGCGCGTCACAAAGCTGTAGGGAACAGTGTCCTGAGGGAAAGTGGTTGTGGCCCCACGGGTGCACACATGGTCATGGCTCCCCAGGGACACATGCGCTGACAAAGGGCAGGGGACGTTCTGGAGCTAACACATCTCCGGAACCTCAGCCCCCGGGCACGGGCAGCATGCGCAGCTGGGGTGCGGCAAGGTGGCCAGGGGCCTGCAGACAGACCCATGTGCTTCTTGACCACAGGCTGTTCCGCTGCAAGCTCACTGATGCGGTCTGCCGAGACCTCTCCCAGGCCCTGAGGGAGGCCCCCGCCCTGGCTGAGCTGGGGCTCCTCCACAATGGGCTCAGCGAGGCAGGCCTGCGTGTGCTGAGCGAGGGCCTGGCCTGGCCCCAGTGCCGGGTACAGACGCTCAGGTGAGGCCCCGCCTGGGAGGGACTGAGGGAGGCAGCAGGGCCCCCATAGCAGCTGCTGAGGTCACGCCGCCCCCCAGGGTGCAGCAACCCAGCCTCCAGGAAGAGCTCCAGTACCTGGTGGGCCTGCTCTGGCAGAGCCTGACACTGACCACCCTGGACCTCAGCGGCTGCCAGCTGCCGGAATCCATGGTGACTTACCTGTGTGCAGTCCTGCAGCAGCCCAGATGCCATCTGCAGACCCTCAGGTGGAGGCAGCGGCGGGAGGGGTGTGGGCACACAGCCTCTCAACCCCGGGTGGGGTGGGTGCCTGGGGGCTTGCCATGGACCTTGCAGAGGAGCACCTCTGGAGTAGCAGGGCCCTCTCAAGTAACGGCACCCAAACCCAGCCCCTGAAGACCCACCCTCCAAAGCCCCAGCCCAGCCCTTGGTCTCGACTGCTCTGCAGGACCAAAGGTCCGTCTGTTGTCAGTGCCCACGGCGACAGTCTGGGCCAGTGAGCCCAACTCCCTCTTACTCTCCCTGACTGGCCACCTTCTGTCTCTGTGTGCCCCATCACTGCCCCCATCGCTCCCCTGTCACTGTGTCCCCCCAGCCCTGGCCTCCTCCTCCCCAACCAACGCCCCTTCTGTCCTGTGCACGTGGCTGCAGTCTGACCTCCGTGGAGCTGAGTGAGCAGTCACTGCAGGAGCTGCGGGCTGTGAAGACAGCAAAGCCAGGTCTGCTCATCACACACCCAGCACTGGACAGCCACCTCGAGCCTCCCGAGGGATTCAGCAGTGCCCTCTGAGGCCCTGACGGCCAGAGCAGGGCAGGGGTGCTCTAGTCAGCCCTGTGGCCCTCCCCATTCCAAGGGGGTCTGCTCTCAGCTGCTCTCAGCTCTGGGCAACCCTTTTGAGCCTGGGGGGCCCTGGACAGGCAGGGAGGAGATCCAGACAAACAAGCCCTGGCACATGCCCTTCCCCCAGCACCCGGGGGACAGGTCATGTCTCTGTCCTCTGCACCCAGGGACTCCTCCCCTAATCCCCATCGCGGTTCCACCCACCTTCCTCTCTTGGGACCCTCCAGCCATCCTCCATGCAGACGCCGCCCCCCCCCCCCCCCCCCACCGCGAACAAGGATGATGCTAAGAGAACTGAGTAGCTGGGCACCTGCTATATGTTGGTGACCCCCTCACTGATGCCATCCCCATCTGTGGGATGGGCCCCCACAGCCCTACACTCTGCCCGTGGCCACAGGAGATCAAGCAGGGGCTGACCGTTGACCACAGGTAGGCAGGTCACTGTCCCTCCCCAGGAATTTGGGCCTTGGCTGTCGGAGTGAAGCCATCCCTGAGGCTGTGTGGTCCAAGCCCAGAGTTGTCCACTCCCTGTCTAAGGTCTGCAGAGACTGAGACCAGGGGAGGGCGGAGATGGAGCCGTAGCTCACGGTTCTGGCTGGGAGCTGTGATGGCACAGATGTGGGCAGCCGCCCCATGCACTGATAATAAATTCTGCTTTGGATTCTCTTCTGTTGGTTTCTGTTGCACTTGGCCAGGGGTCCTAACAGGTGCTCACAGTCTTTCCTTCAGTCCCCAACGCACCTGTCGTCCCACTTCACAGAACGGGAATCTGAGGCTCAGGGGAACAGCCTGACGCAGGAAGGAAGCTCTGAAGCACAGAGCCGCGGTGGACAGCCCCCAAATCCTCACATGTTCACTGCTGGGCCCGGCCAGCTCCTGAGACCCCAGTCCAAGTAGGATGGAACCTGGGAATCAGCCCTTTCACTTCCCAGGGGAAATTCCCTTCTAGAATCCAATTTCAAATCCAGTCATTCACCCCACAAACAGACAAAATTCCTGCCCTCTTGGAGCTGGCATTTGAGGCAGGAGGACAGACAGTAAGCATGTGCAGAGAGGGCCAGCAGAGCTGTGGGGGAGAGTGAAGGGGACCCAGGGGCGGGAGAGAACGGAGCCCAGGGCTTCCTGTTATGTTGACGGTGTCTGGGAAATTTGAGCACAGAGCATTGAAAATGGGAGCAAGTGAGGGATCAAGCCCCGAGGACATCTAGGGAAAACCTCCCAGGCAATGGTCCAGCAGGGCGAGGGTGTGTAGGGGTCTCAGTCAGCTGGGCTGCTATAACAAAACTCCTCAGACGGGGGTTACCAACAGCAGACCTTTATTCGCATGGTCCTGGAGGCTGGGAGCCCAAGGTCAAGGTGCAGGGTCTGGCTGCAGAGGGCTGTCCTCTCACTGGGCCGTCCTGGGAGAGAGCAAGCCCTGTGGTCTCTTCTTATAAGGGCGCTAATTCCCATCTTGACAGCTCTTTACCTAATTACCTCCCAAAGGCCCACCTCCAACTACCATCACATTGGAGATTAAATTTCAACGGATGGATTTTGGGGGTCCATAACAGGGAGCATGCTCCAGCGCTGCAGAAGCAGCAAGGAAGTGGGGGCTGCAGTGGAGAGGGGGCGGGGCTGCATGCCAGCCGGCCTGGGCTGGGGTGAGGTGGGTGCCACTACGGGCTTCTGAGCACGGCGGGAACAACCGCGGAAGTGGGCCGTGGCTGCAGGCTAACAAGGCCTGCAGAGGGCAGAGCAGGAGCAGGGAGCATGCACTTCGCCGCACGGGCTTGGTCTCAGAGGTCACAGCGGGACAGTGAGAGCTGGCGTGCCCTGGAAGGTGGGGCCAACAGGACTCACGGATCCATGTGGGTGTTGGGTTGGGGGGCGGTCTGAGCAGCTGGAGGATGCAGTCGCCGTCGCCTGTGCTGGGGAGGTTGCAGGAAGTGCTGGTTCCAGGGGACATGTTGAACTTAAGTGTTTCTGGCTGGACTAAGAGGTCAGAGCACAGACATTTGGTTCAGACTAGGGCGCCAGCGACAAGGACCAGACAGGCCCGGGGCCGAGCCCAGAGCGTCCAGGAGGGCAGGCGGGCAGGTGGGGAGATGGAGGGGAGGCCAGAAGAGGCTGGGGTCGGAACAAAGGGAAAGAGGCGTCTCCAGGAGGTGGACCGCCAGCGCCATCTCTCCTAAAGAGGGGCACTGGAGCTCACAGAGAGGGAGGAGCCGAGACAGGAGGGGGCCCCGGACCCCTCAGATCCACCCTTGAACTTCTTCGTGGTCAAAATCGGCGCTGAGCTCCTCACTGCAGGTCCTTGCGAGTCCGATTGGTGCAGCAGACGCACCAGGTCCGCAGACGAACCCACGCAGCCTCGCTGGTGAGGCGGTGGGGGCTTGCAGCCTGTCCCACGGGCCGGTGACCCCGCCTCCGGCCTGAGAGGCTTCTGGCCCAGCTCCCCCGCCCCGCCCTGGGGATGGGGAGTCCAGTTGGCCCGCCCTAGAGGTGGGGGAGTCCAGTTACCCCGCCCCGGAGGTGGGAGGGTCCAGTTGGCCCGCCCCAGGGGTGGCGGTCCAGTTGCCCCGCCTGTCCTGCTGGTCCCGCCCTGCGCCGCCGGGGTTGGGGGCGGTGGGGACGGCGAGGCATTCCGGCGACAAGGCACCACAGGCTACTTACCCCCTCCGGCCCTGGACGGGCAGCGCCGCCCCGGCTGGAGCCAAGGGACACGGCAGGGTCGCGGTGAGCCCCAGAGACGCGGCCGGCGGCCCGCGCCCCACAGCCTGCCCCCGGAGCCCGGCTCCTCCCCCGGCCAGCGGGACTCTGGCCTCCACAGCCCCCGCCCCAAGCGCGCTTGTGCACACCCCACCCGCACCCCCAACCCGGCCCTTGACCTTGAGGACGAACCTCCTCTGGGCTGAGGCCTCCTCACTTCCCACCAACAGGCTGGGGTTCGTGGGGGTGAGGTTGGTGGGGGTGTGGGCGGTGGTGGGGGGGAGCCGAAAGGTTAGGATTGAGGTCCTAGGGCTGGAGTTGGGGCCTCCGTTGGGTCCCGGGAGATCAGTGTTAGGGGGTCCAGCATCTCTGAGGGTGGAGGTGTTTCCTGAGGTGGCTTGAAAGTGGGGGCTCTGGAAAATCGGGACTGCCTAGGTGGGTCCACACTCCCACCATCTGTGGGGGGCTTCAGCCAAGTTCCAAGGGGGCTCTGAGGGCTTAGAGACAGGGAGGCCTAGCCAATTGTGGGGGCCCCTGACCACTCCCTTTTCTAGGCTACTGTGCTGAGCAAGCCTCTCCATGGAGGATGCTGGCGAGGACCCCACCGTATTCACTGCCCATTCTCTGCCCAGTGACCCCCGGCTCTTGGCCACTGTGACCAATGCATACCTGGGCACACGTGTGTATCATGATGTACTCCACGTGAGTGGCGTGTACAATGGGGCTGGGGTAGACACGCACCGGGCCATTCTCCCCAGTCCCCTCAACGTCCGGCTGGAGGCCCCTGCAGGGGCAGGAGAGCAGCTGACCACGACCTTTGTCCTGGACACTAACACAGGTAGCCAACGTCTATCCTTGCCCCTAAGCCACTGTTCCAGGTGAGGGGGGACCACAGCAGTCCCATCCCTGCACCTCCTAACTCAGGATGCCCGACTGGCAAAAGAAAGGAGGCCCCGAGAGGTGGCCTTGCAAGGCCTCCAGCCAGGCGGGCCCTGGAGGGGCAGGAGCCTGGGGCTTCCTGTGTAGCCGTACCTGAGACAGGGCACTGGGGGCACTGAGGGGAGAGGCAGCTCCTCTCTCAGCCCAGAAAGGCCAGCAGCTTTGTAACGGTCCTCAACCCTAAGAGGGGGATGCGGGATGTGGATGACCTGTCTTCCCCTCTGCCCCCCCACGCCAGGCTCCTTCCTGCACACCCTGGAGGGCCCCAGCTTCCGGGCCTCCCAGCGCATCTATGCCCACCGCACGCTGCCTCACGTCCTGGCCTTCAGCGTGTCCGTCACCCGTGTGGCTGCGGGGAGCTGGCCCATCACGGTAGTGCTGCGGGCAGCCATGTCCCCAGAAAGCCCGGACCTGGACCTGCACCTGGGTCTTGACTTCCAGGGAGCCCGGTGAGGAGGGTCCCGGAGCAGGCTGGGTGACCCAAGGAGGGAGCTCGTTGCTCAGACACGGCTGCCCTCTTGCAGGTACATGTATGGCCACACGCTCACCCCTGAGCAGCCTGGGGGGCTGCTGCAGGAGGTGCACATGCTGTGGACACCAGTGCCCCCGGCGCTGACACTGGGGGAAGGCGAGATGGACAGGACCTGGGAGTTCCTGACTGTGGTGGGCGGCAGCCAGGCTGAGGCCCAGGCCTGCCTCACCGAGGCCCAGCAGCTGCAGGGCAGGGGTGCTCTGTACACCGTTCATGCCCAGGCCTGGGCCCAGCTCTGGGCAGGCTGTGGCCTAGATGTGGTCGGGCCCCTGCCCCTGCGCCAGGCCCTGCGTGGGGCCCTCTACTACCTGCTCAGCACCCTGCCCCAGCCCGGGGCCCCAGGATACGTCTGCCACGGTCTCAGCCCTGGGGGCCTCTCCAACGGGAGCCGTGAGGAATGCTACTGGGGCCACGTCTTCTGGGACCAGGTGTGCAACCGTCCACCCCAACAGTGGCACAGGCTGGGCGGCATGTAGGTGTGGAGGCCCCTGTAACTAAGGGCACAGGCACGGCTGCTGCCTCTGCCCTCCCTGCAATGGGGGCTGTGGTTGAAGAAGCACTGGGGCCATGGCAGAAGGGAAGGCGTCTCAGCTGATGGATATGTACAAGTTTGGTGGCAAATAGTGATTCAGGTGTGGGTTCCAGAAGGTACAAAGGCCCAGAGCTGAGAGAGCACATGGCACCTGGCCAGGGCAAGTACAGTTTAGGGGGTGCTGAGGGAGCCACAGAGACTTTAACTGGGGAGTGACATGGACAGACGTGTGTTTTGGAAAGACCCCTGAGGTTGCTGAATGGCCTATGGGTGGAGGAGGGTGAGGCCTCGGATAGAAGTGGGGGCAGAAAAAACTGGGACGCAGTGACCGCTGGGCGTGGCGGGGGCCAGGGTGCTGCTCCCGAGTCACCAGATGACTCTCAAAGCCCGTCCTGTGGCCCACTGCACAGGTGAGGCCAGAGGGGCTGCGTCCTTCACTCCAAGTCAGGCAGCTAGAGAGCAGCGGAGCAGGCTCCCACCAGGCTGCCTCTGCCCAGATTCTGGCCTGAGCCCCTGGGGGTCCTGAGCCTGCTGGGGAGGTGAAGCTCTGGACTGAGGATGAGGCATCTGGCTGGGCAGGTGGGGGAGCCTGAGACAGACCTGGGTGGGCAGCAGAGCAGGAAGCTGGGAGGAGGCAGCCTGAAGTGGTGCTGGCTCTGATGCCCGCAGGGCAGAAGGTGGGCAGGCAGGGAGAGAGGAGGACATGAAAGACCCCAGAACAGGGACCCTTCGGCTGTGTCTCAGGATCTGTGGATGTTCCCGAATATCCTCCTGTTCCACCCAGAGGCCGCCAGGGCCCTCCTGGAGTACCGCATCCGGACGCTGGGTGGGGCCCTGGACAACGCCTGGAACCTAGGCTACGAGGTGAGGGGGACCTGGGCACCCAACCGACAGGGCCCCCGAAGGGCCTGATATCCCCACACCCCTCCTGGGCCTGCACCCCTCACCCCAGGCCCCCTCTCTGGGTGGGGCTGGAACGTCGTGGGTTCTTAAGGGAGCTCAGCAGCATCCCCTTGTCTGCAACCTAGAGGTGGGAGCAACAGTCTGCCTGGGACCCAGATGGGGTCCCCTCACTGCCCTGCCCCAGGAGTCAGCACACAGTGGAAACTGGGCAGAAGCCACCTGGCCCATGATGGGGACATGCAGTGGGCTGTCAGAGCCAGCAGGCCATGACAAGGGCCCCCAGAACAGATGGCTCCCCCTCCTGTGTCTGCCCTCCCCAGCTGAAGGCTGAGAACATGGGGAAGTGGGTGGGCTACCCCTGACCCCCCCAAGAACAGAGTTGAGTCCACTTCAACCCCCCAACCCCTCAGGGAGCCAAGTTTGCCTGGGAGAGCGCGGGCTCTGGCCTGGAGGTCTGCCCTGAGGACATTTACGGGGCCCAGGAGGTCCACGTCAATGGGGCAGTAGTGTTGGCCTTCCAACTGTATTACCACATCACCCAGGTGAGGTGTCAGTGTGCCTGCCAGGTGTGACCATCCACCCCGGTGTGGCCATGCTCCCCTACCCCGCTGTGACTTCCTGCCTGGGGCCAGTCCTGTGAAGCATCTTGGAGCCAGGCCTTCATTTCTGGGCACTCGGAAGTGTGGGCATTGGCAAGAAATGCAGTGACCCAGTGGGAACTAGCGTCACAGGGGCTGTGGCCTCTGTCCCACCCTCTTCCTCCCCCAGGACCTGCAGCTCTTCCAAGAGGCTGGTGGCTGGGACGTGATCAGTGCTGTGGCTGAGTTTTGGTGTAGCCGTGTGGAGTGGAGCCCAGAGGAGGAGAATTACCACCTGAGGGGTGAGGGCATGGGGGGTAGGTGGTCAAAAGGGGGCAAGGAACTGGGGGGAGGGAAGATGGTCATGAAGGTAAGAGAGATGGGCATAGGGGCAGATGCTCATAGAGGAGAGAGTGGTCATGGGCAGAGGGAGGATGTTTATGGGGGAGCAGTGGCCATGGGATGAGGGAGGATGGGCATGGGAGGAGAGAAGGTGTGCACGGGTGAGGGCAAATGTGGGGGAGCAGATGGTCATCCAGAGTGTAGATCATGGGGGGAGGGCCGATGGTCATGGGGGGTGTGGATAATGGGGGGAGGATGAATGGTCATGGGGGGTGGATGATGGGGGGAGGACAGATGGTCATGGGGAGTGGATGATGAGGGGAAGGCTGATGGTAACAAGAAGGGAGCAGGTGGATGCTGCCAGATTCAACCTGTGATTCCTGCCCCAGGTGTTGCCAGCCTCATCCTGGCTGCTGGCATCAGGGGCAGGTCCCTGAGACCCAGACTGAGCACCATCTTGCACTCACTTGGCTAGGAGTCATGCCTCCCGACGAATACCACTCAGGAGTCAACAACTCTGTGTACACCAACGTCCTGGTCCAGAACAGGTCAGACCCAAGGACCCGCCCCACCTCCACCATGCAGGAGGCCAGTCAGGAGCACTGGGCTGCAGCCCTCTCTCCCTACCTGCTCTCCTAGCCTGCGTTTTGCTGCTGCCCTGGCCCAGGACCTGGGTAAGCCAGTCCCCAACCGGTGGCTGGTGGTAGCTGATAAGATCAAGGTGCCCTTTGACCCAGAGCAGAACTTCCACCCTGAGTTTGATGGGTATCAGCTGGGTGAGTGGACTCGAGCTCCTTCATGGCCCTGTCTCCCCGCCCTCAGGACCTGTGTTGCCCCCTCTCCCCACCCTCCCCATTCCTCCCCCACCAGCAGTGCCTGCCCCCCCAGGAGAGGAGGTGAAGCAGGCGGACGTCGTGCTGCTGGGGTACCCCGTCCCCTTCCCCCTGAGCCCTTGTGTTCGCAGGACGAACCTGGAGATTTATGAGGCTGTGACGTCCCCCCAGGGCCCTGCCATGACCTGGGTAAGGAGACTGTGGGGTGTGGGTGGTGGTCCTCATGTGGCCCCAGCCCTGCCCTCTGCCGCACTGGCCTCAGTCAGTCTTCCCTCCACACACAGTGGGCCTCCCCTCAGCATGTCCTCTGACCTCTGACCCCAGAGCATGTTTGCCGTGGGCTGGCTGGAGCTGAAGGATGCCAGGCGGGCCCGTGACCTCCTGGAGAGGAGCTTTGCCAACATCACCGAGCCCTTCAAGGTCAGCCTGGCCACCGGAAAGCTGACCATGCCTGCCTCCTCCTGGGCCCCTGGGTGGGAGGAGGCAGAGCCCAGCCTCAGGGCACAGCAGGGTCACCACCCTGGCGATTCCCACCTGACTTTGGGTGCTTCTGGAAGCAGCGATGACGGCTCCGGAGGGCCAGTGTCCGGGGGTCTCGGCACTGACTGCCTGCCCCGCAGGTCTGGACGGAGAATGCAGACGGGTCGGGCGCGGTGAACTTCCTGACGGGCATGGGGGGCTTCCTGCAGGCGGCACTCTTTGGGTTTACGGGGTTCAGGTGAGTGCAGTGGCTGGCAGAGGGTAGTCACCTGCCCCCACCCGCCCTCCTCACAGAACTTCCCCGCCCCCAGGATCACCAGGGCCGGGGTGACTTTCAACCCACTGTGTCCAGCGGGCATCTCTGGAGTGTCCGTCTCTGGCGTCTCCTACCAGGGGAACAAGCTTGACTTCTCCTTCTCCGGGGACTCTGTGACAGTTGAGGTCATGGCCCCCACAGCGCCTGGGGCCTCCCCGCTGGAGGTTGAGCTGTGGCCATCACTGGCTCGGCTCCCCTTGCCCCCAGGTAGGCAACTACCCCCAGACTCGCCCAGGGGTCTGGGACATGTGGCCCCCAGGGTGGTCCCTGGGCGTGTGCCCTCCCCTAGGATGTTCCCTCTCCCTGTAGGAAACCAGGTCTCCTTTCCCTGGTCAGCTGGCCGGATACAGAGGTCACTCTCGTAGGAAGCAGGAGCAGCAGGTTCTGCTCCAAGAGTTTGCTCGGAGAGTGTTTTGAAGACATTAGACTCCAGCCCCAGAGCCCGCAGGACCTTCTCTGGGACACCCTTGGGCCCTCCAGCCCCACCAAGTCGCTCACTCAAAGCTGTCCTGGTGCTGCCCCAGAATGACCAGGGCTGTCGGCTTCAGGGGTGTTCTGGGGTCCTCTCCTCTGGCCACTCCCTCTGCGGGTGCCCCTCTTCAATGCCCTCCTGGCCTGCCGCCCCCCTGCCACCCACCCTCCACCCGGCAGCCAGGCGCACGGGCTCCAGGGAAAGTCTAGATTCTCCAGCCCAAAGTTCATGACTGTCTTCCTCTAGCCTGAGCCCCTCCCAGTCCTTTAAACCCCCTGGTTGGGTGGCTTCCCCACGACCTCCCACACCAGCCACATCGGTGCCTGCCATCCCTCGGTGCCCCTTCCCCAGGACGCTACAGGACAGGGTGGGGAGAAGCCCACAGCTCTGCTGAGAAGGCAGAGGCAGGTGCAGGGCCCGATGTGGAGGCCTTGATGTGGAGGATAGCGGGACCAGGGAGTGGGGAAGGGGACTCCGTCCCTGTGGAATTATTCAGGACTCAGTTGCAACTTCACCACAAAGGGACTTCTGTGTTGCACTGTTGAGCATCAGGCATGGCTGGGTCCAGGTGCTCTTGGGCTATTGTGGGGACTCAGCATCCTCAGTCCTTGGATCCTCTGGCCTCTGGGCCACTTCTGTCAGTTTGGATGGCTCCATCACATGCCTTTCCTCAGCGGGAAGGGAGGGGAGTAGGGTGTGGAGCAAGACCCTGCATCTTCCCTCTGACCAACCAGAAGGACGCAGCGAAGTGTGCATGGGTTAAAGGCCACGGGCCTGGGCCCGTGTGTCTTGGGCAGGCTGCCTATGGCTGGAGGCCCTGCCCAGGTCTCCTCCTGGGGCCTCAGCTGGCCCTTCAGTTGGCATGTCAAACTTGGGTCCTGGGGGTGGCCCGAGAGTGAGGTGACATGGCATCTGCTGCCGAGATCTTGGTGAGGGCTGTGCCAGCTGCGCCAAGTCAGCCTGAGGAATTAAAGTTTGCTGCTGGGAAAAGCTCCGTCTGCTCTCAGGAGCTGGTGTGCTCCTTCTTCCCTCCCGTGGAGCAGGCAAACATTCCACTTCCCGCCCTCTACTCCCGCCAACCGCACATCGTTCTCCCTGTTTTGCGAGAAGCAGATGACAGGCAGAGGAACTGTGATGGACAAAGCGGGAGAGAGGAAGGAGGTGGGTGCAGGCAGTGGGGATCCCAGGGCTGTGTTGCTGCAGCAAGCAGCATGGGGGACAGCTTGGCCTACGAGGGAATGTGGCCACGTTGCCAACCAGCATGCCTGTCACTGCAGGCTCCCTGAGGGCCTGTGGCCTCGGGGAATGTAGCCAGCATCCTGGTGGGGCTCGCCCAGGCGCCCACAGGCTCTCCCTCAACTCATGGCTGTGGAGGAAAGGCCCAGGCTGGTCTGCGAAAGCCAAGCACGGCAGCTGGGACCTGTCCCTGTGGAGCAGACACTTACTCTTGCAGCCCTGGACCAGACGTGGATGCAGGCCTCAAGATGGGTGGCAGGTGGCCCTGCGCCCACAGGACTGATATAGCCTGGTTCTTGCTGCCTGGCCATGCCACCCGTGAGCAGCCACCTGGATGCATAGCAGGGTGGCCCTCTGAGGGGCGGGGCAAGGTCGCAGTGCATGCCCAGGAGACAGCCTGGGCAGTGAGGGCTGCCCGTGACTTGCCCCCACACCTGACGTGACCACACGCTTGGTCCTCAGCACCGGGGCATGGGACAGACAATCTCCGCTCCCCTCACCAAATGTGGGGATTGGCAGACCATCCCATGCCTGCGGAAATGGACCCAGCCACACACAGGCTCACCCCGCTCCCAGAATGTGCGCCCAGCACGGCTTCATCCCTTCTTGGGCCCAGCCTAGCATTCAGGGTCAGCATGCTGTCTCCATCCTGGTCCAGGCACTGGCACACTGCCCTTGTCCTTTGTCCAGTTGGGCCCAGCACCCGGCTGGCATATGGCCAGGACACCATCTCTGCTGGCACCCTAGGGACAGCTGGGCTGGTGGTTGGCTGTCACAGGAGGGAGTACTCTGGAGGCTTCAAGTACAGCAGCTAGACAGAGGCCCCCATCCTCAGCCCAGGCACAGTGGGCTGGAAAGGGACCCTGGGTGGAGTGCTCCAAATCCTGAGCTGCCCTGTGGTTAAGGCCCTGCAGTTAGCTACCCTATCATTGACCTGGCCACAGCAAGTCCCAGGGCCTCACCCCAGCCACACAGGCTGTGTGCATCTGTTTAGCAACCTACCCCCCCAACTTTGCCATGCTCTGCTTGTTCTGGTAGGGGGCTGCACAAGGGAAGTGAATAATACAAAGACACACACCCAGCACCAAGGACACTCAGAAAATGTCCTCAGTCCCCAGTTTCCCCTCTCTTCACAGTTGTGTGTCTGTGTGGCTTGGTGATCATGTGCATGTGTGTATGGCATATGTGTGCATGGATGACGATGTGACCGTGCATGTGTGCTCGTGTGTCTGTGTCCAGCCCCTGATCCAGGGGGGAGGGAACCCACTGCAGAACTGAGACTTCTCAGAATTAAAGGAATGCAGGAGTCACCGGGACAGACAGAGCGACCCAAAAGAGGAGGTCAGCACACACCCGACCCAGACAGGAGCACACAGGACGAGGCGAGAAATCTCAGTGGCCAGGGGCTCCCACTTGTGTGCACACACATGCACAAACACGGGTGCACACAGCCTTTGGGATGGTGCACACACGGGATCAGGGAGACACACCACACCCGTTCTGGAGGACAGGCCACCAAACCACAAGGCCCAGCAGGCAGCAGAGAGCAACAGCCCAAGTCCCCAAACTTGACTCTAAAATACTCAGGCGCCTCCGCCCCAGAAGCCACAGGCCACCCAGAGCCTGAGCAAAGGGGAGAGTCGGCACACAGCCAAGGGGACGGAAGGGGATGTCCCACCATCGATGTGGGGGCCAGTCCAAGCAGATTTGGCTGCGGTGGTCCCTAGGGTAGCCCCCCTCAGGCAGACGCCCTCCCCCACCCCAGCAGGAACAAGGCCCAGGAGGCACTTTCTGGAACCAGGCACTTTTAATCAGGAGCCGAGGCTGGGACTGAGTGGGGCGGGGGGCCTGGGCGGGGCAGGGAGTGAGGGGACCAGGGCCATTAAGGTTAGAGCGGAGCCCCTGGGATCCAAAGGGGATCTTCAGGGTGCCCAGGCCAGGGCAGTGGGCAGCAGGCCCTGTGGTGGGGTCAGGGTGGAGCTCCCGGGGCGGCACCCTGGGGGGCGGTGGCCCTGGGTCAGAACGTGGGGCAGGGCCCAGCCCGTCAGTCATAGTCTGAGTCGTCGAACTTGGTGCTGAAGAAGGCAGCAGAGTCCTTGGCCAGCCGGGACAGGTGCAAGGCGCCAGTCACCACCAGTGCCAGGAGCAGCAGCGGCGGCACCAGCGCCCACATCGCGGCCAGGATGTTGTAGCACTTGGCCTTGGAGCCGAAACGCCGGGCTGCCTCCAAGTCTCCAGCCACTTTCTGGTCTCGGGCCTGCAAACCAGTGGCAGGGCCAGGTCTCTATCTGTGCTTGGGGCGAGGGGCCTGCCTCCCGCACCCCAGGAAACCACTGGGTCCACACCATGCTGGACCCAAACTCTGGATGGAGGGATGTGGCCTGAGGGGACATTGCCCTGGGCTTGACTCACTCCCTTCACAGCCCCCAACCAGACACTGGGGCTTGGCCCTCCAAGGGCCCTTGTGTCCTAGGGGACCTCAGCCTAAGGGGAGCTGGAAGGGGCCCCTGTCTCCTCCCACTCCAGCTATGGACCCAGTGGCCATCCCAGGCCAGCCTCAGCCTGCAAGGACCCTCCAAGTGGGGAGTCCTTTGGGGTGCTGAGACCCCCCCAGAAGCTGAAGGTAGGGGGCTTTGTTCACAAGACCCCCAGCATGTGAAAAGCCCCCATTTGATGAAAGAGGCCCCCTTGGGTAACCCCCCATCGACTCTACTCTTCTGGATGGACTAGATTCCCTTGAGGACAGCCCCTTCGTTTTTGTGAGCAGCACCCCGCCTGGGACGCCCTCATGAGCTGCAGAGCGCAGAGCCCGCCGTCCCCAGGGAGTAGCCCCTTGATAAGCAGCTCCCCTTGGAGACCTCCTCCTCCCTCTACTTGATAAAGCAGCCCCCCAGTGACCACCAAACCCCATAGAGACCCTTCCCCTGCCCCCAGCTTACAAGCAGCCCCCTCAAACGCTCTAGGCCCCCTCGACAAAGCCCCCCAGAAAGCACCCCGCCCGCCCACCTTGATGGAGTAGGCCAGCGCCAGGAAGCCGAGGCAGCACAGGTTCAGGTAGAGGGTGCTGAACACCGACCAGATCAGGTGGTCCCGAGGCGGGGAGCGCGGCGCCCCCAGCGCAAGGGCCGTGTGCGCGGCGCCGTCCGCCTTACGGGGGGCCCGGGGGTCCTCGCGGGGGTACGACGTGTCCATGGGTTCCAGCGCCGTCTCCGCCTCGCGCAGACTCCGCTTCGAGGGTGGGCGCCCCGGGCCGCTTATAGCGCCCGCAGCCCTGCCCCCAACGGCGGGCTGGCCAGCGCCGACGCTAAATATAACGACAAATGACAGCCTGGAGCCGGGCGCCGGCCCGCCCGTACCCCCGCGAGCCCCCCACCCCCCTGTCCCGTCCCGTCCCGTGCCCCCGTCCCCATCTCTCCCCCGGAGACCCTCGCGCGAGCCCCCATCGGCCCCCTTATGCTCCTGCGTTCCGCCAGCGGCCCCCACCCGCACAAGTTCCCATGGAAGGCTGCAAGGATTGGGAGGCGTTCAGTGGCCGCGGACCCCCATCAGAACCCCTCCCTCCCTCAAGCCCCGCCCCAAGGCGCCCTCCCACCCAAGGCTGCTGATGGTGAGCGTGCAGTGGCAGCATACCACCCCACCTGCACACCTTCTCCCCTCACGCCGCCAAAGGCTGCTGGGCAGGGCGTGTAGTCGCTGCAGACTGCCCACCAGAGCCCCCTTCCCCGTGGCCAAAAGGAGCTGGAGATCCACCTCAGGGCCATGGGTACAGGTACCAGGCTGCCTCAGCGTCAGGGAAGGGCTGGAGCCCCCCAGGCGTGGGCTAGGCCCCCCTCCTCAGGACCAGGGCTGCTGAAACCCCAGCTCTTCTAGCCCCAGAACGCAGAGCTCAGGCTGTGCCCTCATCACCTTCTGGTCGGTAGTGCCCAGCCTGGAAAGGCAAAAGTCCCTGCTGACGTGCTAGTGGGAGGCTACAGGCCACAGCAGGGTCAGTGGCAAGGAGAAAACAGCAGGGAAGAAGGCAGGCGAGGGGGTGTGGCATGTGCAGGTCTGCGGGAGGCCCCCAGGACCAGCCACAAGGCTATCATGGCTGTCAGGCTTGGGATGAGCTCTCCTGACCCAGTGCAGGGCCTGCCCTCCTCCCTCGCGGGCAGACAGCTGCTTCTCAGTCTCCTTGGCCGGCTCCTCCTGCCCTCCCCAGTCCAGAGATGTTTGGGGGCGTGAGCTCAGGGCTCTTCTTGACCTCATCTCTCTCTGCAGGGTCCAGTGGATGCTTGGCTGTAAGTGTACGTGCCAGTGACTCATGTTATGTCCAATGGCCAGACTTCACCCCTCAAGTGCCTGCTCGGTGCAGGAGGCTGGTGGGATCTGCAACCTAACTCTTCGAGAAGAGACCTCAGGCTCCGACCCCAGACCTCCTGTCTTAGTCAGTTGGGCTGAGATAAAGCACCACAGACTGGGTGGCTCATAACAACAGAGGTTTATTTCTCACAGTTGTGGAGGATGGAAGCCCAAGATCAGGGCACCAGTGTGCACAGGTTCTGGCGAGACCCTCTTCCTGGTTGCAGGCCGTCCCTGTGTCCTCACAAGGTGGAAGGGGCTAGGGAGCTCTGTGGGGTCTCTTTTATAAGAAGTTATCACAAGGGCTCCACCCTCGTGACTTAGTTACCTCCTAATACCGTCACAGCAGTCACTAGGACTTCAACATGTGAATTTGGGGTCCACAAACATTCAGTCCATCACTTCTCCTCGGCGAAGTCTCCCCCATCACAGGTGATGGTGACTCCACCCACCCAGCTGCTCAGGCCAAAAGGGTTAGCTTACCCCTGCCCCCTGCTCCCTCTACCAAGTCCATTTGGCCCCACCTTCCAGGGCAGGTGGAATCTCACCACCCCCACCACAACCTCACCTCCTGCTGGCTTAACAGAGCCACTCCCCTTGGCACTCTCAGTGTGGCAGCCAGAGCAATCCTGTTGGAAGACAGGTCATGTCCCCCTCTCTGCTCAGAACACTGCACTGGCTCTCACCTCATACCAAGCGAGATCCAAAGTCATGGCAATTGCTAATAAGGCCCTGCAAGTTTGCTCCAGGCCACATTCCCTGGACAACAAACTCCAAGAAGGAGATTCGTGTGCAGGACATTTAATAGCTCTTGGGGTCAAGCCCAGTGGAAGGGAGAGGAAGGAAGCAGGATGGGGCAGGAGAAGCTGAGGTGCACTGAGGTCCAGCAAAGACTGCTGACCCTCAGATCTGGAGCTTGGAAGGCCCTTTGGAGGCATCAGAATACGTGTTGTCCCTCTGGGGGAAGTGCCCAATGAGCGTCACTGGCTTGCAGCTGTGCCCATGGGGGCCCTTCCCCTCCCAGGAATGTTCAGGCCACCCCTGAGGGGGCTGGAGTTCAGGCTCCATCTGTGTCCAGCTTTGTGCTGAACACGGAGCTGATCATGGAGAACCAGGCTGGGAATCCTTCCTTCTCCATCATCTGGTCCCAAGGGGTTCCCCCTGCAGTCCCAGGCGTGAACAGAGGGACCGGCGTTGGGAAGCAGTGGTGGACGACACAGGGTCAGGACAACCTGCCTGTTTGATCTGGAATGTTCCACTTCCATCCTCATAAGCATCGCTGCTGGGCCACCTGAAGCTCTGATTGGTGGGTCTGACACAACCCTGCTGTGATGGGCAGTTCTGCCACCAGGTCAGCTGGAGGCCCACATGGTTAGAGACAAGATGGGAAAGACTGCCTTTGCCAGATCCACCTTCCTGGACCTGTCCCTCTCTAGTACTCCAACACGTGGGACCCCCAGGGAGAGGGGCACCCCATGGACTCCCATGGCTCATCCTAGAGGTCCCAATCTTCCAGCTGCCTCCTAGAGTTAGCTCACTGATTTTCGGGGTACATAACAGGGGTGTGGGGAGACGAGCACAGGAGCCTGGCAGACATGCCCTTCTGAGTCCAGGAAGGGCTTCATCCAAGGTAGGAGGGGCCCACAGTACCTCCTGAGGTAGACTGGGCAGATCCACATCAGGTGACCCCCATCCCAGCCACAGTGGTCAGGAAGGCCCCCCCTTCCCCCAGGGTAGCCTTCATGAAGGGCGATAACACAGCACTGTCACAGGCAAGTGCACTTTATTGAATCCAGGTGTAGACGGGTATGTCTGCAAAAACTGCTGTAGAAAAGGGTATGGGCAAGTGGGCAGGGCCAAAGCCCCAGCATGTGAGGCCAGCAGGGCATGATGGGGACGGGGCTGTGCCCATGGGCAGCTAGAAGTAGCCTCTGCCGTCCTGCATCGCCTTTACAATTATCTGGTAGAGTGTCAGGCAGGTAAATCCCATAAGAACGATGAATCCAGTGCTCAGAAAGAGGCCCAAGACCAGGGCCCAGATGTTCAGGCACTTGGCAGTGGACGCATAGCTCTGGGCCCCAGTCACGTCGCCCACCATCTTCCGGTCCCTAGACTGGGGGAGAAGACACAGTGAGAGGGACCTGGAGGGGGTCTGGGAGAGCCAGCTGAGGTGACTCAGGTCCTTCCCTGCCTGGTCCCTGCCCAGAGCAGCCTGCACCTGCCCTTCACCCAGATGGGGCCACCCTGTCCCGTCCCCTGGAGCCTGAGCAGCACAGTGCCCCGTGGGCCCTCCCAGCTGGGCCTCCATCTCCTTCCTCACAGACTCAGCCTCTCCAGGAGGCCTCAGGCTCCTCCTCCCTCTGCTCTGGCCTCTTCACTGGCTGCTCGCCCCCGCAATGGGGCAGCGTTCCCTGTGAGTCCCTTTGTTCCTTCCGAGAGATCCTTGGAGCCCCATCCTGACTCTGAGGGATGTAATTTCTGGTTTGGTCAGTAGAGGAATTCCCTGGAGTCCTGGGGACAAAGTCAGACCCTGGCCATGGCCTTGCACCTCATGCAGCCCCATTGTGATCTGTGCACGTGCACACACACACACACACACACAAGGCCCCCCCACAACCCAGGTGCCATCTGGGTGGGGCCCTAACATGCTGACACACACTTTCTGGAGATGCCCCCACGTACCCACCCACCTTCACGGAGTAGGCGAAGGCCACGAAGCCCAGGCAGCACCAGTTCATGAAGAGCGTGTTGAACAGGGACCAGACGATGTGGTCGGGCACAGACGTCTCGCTGTGGATGTTGATCACAGTGGTCGTCACGGGAGCTGAGCTCTGCGGTGCCCCCAGCACGGACACCTCATGCTCCTCCTTGAGCATCTCATAGGTCGGGGGGACACCAGTGTGGGCGCCACTGACAAAGGTCTGGAAAGTGCGGTTCATGGTGCCAGGATGGAGCGAGCAGCGGTCCGGACGGCTGGACAGTGCTCAGTGGGCCTTTTCTTTCCCCAGTAGTTTCGTTTTCTCTGAAGTTTCCTTTTCCTGGCTTTGGGGAAATTGGGAATTGGCTGGGTACCAGGAGGGCGGAACAAATGACTGAGTGTCAAATTACACTAGGGCAGGGTTGGAGGAAGGGCTGTGGTCTAAGAGGGGCTTCCTGTCCCAGGCGGTCAGGTCAGGTCTCGTCTCTGCTGACCCACCTCCTCCTTCAGGGGTGTAGATGAGCCCTGGGGACTGGGAGCCATCCACCCTTTCCCGCAGCCCAGCCCCAAGCCTGCTGCAGAACCTCACTCTCCCCAGCCAGGGCCCCCACAAGGCCCTCATTCAGACTCCACACTCCAGGCCCAGAGGGAGTCCTCCCCCCAGAGCCCACACCTGGGCAGTCCCACGCCTCTTCTCTGAAGTCTGTTGTCCTTTTGTGCCGTCTCCACCTACCGAGGGTAAGGCTATCGGCTAGCAATGCCTGGGGGTACTCACCTGGACCCTGCTGAGCTTTCCACAGACATCTCCCCTCCCTGGACCAGCCCTCATGGTTCTTGTGATTGCAAGACGCCCTTCAGCAGTAACCATCAGGAAACATGGGAGAAAAAAGCTTATTACTTACAAGTCCTGGGGCCAGAGAGAGACAGAGAGCAATCGGGGTCCAGGGAGGGGTCTAGAGTTTCCAGGGCTCACTCTCTATTGGTGACTTTAAAACATAAGAGGAGGAATTTAAAGCACAGGAAGAGAGAAACACAAAGAAAACCAAACGAGCAGCCCAAAGGCTGGTTATGTCAAGGGGATCGAAAACAAAGGAGACTCATGGGGGGCCTGGGGAGGGGGCGGTCCCCTGGCTCTTTATCTAGCCGAGTGGCTGGCAGTTGTTTATTCCGGATAGACTTCCTTGAGCAGATGCCTCAGCAGTTAAAGGGGAAGTCAGGCACTTGCATCACAAAAGAAGAGCCCGCTCTCGGGCCACAGGACACTGCTCTGGCTCTGAGTCTAGGCAGCAGGTGGGGTCTGGGTGTTTCCTGGCTGCAGGTCAGGACCCAGCAGCCTGTGTTGCCTGCCCCCAAGGAGCCTTCCAGGCCCTCTCCCCAGGGTCCCCCAGGAACAGGAACACTGGGCGCTCTGTGATGTGAGGAGGTGTCTGTGGTGAGAGACAGGATGACTCCAGGGCATTTGGCAGCAGCTTTGGAGCACGGGGCCAGCATACTTGTGCAGCCCCACCCGCCTCCTCCCTCTGGTCCCCATCATTTCCCGTAGGCATCATTGGGGTGGTTACAGGGTGAAGCTCCAGTGTTGTCAGGATGGCTCCTCTGCTGGCGGGCCTGTGCCCCCTTCCCAGGGAGAGAGTCAGGTCAGCTTAGCAGCCAGGACACGGCTCTTTAAGACTGAAGGATCCGTCTGTTCTCCTTGTTATCTGCAGTCCTTACCTGAGAGGACGAGGGTGTGGGAGGCCCATGGCCAGGCCTGCACTGTCCCTTTAGGAGCGGTCGCCTTTGCCTGGAGGCCCAGTTGTGTCAAGGCTCCCAGACCAGCCTCCAGGTGCCCCTGCGGCTCTCACACCACCCAGAGGTCTGGGCCTCAGGCCCTGGGCCTGCTCCAGGTTTCCAGGGTCTGATCATTTCAGCCCCTTCCTTGGGTTCCCCTCAAGGGTGTCAGCTGCTTCCTGCAGTTACCACCCCTGGGCTGCCCCAAAACAGCTGTCTGTCGATGCAAGATAACCAATAGCCATTCTTTAGATTAGAGCAATGAAGTGAGTTTTACTTGAGTCAGAGTAAGGATTATAACTGGGTAGGCCTTAGAAAGTGTTCCAGGGAAGCGTCATTTTCAGTCTTACATCCATTTAGAACAAAGAACATACCTTAAACACACCGGGGATACATTTTCAAAGTTTCAAGAAGTATTTAGTTGCAAATCAGCAGATCAACATGACCCTGAAGTTAGGAAAGGGACTAATGGAGCATTACAAACAGGCCAGTACCAACAGGAGTAGGAGGGGAGCCTGCATTCTTATCTTGAGAAAGTACTTTCTTTGCTTTAACCGTTAAGCAGATGTGCAATGTCTGTTTGATAAGCCATAAGTCAGGCTTTTTAGTTCACACCAAAACAGTTTTGAACTCAAATAGTTACCCCATTACCTAAATATGTGAAAGTCTCTTGTTACGGGGGTTCTCTATCACCCATTCCTATGTCACATCCTCCCTGTGGAAATACCTAGTGTGGTTCTGTGTTCCTGCTGCACCCACACTGACCCAGAAGGCTGGCCTGTCTGCCTGAGCCAAAGCGGCACACGTGGCAGTCGGGGTGAGGGAGGGAGGGAACCTGTCCCTGGAGCCTGGCGTCGGGGGCGGTCAGTGAGGGGCAGAGACAGATGCCTGCAGGCCTGGAGGGCTGCTGCCTGTTCAGTGTCCTGAGGGCCACACTTGCCAGTGTCTATGGGACAACACTCCCACCGTGGGCCATTTCTGGCCAGCACAAGGCCCCTGCTCCTGCAGTGGAAAGCGACGGGCAGCGGCCCACCCTGGTGCAGCTCTTTGCCACGTGGCTGGTAAAGGAGACCTAAATAACCTCAATGAAAGGAACAGGAAAACGTGGTGAAAGAGTTGCCAAGTGATGTGTTTGGGTAATGATGACTTTTGTCTCATGTAATGTCAGGGATTGATAGTTTCCAGGACTTAATTTTAATCATGGCTATGTTCAGAATTGACTCACAAAATTCCTGGAAGTTGAACTCCTCTGCTACAGGCCATTTGCCAGGCCACGGGACCTGGATCTTCTTCTGAAAGTAACACGTAACATCTCAGGCTCTGTAACATCCCCATCTTCTGCCTGCATCCTGAGGTCTCCATCCCAGCCCCCTGTCCCCACCTTCCATGCTTTCTCCTGCTGCCACTGGCCTCTCTATGTCCAGGTCTCCACGTTCATTCTTTCCGTGTCCACTTCTCCCCACACAAAGAGGATGGCCGGGGCCCTGCTGTAATCTGCCCATGGGGAACTTTGCCTTCCCAGGAATGTTCAGGCCACCCCTGAGGGGGCTGGAGTTCAGGCTCCAGCTGTGTCCAGCTTTGTGCTGAACACGGAGCTGATCATGGAGAACCAGGCTGGGAATCCTTCCTTCTCCATCATCTGGTCCCAAGGGGTTCCCCCTGCAGTCCCAGGCGTGAACAGAGGGACCGGCGTTGGGAAGCAGTGGTGGACGACACAGGGTCAGGACAACCTGCCTGTTTGATCTGGAATGTTCCACTTCCATCCTCATAAGCATCGCTGCTGGGCCACCTGAAGCTCTGATTGGTGGGTCTGACACAACCCTGCTGTGATGGGCAGTTCTGCCACCAGGTCAGCTGGAGGCCCACATGGTTAGAGACAAGATGGGAAAGATTGCCTTTGCCAGATCACTGTCCACAGACCACAGCCCCAAGGTCAAGTTGATCTGTGTCTGGCATAGCAGCTATACTTGGGGCTCACCCTTGCTTGATCTGCAGTGGACCACTGTCTCCACCAGGGTCCATCTGGGTCTTGGGGCCAGAAGGGTGATCAAAATGGAGATTTCCAGTGGTGAGCACCCCTGCACCCATTAGGATTTGAGGGTGGCACTACTTTCTGCTCTTCTTCCCAGGATGGGATATTGGTTTTTATTTCAGTCCCTCTCAGGGTGGGTAGTGGGGAGTAATTCCAGACAACTCCACCCGGCCCATCAGACTACACAGGTCTGACCCAGAAGGCTGTAGACCCAATGTGAGGATGTGCCCACCACCATTTATTTCTATTCCAGTTCACATCCAGGAAGTGGGGAACATCTGCTGGGAGGGGCCGGGGCCCCCCTGAGAGTTTTGATACTGCACAAAGGGCACAATCTACTCCCTGCAAGACAAAAGCCAATCATCAAG
This sequence comes from Equus asinus, assembly GCF_041296235.1. Taxonomy (NCBI): domain Eukaryota; kingdom Metazoa; phylum Chordata; class Mammalia; order Perissodactyla; family Equidae; genus Equus; species Equus asinus. The sequence continues at coordinate 51,319,642 of NC_091806.1, read as the reverse complement.
AGCCAAGATGGTGGCGGAGAAAGGGCATGTTATCACAGCTTGCTAGCAAGAGGGAAGATGGCTGACTAATGTCCAAAAGAACCATCTTAAGGGGGGCACAGATTCCTGAAGCAGTTATTTAGGCCAGTGGGTTATAGGGGAGGGGTTAGGAATGTTGACCCTCTGGTGTTACAGACTGGGAGTTGCCACATCAGATCCTTCAGTTTGCATTGATGATGGCTATCAGCATAGACTCTCTGTTTGGGGGTCATCACATTCCTAAGGAACTCAAAAGAACCAAGTTATTGTCTTATCGCAGCTGAGAGGTATATGTACTAGCAGAGGTCATAAAATCCACAGAAAAGGTGGATCTCCTGGAGGGTGCAGATCCTTCTGGGTTAGCTAGTCAGAGGTCATTCAAAGTTACAACATGGTCTCTTTTCTACAATATGGCTTCCCTTGTGTCACCCTTGTGTTGAGCTGGTTTCAGTTTGATTGCTTCTGGAGCCCCCACTTCCTTGGCCCCCATGTGCCCCATGTGAAAGAGGGGCCAGAATGATGCCTTGCCAGTTGAGATATTGTGATTTTGTGATTTCTAATAAGAAAAGTGCATTGGTCTTCATCCCATTTCTGGCACAGAACTAAAACCCTTGGCATGTCCCATGATGACAGCAGAAAGGTGTTTTCTGCCATGTTAAGGAGGTGACTGGACCCCCTCCGGATGGGGCTGCAGGAGAACCGACCACGTGGTTAGAGGGCTGGGGCTGTCAGCCTGCCCCACCTCCACCTCTGGGGAGGGGAGAGGGGATGCAGGTCACCAAAGCGACGATTTCATCAACTGTGCCCATGATGAGGCTTCCATAGAAACCCTCAGGAAGGGGCTCAGAGAGCTCCCAGGTTGGTGCTCGTGGTGCACGTGGAAAGTGGGGAGGCAAGGCACCCCGAGAGGGCATTGAGGCTCCTCGCTCCTTCCCCACACCCTGCCCTGTGCACTCTTCCGGCTGGCTGGTCCTGAGTTACAACCTTTTATTATGAACCAGTGATTATGAGTAAAAGTTTCTGAGTTCCGGGAGCCGCTCTAGCAACTTAATTGAACCTGAGGAGGGGGTTGTGGGAACCTCTGCTTCAAAGCCACTCCATCAGAAGTGCAGATGACAACCTGGACTTGTGGCTGGAGTCTGAAGCTGGGGGCAGGCTTGTAGGACGGAGCCCTTCACCTGTGGGATCTGACGCTATCTCCAGGTAGACAGTGTCAGAGCCGAGTTGAACTGCAGGACACCCAGCTGGTGTCTGAGAGTTGCTTGATATAGTGTGGAAAGTCCTTTTCCCCCATGACAAATGGGAATTGGGTCCAGGAACCTAATTCAGAAATTGATCTGAGACCAACAGTCCCTAATAACAAATAAAAATGGCAAGCAATAGGATATATTGGAGTAGATGAGGAAGCCATTTGGTGTAAAACTAATTCGGCGTGACTTTGTTTTTCCAAAAGGGCCTGACGTGGCCATTGGGCATGCATTGTATATCTGCTTTAAGCATTTGCTATGTCCCACAGACAAAAACAAATGGCCTTAAGATAAAGGTGCAACTTCCCCCACATTGGCATTTCCTTAAGGATGAGCATCTCTCCCTAGGCTAGGATTACTGTGCTCACCTGTGACCACCCAGCTTGAGGCAGCAGGCCTGCTCCCTGTTGTGTCCCCCGAGACAGCGGAGCTACCACCTGCTGTGTCCATCAATCGCTGTGCAGACAGAGCGGTCTCGTGACTATTGTAAAAGGGACATTTCAATCACACGTGATACATGCTCTCTGATGGTATACAACCACTCTGTACACCCCATTTCTTCGGTGCCCTTCCTCCCTTGGGGAAAGAAGGCCCCAGGCTATATGGTCCTCACATTTGGCTCACCCCAATTTTGATTTATAGATTGATTATAGATTATTTGCGTCGACACGAAGGCATTGTTAAAAAGAGACAACAGGCCCAAAGTGGAGCCACTAAAGCTAAGCCCCCACCAGCAAACTAAGACTAGGCACGTAGCCGCAGTGCAGCCTCAGCCCCCAGGACAGTGACCTTAACCAGCCAGTCTGGAACTTCCTGATCAGCCCTAGTGAGGGAGTCAGCCTGGTACACCCCTGCCGTCCCCCAAGGAAGGTGACCTTGGCTTGAACAATCCTCTCTGCTGGTAACTTCCTTATCCCACCCGCTTGTGTCCATAAGTCTGTCATTATGTGCAGCTCTTCAGTGTTCTTTTCTTTTTGCTAGACAGGATGCTGCCCGACTCGTGAATCATTGAATAAAGCCAATAGGATCTTTAAATTTTACTCAGTTGAATTTTATTTTTTAACATTGTCTACTATTCCCCTCTCCTCAGGGCCCATTATGCCTGGCCGTGGAGAGGCCAGTGGTTAGCAGAAGAAGCAGTGAAAGGTGGGGACCAGGAGTTGCGGTGGAGGTCTGAGGACTCAGGCAGAGGACAGAGAGCAAAGCTTCAGCTATCACATGCGTAGGGCAGGAAGAACAATTTCTTTACCCTTTGGTCCTTCTGGCTGCCTAAGAATTACATTGACATGAGAAAGAATAACAGGAGAAAATTGAACAAAGTTTAATAACATGCATACATGGGAGAAATCCAGAAAAACTGAGTAACTCACCAAGAAGGCTGAAGCCACTACCTTAAATCCCGTCTTCAGCTAATGACAAAGGGGGATGCTGTGGGGCAGTGGTTTGGGACTTCAAAGGGGAGGAAAGTAATTTACATGGAGGTGGAAAAGCAAATGTGTGGTAAATAAATGATTACCATTCCTAGAGAAGACAGTGGTACACAGGGAGGACTTGGATTAAATGGGCCTTACTAAGTTCCTCCTCATTTACCACACCTGTGTCATATGATACTGTAGTTATCTATGCTGAGAGCTGCTTCCTGGGACAGGCCTTCTATCTTAAATTCTTTTAGGCAGTTAGGGGGAAGGTCAATGTTTCTTCTTGAGTCTTTGTTCTTAAAAATAATCAAGCCAAAGAGATACATTTTGGGGTGAAAAATTCTGATCCCCCACAATCCTGCCTTAGGAAATTCAAGAAGTTTCACAGTCCAGAAGCTGAGACGATAGATTGCTCCATACACTAAACACTAGTCTCTTAGTGCCGATAATAGTTCAGTCCAGTTAAATTCATTTCAGGAGGCAGTGATGCAGGTGTGCTCCCAAACTTAGGCCTCTAATTTGTATGCAAGAAATCAAGTATTTAATAAGAAGCATTTCTATGAAAACAAAAGAAAAACAAAGGTTAATGGTGAAGCAAATTATAAACCCATTCCTGAGCCCAGGAGACAGCCAGTCAAGAAGATTTCTATATGTTAGGGTTGAAGCATCTTTTGCAGCTTGAAATGTCTCTGATGATGTCATTGGATGTTCATGTATCTTTTTGAGTATCTTATACAGCAAGAGGTGTGAAGATTGTCTGAACATGGGTGCTGTGATTTCTCTTAAGTTTGTATCAAGTTGTCCAGCTTCAGTTTGCAGGGCTGTGGGGAAGAGCAGTTTCAGTTCTCAATGATTCCAAATAAAAAAGATGGAAAAAAATTGAAAACATTAGTTTGGAGATTTCCAGTACAGTTTACAGGTAGAAAACAAAGACCTCAAAGACAATTAACAGAAGTAGACTCTAAAAGCCAAAAGTGTGTATTATAGTTTCTACTACAACATAATTTTTCTTTCTAAAATCACCCTCTTTTTTTAATTGAGTTAATGATAGGTTACAATCTTGTGAAATTTCAGTTGTACATTAATGTTTGTCATTTGTGTTGTAGGTGCACCACTTCACCCTTTGTGCCCACCCCCCACCCCACCTTTCCCCTGGTAGCCACTAAACTGTTCTCTTAGTCCACATTTTTAAATTCCTCATGTGAGTGGAGTCATACACAGATTATCCTTCTCTAGCTGGCTTATTTCACTTAACATAATTCCCTCAAGGTCCATCCACGTTATTGCAAATGGAATGATTTTGTTCTGTTTTGCAGCTGAGTGGTATTCCATTGTATATATACCACATCTTCTTTATCCATTCATCTGTTGATGGGCACTTAGGTTGCTTCCATGTCTTGGCTATTGTAAATAATGCTGCAATGAACATTGAAACTCACCCTCATTTTTTAACAAAGATAGCCAAGTTAAGACTAATTGGCTTGCAAAATAAGTCTACTTTCAATAAACTTGTCTCAATTAATTATGTAAGTACAGGAAGAGCACTGATTGATCATAGAGGCTCTTTTAAATTTTCTTTGCAGGAATTTTTATAAGGAATCTCAGGTTGAACTTTATAGGCCTATTGAGGCAGGAAAGCCAAGCCAAAGACTTGTCATCAAACTCTGCCTGCAATACCTATAGGTTTGGTTGAATTCCTCTCTTCTCGAGGTCCCCAAAATATCCTGAGGTTTGTTGCAGCTGCCAGGAAGTGATCTTCTTTACTCACCTGGTAAGGTTGCTGGGACCCTGTAAGCAATGTGCTAGGCCAATATTTCCAAGGGGTTTTAGTGATTCCATAAAGTCAACCTTTGTTCCTCAAAGCTGTCTGGTCATATCTGAGTCTATGCATGTCTCTCTCAAATATGACATTCCAGTCAAAGCCTTGGTAATATAACCAATGTTTCTAATGGTGTCCTGTTATAAGGAGAAAAGATTCTTATGGAACTTACGCAAATAACTATATTGCCATGAAAATAAGAATATTCATTTATTGAGAGTTTCCAAATTCTGGAGGGATCAGGTAGGGAGAAAAAGATAAATGCTTCAATTCTGCTCACAAAGGTATAATTTACCAAATTTTTATAAGTCACAGTTAGCTTAAGAGAAAAGAGAAAAAGATTTCCTTATATATGGAAAAACAAAACATTTTAAAAATCAGCAATATTTCAAAGAAAAGTCATAAAAATTATCATCTTCATCAGTTCATTCAGCTCCATATAATCAATTCTTTTTTAAAAAAAAGATTTTATTTTTCCTTTTTCTCCCCAAAGCCCCCCAGTGCATAGTTGCATATTTTTAGCTGTGGGTCCTTCCAGCCATGGCATGTGGGATGCCACCCCAGCATGGCCTGATGAGTGGTGCCATGTCTGCGCCCAGGATCCAAACTGGCGAAACCCTGGGCCACCAAAGCACAGCGTGCAAACCCAACCACTTGGTCACAGGGCCAGCCCCCAATTCTTGATTTTCATCTTTTGTTAGGAATTTTATGAAGCCAACAGTTTCTCCACTAGAGTTCTGTAATTTCTTACCCAGTTCAGTTTTATGATCTGAAAGTTTATCAGAAACTTGTATTCTAGAGTAAATGTCAAAATCCTTTCCATGAATCTCTCTGAAGATGAAATATATTTGCAAAAGCATCAGAGTAAAAATAAAACTGTCTGTAAATGACAAAAGACTTAAAAATGGCAGTTGACAAAGAAATTCTGATATTTCTGTGACATATAGCATTTTAAGATAACTAGAATTATGACTGATAACCAAGACCAATCAGAATTTTAGGAATGTTATATAATTTTTAAAACACTTACATTAACAACATTTACACACACAATATGACCTAAGAAGGTTTACCATCATTTATTTGACAATGCTTCCCATGCAAATTTAACATACCAAATAACCCTAATTAGTTTAATATCTCCCTTTCTATAGGAAGAGGGAACAAATTCTTTGAGAAGTCCCAGGGGTCTGCTGGAAATCCTCAAAGTTACTTTCAGGTCAAAAGAAAGACTTTACTTAGGACTTGAATTTTGGGGAAGTTAGTCAAAAATTTCAAAAGGATCATAGGTCACTGTGGAACAATGCTCTGCTATCCATTTAACATAGCAAGTTAAACAGTCTTTTAAAAAACCTTACCTCTCTCAATAGAGAGACTTTAGCTTTTTGAGCATAGGAAATTATATTTTTGACCAAACACAGAATTTCTGCCTTTTAGGTAGATTTACTCAAAAATAAAGAAAAACCTTTTATAATCTCTTTATCAAGAGCAGACTAAAAGTTCAAGAAAAGTATCCTTTTAAGAGAGAGAAAACCAGGGGCTGGCCCAGTGTCGCAGCAGTTAAGTGCGCCCATTCCACTTCAGCGGCCCAGGGTTCACTGGTTCAGATCCCGGGTGAGGACATGGCACTGCATGGCAAGCCATGCTGTGGTAGGCATCCCACATATAAAGCAGAGGAAGATGGGCATGGATGTTAGCTCAGGGCCAGTCTTCCTCAGCAAAAAGAGGAGGATTAGCAGTAGTTAGCTCAGGGATAATCGTCCTCAAAAAAAAAAAGACAGAGAAAAATTTATTTTTTTTTCTAGTTTTTTCTAGTTTTGCACCAGGTTACATTGGACATTAATTTACTTAATTAAATTCATTTCAATCTTAGCCAACTTAACCATGCACAAAACTCTTTTTTCAGAGTTCTTCTTTCACAAACCTATAACTTTATTAACCAACAAACAAAAATATCTCCATTTCTTATATGTTCTTTACCAAAAGCATACATCTTACTTTCTTTGAATACAAAGATGTTTCACTTAGTAATTTTTAGTTGCTTTAATTACACGTATTAATTAGAATATTTCACCCTTAGAAACCTTAATTTTTATTGTAAACTAAGAAGTAAGCAATAATGAACTGTCTTTTACATTAGCATTCTGTGGCTTTGCAAATTTATAAATACTTTTTATAATTCCTAGAAACATGCTACATCATAGAATGATCTTTTAATAAAGACAAGTTTATTGATAGGCTCAAACATTTTTTAGCTTCTCTGTAATAAGAAGACAAAAGTATACAGACTTAGACTTGTTTAGCAGTTGATGTTTCAGCATTTTATCCTATTTGAAAATGATCTGGATATTCAATTAATTTTCCATCATCTAATGTATCCTAGGAAAACTTCAAAGTTTCAAGTTACCAAAGAGATTTTGGAAATTATTATTATTTTTTTTAAGATTTTATTTTTTTCCTTTTTCTCCCCAAAGCCCCCCAGTACATAGTTGTACATTCTTTGTTGTGGGTCCTTCTAGTTGTGGCATGTGGGCCGCTGCCTCAGCGTGGCCTGACGAGCAGTGCCATGTCTGCGCCCAGGATTCAAACCAACGAAACACTGGGCCGCCTGCAGCGGACCGCGCAAACTTAACCACTTGGCCACGGGGCCAGCCCCAATTTTGGAAATTATTTTAAATACACATGACACAAAATATAATTGTTGCTAAAAGTTTATCTATAAACCTTTATCTTACATCTATCTAAATCATTTGTTCCCAACAATTATGTTTAGATTATCCATGAAAACATCATGAGACATTAGACAAAATTAGCTGTCATTCTAAGTTATTATTTGTGCTAAGGAATTTGTAACAAAGATAGCATGAGCTTATTTCACTAGTAAACTCAGGCTGCATGTCTGCATCATCTCCAATGCTGACATCTAGGACATGTTTATTCCAACCAAACCAACAAACTTAAATAAGTTTTTATTTACCAAAGATTATTTTATATCATGTTAATTGAAAACATTTGGGTTAGTTTTTATTACATTTAGAAATAATTTATGTAAGCACTTACTTCAAGCCAATTCAATAGAGCTCTTAATTTTGACCATATCATCCAGAGGTAGAAAAATATCTCACATTTACAACATACACTTATAGACATACATGAACACACAGGTCAACACACACAGAGACCTTATAACTTCTGTTAAATTTTTGCTATGAATCAGGTACAGTACAAAACTCACTAATTTATAAGAGAATAGTTGGATCCAAATTTTGTTTTAGCAATTGGAAAGAGTTAAGTTCACCTGCCAAATCTTTTTACTGATATTTATGGAGAAGACATTTAAGATCTTCTTGTTGTTGTTAAATTTCCAAATATTTCCTCTCCCTTTTTGTAAGACAAAGATAGTGGTTTTAAGTTTCTCAGATACTTGGGTTGCAGTCTGAATGCTATCAAAAAGCTGATCTGCTCCTCCAACTACATTTTCTTTAATTTCCTTCTTTATATCGGGAGGTTTTTAACCAAGAAGTAAATGAAAAGATTTTTATTTTCTGAAACTTGAGGACAATGTACCACACCTTTAAAAAGTCTGCACAAAGCATTTAACAGAGGCTGTCTATCTGAGTGCAGAATTCAAACCTAGACGTATTCACCCTGGGGGGGGGGGTCTGTCATCTTTTCTGTTAATTTCCCCTCGAATATCAGCCTCTAGTTTCCATTTCCCACTGTGTGGGCTCAGGGAATGCTGTTGACTGCCTTTAGCATGTGTAACTAGCATTACCTAAATGGTGGATTTATACGTTCTGGTTTACACCATCAGGCAGGGGAAACATTCCCTGGTGAGACACAATGTCTGTCCCTACAATATAACCTCTAATACTACCAGGCAAAAGAGATGCAATCATTGCACATAAAGCCAATTTAGATATTCCAATCTTCTTAATTTCACCACCTCTTATGTAAGAATGGTGTAGTGAAAATGCTCTCTCCGGTCTCCCGTGGGAACATGGATGCCTCCAGTCACAAACCTACTAATCTGTACACTGGGCAAGCGCTGCTGGAATTGAACTTTTTCAGCACTAACAAGCAATGAAAGTTGAGATGACAAAGGTTCCTTATAGACTGGGACCCTAATCTCCTCTGAGAGCTGACACAGCTGCACAAAGAGAGTGTGGCTCAGAGCCCCAGGCTATTTGACTGGCCACCAAAATACATGCTGGTATGTGCATCCTCCAGATGACAGAGACCAGAGGTCACAAAACCAAGCTCTCAAAATACAGAATAATACAAAAGAAACCTCATCCTACATGCACGTTAACAACTTTAGCTAAGCCTTGGGTCCCTTGGAGCCAAACTAATACCTAAGAGGGATGTTCCCCAGGGTTGGGAAATGTGTGCTGTTTTCTAGAGTATCGTGTTGCATGGAAATCTCCTTGAGGTTGGTGGATGACCTGTTTCACCTACCTAATTCCATGAATGACTTATCCTCTCACAGGAGTCTTCTTGAGGTGTCAAGTGTCCTAATGGCTCTTAAATACTCAACCTATGTGCAACAACTTTGTGGCCTTTTGGCTTCCAAGATGTCCCTTAGCAATAGCTTTCACCCCTTGTGCTATTAACCCAGAGTGAAGTTTACTGCAGGGCCGGCCCAGACAACAGGTTTATAGGGCCCTATGTCTGCACCTGCACTACAGCTTTTCCTTTTTATGACAAATGACACAAAAGACAGAGACAAGGAAAAATAGTGACCATCTCTGGGAGAAGGATCGGTAGACTAATGAGTACTCAAACCAAATGTCCCAGAGCTGCTGAGTCCGAGAAACTAGCTTCACAAATATTTTCTCCTGTGAATCTAAATTTAGACAAGGAAAAAACCCACCACTCTCACTTCCACTGGACCCTGTGGGCAGACACTCAGGAGACTGACGTGGTAAGAACTATTGTCTTCTCCCAGCTCTTGTCAGGAGTCCAGCATCTCTCGGCTGCAGTCATCCGGGAGCGAGCAGTGTCCAGCCAGTGAAGTTTTATGCCATCCAAGTCTCCAAACAGTAAGGAAGGAAGACAATGCCTCTGCCCTCTGGGTCCTTCTGGCTGGCCTAAGAATTAAATTAACATGAAGTTAACATGAGACAGAACAACAGGAGAAATCAAACAAAGCTTAATAATATGTATACATAGGAGAAACCCAGGAAAACTGAGTAATTGGCCAAAATGGCCAAAGCCACCAGTTTAAATGCCATTTTCAGCTAAAACTGGGGGCAGTGGTTTGAGACGTTGGAGGGGATGAAGACAATTTACATGGAGATGGAAATGCAAATGTTTGTTAAACAAGTGTTTGCTGGGCCCTCGATGGACAATGTGACCCGAGAGACAGAACTTTGATAAAATGGGCTTGCTGGTGCCTTTCTACACCCATCTTACATTTTACCATAGTTGTCTCATGGCATTAGCTCCTTCCTGGAACAGGCCTTTCTATGTTAAATTCTTTTAGGCAGTTAGGGGGAAAGTCAACGTTTCTTTCAGTCTTTTGTTTTTAAAAATAATCAAGGCTGGGGCCAGCCGTGTGGCCTAGGGGTTAAATTTGGCGGGCTCTGCTTTGGTGGCCAGGGTTCAATTCCCAGGTGCAGACCTACACCACTTGTCAGTGGCCACGCTGTGGTGGCCGCGTACATACAAAATAGAGGAAGACTGGCACAGATGTTAGCTCTGGGCAAATCTTCCTCAGCAAAAATAATAATAATAATAATCAATGCAAAGAGATACACTTTGGGGTACAAGTTCTTACCCCCAACACACTCTTGAAGGGAACCCAGGGAAGGGGCTGAAATGATCAGACCCTGGAAACCTGGAGCAGGCCCAGGGCCTGAGGCCCAGACCTCTGGGTGGTGTGAGAGCCGCAGGGGCACCTGGAGGCTGGTCTGGGAGCCTTGACACAACTGGGCCTCCAGGCAAAGGCGACAGCTCCTAACAGGACAGTGCAGACCTGGCCATGGGCCTCCCACACCCTCGTCCTCTCAGGTAAGGACTGCAGACAACAAGGAGAACAGACGGATCTTTCAGTCTAAAGAGCCCTGTCCTGGCTGCTAAGTGGACCTGACCCTTTCCCTGGGAAGGGCGCACAGGGCCACCAGCTGAGGAGCCATCCTGACAACACTGGAGCTTCACCCTGTAACTAATGTGGGCTCGGTGAGTCAAGGAGTTGAAAGAAAGATTTCTTGGACTCTCAAGGTCTGGCAGTAGTGCTCTTTTATTCAGAGGATAGCATGGAGTAGCATGGGGACAGGACCCATGGGCAGTAAGAGCTGCAATGTGTTGAGGGTTAGAGCTAAATATATAAGGCATAGGTATGTGAGTTATTTCTTTACAAGACAAAGGAAAGATCATGAAAAAAAATCATTAAAATGGTATCAGTGCAGGTGGGGTCTGGTTATTGGGTGGTCCTATAACTTCCCATAAGAATCAAATCAGATTAAGTCAGGACATGCTTCCCGGAGGATGATGTAGATTGCTATGTAGGGCGGGTCACCTTGGGCTTCTGTCCCTGGGGCAGCCTTGATCCTCATCACAACCACCCCAATGACACCTATGGGAAATGATGGGGACCAGAAGGAGGAGGGGGGATGGGGCTGCACAAATATGCTGGCCCCGTACTCCAAAGCTGCTGCCAAATGCCCTGGAGTCATCCTGTCTCTCACCACAGCCGGCTCCTCACATCTCGGAGCACCCAGTGTTCCTGTTCCTGGGGGACCCTGGGGAGAGGGCCTGGAAGGCTCCTTGGGGGCAGGCAACACAGGCTGCTGGGTCCTGACCTGCAGCCAGGAAACACCCAGACCCCACCTGCTGCCTAGACTCAGAGCCAGAGCAGTGTCCTGTGGCCCGAGAGCGGGCTCTTCTTTTGTGATGCAAGTGCCTGACTTCCCCTTTAACTGCTGAGGCATCTGCTCAAGGAAGTCTATCCGGAATAAACAACTGCCAGCCACTCGGCTAGATAAAGAGCCAGGGGACCGCCCCCTCCCCAGGCCCCCCATGAGTCTCCTTTGTTTTCGATCCCCTTGACATAACCAGCCTTTGGGCTGCTCGTTTGGTTTTCTTTGTGTTTCTCTCTTCCTGTGCTTTAAATTCCTCCTCTTATGTTTTAAAGTCACCAATAGAGAGTGAGCCCTGGAAACTCTAGACCCCTCCCTGGACCCCGATTGCTCTCTGTCTCTCTCTGGCCCCAGGACTTGTAAGTAATAAGCTTTTTTCTCCCATGTTTCCTGATGGTTACTGCTGAAGGGCGTCTTGCAATCACAAGAACCATGAGGGCTGGTCCAGGGAGGGGAGATGTCTGTGGAAAGCTCAGCAGGGTCCAGGTGAGTACCCCCAGGCATTGCTAGCCGATAGCCTTACCCTCGGTAGGTGGAGACGGCACAAAAGGACAACAGACTTCAGAGAAGAGGCGTGGGACTGCCCAGGTGTGGGCTCTGGGGGGAGGACTCCCTCTGGGCCTGGAGTGTGGAGTCTGAATGAGGGCCTTGTGGGGGCCCTGGCTGGGGAGAGTGAGGTTCTGCAGCAGGCTTGGGACTGGGCTGCGGGAAAGGGTGGATGGCTCCCAGTCCACAGGGCTCATCTACACCCCTGAAGGAGGAGGTGGGTCAGCAGAGACGAGACCTGACCTGACCGCCTGGGACAGGAAGCCCCTCTTAGACCACAGCCCTTCCTCCAACCCTGCCCTAGTGTAATTTGACACTCAAGTCATTTGTTCCGCCCTCCTGGTACCCAGCCAATTCCCGATTTCCCCAAAGCCAGGAAAAGGAAACTTCAGAGAAACCGAAACTACTGGGGAAAGAGAAGACCCACTGAGCACCATCCAGCCTTCCGGACCACAGCTCGCCCCATCCCGGCACCATGAACCACACCTCCCGGACCTTTGTCAGTGGCGCCCACACTGGTGTCCCCCCGACCTATGAGATGCTCAAGGAGGAGCATGAGGTGTCTGTGCTGGGGGCACCCCGGAGCTCAGCTCCCGTGACGACCACCGTGATCAACATCCACAGTGACACCTCCGTGCCTGACCACATCGTCTGGTCCCTGTTCAACACGCTTTTCACATACTGGTGCTGCTGCCTGGGCTTCGTGGCCTTCGCCTACTCCGTGAAGGGGGGGTGGGTGCGTGGGGGATTCCCCAGAAAGTGTGTGTCAGCCTGCTAGGTCCCCACCCAGATGGCATCTGGGTTGTGGGGAGGCCTTGTGTGTGTACGTCTGTGTGTGTGTAGATGATGCGGGGTCGGTGAGCCGAGGAGTCGAAAGAGATTTCTTAGACTCTTAAGATCTGGCAGTAGTGCTCTTTTATTTAGAGAGTAGAATAGCATGGGGACAGGACCCATGGGCAGTCAGGCTGCTGCTTGGGGACAGGACCCACGGGCAGTCAGAGATGCTGCTGGCATGGGGAGCTGCTGCTGCCGCCGCTGGCATGAGGACAGGACCCATGGGCAGGCAGAGCTGCTGCCGGCATGTTGCTGCTGCCGCTTCTGCTGCTTCTGCTGCTGCTGCAAAGTTGGGTGGAGAGTAAGGCTAAATTTAAGGCATAGGTATGTGAGTTATCTCTTTACAAGACAAAGAATATGTAAAAAAGTTAAAATGGTATCAGTGCAGGTGGGGTCTGGTCATTGGGTGATCCCATGACTTTTAGACAAGAATCAAATTGGATTAAGTAAAGGTTAGAAAGGGTAGACGCCACCATCCTAAACCAGTTACATGAGATTGCCAGACAGCAACCAATTTAAGTTCTTGCCTTCCCCATTAAGAGTTTCTAGGGACAAGGTCATCTCTCCTCTTCTTCCTGGTACAGAGAGGGAGGCACCTTTTACAGATAGAGATTTACCTTACAAATGTAAATGTGTCCCAACAAGGGCAAGTTCCATTCCCCAGAGCCTCCTTCCCTGTCCCAGTTTATCAAAAGCAATCAGCCCAAAACAATCCCGATGCCAAAGAGTCATACCTTGGAGTGGCCAATTTCAGGTCCCTACAAGTTCATCCCCCGCTTCCTTCACAAATGCAAATGTCTCTCAAAAGGGCAAGCAAAATTCCAGTCCTCGGAGCCTGCTTCTCATCTGCAATTTTAAAAGTAACCCGCCTAAAAATCCTCATCATAAACCGTTTTAAAATTAAGCAGCCTAAAAATCCTCATCATAGATCACAATGGGGCTGCATGAGGCGCACGGCCATGGCCAGGGTCTGACTTTGTCCCCAGGACTCCAGGGAATTCCTCTACTGATCAAACGAGAAATTGCATCCCTCAGACTCAGGATGGGGCTCCGAGGATCTCTCGGAAAGAACAGAGGGAGTCACAGGGAACGCTGCCCCATTGCGGGGGCGAGCAGCCAGTGAAGAGGCCAGAGCAGAGGGAGGAGGAGCCTGAGGCCTCCTGGAGAGGCTGAGTCTGTGAGGAAGGAGATGGAGGCCCAGCTGGGAGGGCCCACGGGGCACGGTGCTGCTCAGGCTCCAGGGGACGGGACAGGGTGGCCCCCATCTGGGTGAAGGGCAGGTGCAGGCTGCTCTGGGCAGGGACCAGGCAGGGAAGGACCCGAGTCACCTCAGCTGGCTCTCCCAGACCCCCTCCAGGACCCTCTCACTGTGTCTTCTCCCCCAGTCTAGGGACCGGAAGATGGTGGGCGACGTGACTGGGGCCCAGAGCTATGCGTCCACTGCCAAGTGCCTGAACATCTGGGCCCTGGTCATGGGCCTCCTCGTGATCATTACATTCTTCATTATTTCTTGCCTCTGGCTGACTGATCTTTTTCCACACATTTTAGCGATCATAATGAGTTCCAGAGACTACTAGCAGCTGTGCGTGGCCTGTGGCTACCCCAGCCTTCACAGCACTTTATACACACATCTGTCTACACTTGAATTCAATAAAACGCTGGTTTGAGGAGTTGCTGTGTTTTCACCTGGGAGAGGGTGAGAGTCCTCCGCCAGCCCCTGAGACAGAACCCCTCCCATCGGTCCCTCCTACTTGCTACTCTGAGGGGGCAGGGCATGTCCTCAGGGCTTGCCTGTATCTGGCCTTCAGCTGGGGGCACAAAAGGATGAGGGTTTTGAGAGGGGGTCCCTCCTTCCCAGAGGTCTGAGCCCTGACCCAAGATGGTTCGTTTGGGGAAAGGTAGTCTGGGTCCAGAACACCTTTGGCCCCCAAGGCCCCCACTGGTGGGAAGGCTGCAAGGGGACCTGACTCAGTCCACACTTCCCCTTTGGAGAGAAAGCCTCGGAGGTCCCTGCTCTTCTTGAGGAGGAGAAATGCCTGCCCTGACCTGGAACTTGGCTCCCTTCTCTAGTTCTGTTACACTTGGGCGTGATCCAGGGCAGACCCTGCCCACAACCAGCTGGGCAGGTTCAGTGGGAAGTGGGGACACCGTAGCCCCCATCCTCCCCATGCACCCAGAGCCCAGCTGTGGATCCTCCGCCCCTTCCATCCTGACTTGCAGCAATGAGCTTCCACCAGGGTCACCTGTCCTGTAGCTTTCTGTGGGACCCCCTGCCCTCCACCTCCCTGGGGATCCCGCCTCCTGTCCCTAGTCTCTGGGACATGTTGGCTGACTATACCTGTGCACCATGGTCTGCAGCTCCTTCTAAATGGCTGTGGTTTCAAATGTTATCAAAAGTTCCTTCTCTGCAAAACAAGCTCACCGCCCTCCCAGTGAGTGATCTAAGAGATGAGACAGTGACAGTGTGAGATTTTTGATAGTGGGTCGCAAAGGTGTGAAGGAATTGCTGACACAACCATGGGAACGTATCAGACAGGCAGGCTCGGTCCAGCCCCACGTCTGCCATGTTGGGATCAACCCTAGTTTGGTCTAGTAGCCACGGAGTAGGCCCTGGGGGAGTGTCTGGAGTGCTCCTGGGAGAGGCCCTGCCGTGGCCTCGAGCAAACCTGAGGGCTCGCTCTAATAGGAAGGCGGGTTGGGGGCACTGCTGTGGTCTCAGTGGTCTCAGGGGTCCCAGTCGTGGGGATTCAGGATTCCCCCACGTGGAGACCCCAAGCCCTCCCAGCAGCCCAGACTCTGGTACAGATCTCCCTGCAGGGGGGTTTAACTTTCTTTGGAGCTAAATTATTTTTTTGTTGCTGCTGTTACTGAAAAATTTATGCATAATGAACTAAGAATAATAAGATAAGCATCTCTGCTGGTCACCCAGCCTCATCACAAGCACAGTCTGTCATTTCAGCATCTGTACTTGCACTGATCCCCCCCATTCTATTTTCAGCTTTGTAGCTGAAATTTATGCACATGGATGTGGGCAATTGTTATCTGTACAATTTTGAAACTGGTTGCCCGCACGTCCACATCCTCTCAGGACAAGGAACACACCGTTTCCACCCAGGGGCTCCTGGTACGGTTTCCCCATTCAGTCCGGTCCAGTGACAGACAAGTGCCGAATGTCACCTGCATCAGTCTGGCCTATCCCAGATCAGCCCATAATCAGATGCCCCAGTAGGCACTGTCCTGCCTGTCTTCTTTGGCTGCATGATGCCTGTGGGCGTCACCATGAGTGTGGCCTGTAACAGCCACACCCTTCCCTTCGCGGGGTGCGGTCCTCCCCTGTGTAACACACTTGAAGCGGTATATCCATCCGTTTCCTGGCAACATTTCCCGGTCTCTGCCTTTCTCACAAAACTGGCGGCCCTCGGCCTACGCGCAGGCTGGCCTTGACTCTGCCCTGCAGCAGAGGACACACTCAAGGTCACTGCAGGCCGGAAGTGGACGCTCTCCACCGGGACCCGGGGGGTCCGTGGCCAGGAGCAGCCAGACCATCCTCCGCCCTCGGCCCCTCAGGACCAGACCCGGATTGGGCATCTTCAGGAGGCCGGCAGGCCGTCTTCCTCCAGGCTCACTCCAGGCAAAGCAAGAAGAAGCACGCTCTCCCGAGTGCGGTTTAGAAAAGCCTTCCGGGAACGTGGCTCATCTCTGCGGCCTCGAGCCTGTCGGACCAGCCCACCCACCGGCCCCACCCACACGGCCTGCCCCGCCCCGCCCACAGCATGGCCACGACCCTCAGCCCCGCCCAACCCCAGGTGACACAGGACCCCTTCGGAACCAGAGCTGGCTGTGTGGCTCCGAGGACTAAGGCTGCTCGCTGCGCGGCCCTCGCGAGCCCAGCGGTCAGCGGCCCGGACCTTCCAGCTGACCTGCAGTTGCACCTGCCTGGTGCCTCAGGCCCCACCCGCAACTTCTCAAAGGTCGTGATCAGGGGCTGTTAGCGGGGTGCACGACAGGGTCACCCCCCAGCAGGAGCCTCATCCCAAGTCACCGAAGCTCAGATGGGGTTAGGCCCGAGGCTGAGCGCCCTTCTTGACGTCTGACAGGAGAATGTGGGCCCTTCCTGTCCTCCAGGGCCTCAGTCGGGGTCACCCCGCCTGTGTCCACGCTGTCAGTCGGCAGGGGGCGCCGCGGCCCTGCTCCCCTCAGAGTGAGTCCTTCCTGGACCCAGAGGGGCAGGTCCGTCAGCGTCCCCTCCCCCAGGACCCACCTTCCCCGGGCCTGTCCCCCTTTGTACTCCCACACTTGGGAGCCCAGGGGAGAGGGGACACCCTGGTACGAGCCATCTTCCACTACAGAGGACCCCAACCAGTGAGGCCCAGGAGTTAGGGCGCTGCAGGGGGTAACACAAGGCGTTGTGGGAGTTTGGACCGTCTATCCGTCCTAGGAGCTGGCCCGAAGGAGAACCCAGCGTGAAGAGCTGCAGACTCAAGGGTGAGCCAACAGGACCGACCTCTCCCCACTGCCGGACCCCAGGCAGGCTGGAGCCCCCAAGAGCAAAGCACTGTGGAGAAGGGCTCACCTCTTTGGCACCAGCCTGTGGCCACCTGTACTTCTCCAGCCTCTCCAGGGTGACCACCCAGCACACCCTTGATGCTGTACAGGGCATGATGGGTCAGCCAGAAGGGTGTGTACCCCACCCACTCCCTCTGGGGCCTGAGGGACAGGAATACCTGCCTGGGGCAAGTCCTCTCTGCACCAGGCTAAGGACGGCTACACCTCCCCATGTGCAGCCCGGGCTAGGCAGAGGCACACTGCCAATGCCCCACGGTCCCCAATGGCTGGGGCACAGGGGCACTGGGCGGCTGCCCCACCCAGCAGGGCCAGCACAGTCTGGGTTGGAGGAATTGGTCCTTCTGCTCAGAGTTTTGGTCCAAGGGGGCTGAGTCACCAGCTCAGATTATTGGCTTCTGAAGTCAGCCTACAGCTGACCATTCTGTCCCTCCCTCAGGCCAAGGGTTGCCCCCACCCCTTCCCGGCAGAGGAGCAGGGCAGAGGAGCAGGACGGAGCCTGGTGGGCTGGAGGAGGCAGCAGCAGGATGCAGCAGCAGCTGGATCGCCCAGGGCGGGCTGGGAGGGCTGCGGCTCCATCAGCCACACCCACAGATACAAAACCCACGACTTCCCACAGGGTCTGAGTGCCCGCATTCACCCAGCACCGCTGCTCCCAGCCAGCTGAGAGGGCCAGTGGGAGTGGGGACACAGTGTGCTCTTGCATCAGGGTGCAGACCTTGGGGAAGGAGGGACCCCCGTCCTAGGACCCTGGTGTAGCCGTGGCTCACAGCGGGAGGCCAGAAACCCAGAAAACCTGAGGACACACCCCGCCCCCAAGAGAAGCACAGCAGGTGGGCAGGGAGGAGGTGGCTCCGTCTCAGGGGCAGCTGGGGACTCTCCACAGGCCCCCCAGGGACATCACTGCACCGTCACATGCAAGTGAACTTTATTGAATCCAGGTGTAGACAGGTATGTCTGTACATGGTGCTGTGGAAAAGGGTGGGGCAAGGGGGCAGGGCCAACAGCCCAGGATGCTGGGCCAGCAAGGTGAGGTGGGGATGGGGACGGGCCATGGGCAGCTAGGAGTAGCCTCTGCCCTCCTGCATGGCCCTTACAAATATTTGGTAGAGTGCCAGGCAGGCAAATCCCATGAGAACGATGAATCCGGTGCTCAGAAAGAGGCCCAAGACCAGGGCAGCGATGTTCAGGCACTTGGCAGTGGACGCATAGCTCTGGGCCCCAGTCACGTCGCCCACCATCTTCCGGTCCCTAGACTGGGGGAGAAGACACAGTGAGAGGGACCTGGAGGGGGTCTGGGAGAGCCAGCTGAGGTGACTCAGGTCCTTCCCTGCCTGGTCCCTGCCCAGAGCAGCCTGCACCTGCCCTTCACCCAGATGGGGCCACCCCGTCCCGTCCCCTGGAGCCTGAGCAGCACCGTGCCCCGTGGGCCCTCCCAGCTGGGCCTCCATCTCCTTCCTCACAGGCTCAGCCTCTCCAGGAGGCCTCAGGCTCCTCCTC
Organism: Equus asinus; assembly: GCF_041296235.1. NCBI lineage: Eukaryota > Metazoa > Chordata > Mammalia > Perissodactyla > Equidae > Equus > Equus asinus. Next base: position 51,300,837 of record NC_091806.1, on the reverse strand, counting down.
CCTCTGCTCTGGTCTCTTCGCTGGGCACTAGCTCCATCAGGGTCAGAGTCCTTTGAGTACCTTTTCCTTTTTCTGGACCAGACTTGAGGTCTGAATTCAAGTGTGAAGTATGTAATTAGTCTGACTAGTATGGGAGGAGACTTTGGGGATTATGGAGACACAGTCTTCCCTAGCCATCCCCATGCAACCTCGCTGCGTTCTCTCACTGCAAGACCCCTCAAGCCACACACACACACACACACACACACACACAGACCTTCCCACACCCCAAGTGCCATCTGGGTGGGGGACCTAGCCAGTTGACACACACTTTCTGGAGATGCCCCCATGCACCCACCCACCTTCACGGAGTAGGCGAAGGCCACGAAGCCCAGGCAGCACCAGTTCATGAAGAGCGTGTTGAACAGGGACCAGACGATGTGGTCGGGCACGGAGGTGTCACTGTGGATGTTGATCACGGTGGTCGTCATGGGAGCTGAGCTCTGGGGTGCCCCCAGCACGGACACCTCATGCTCCTCCTTGATCATCTCCACCTTTGGGGGAGCAGGTGTTGTCTCAAATGAGGAAGGGCTGGGAAGTGCGGCTCCTGATGCAGAGACCTGAGCAGCTATGGGTCTGTTGCTCAGGGTGCCCTCCCTCTCTGGTGTAGTTTTGGTTTCTCAGAAGTTTCTATTTCCTGGTGTTTGTAAATTGGTGAATTGGCTGAGCACCAGGAAGGCAGAACAAATGTCTGAGTGTCAAGTTTCTCTAGGGCAGGGTGGGAGGAAGGGCTGTGGTCTAAGGGGGGACTTCCTGTCCCAGGAACTCAAGTCAGGCCCTGTCTCTGCTGACCCACCTCCTTCTTTGGGGGTGTGCATCGGCCCTGGGGACATTTCCCCAGCCTGGGAGTCACCCACCCTTTCCCCCAGCCTAGCCCCAAGCCTGCTGCAGAACTTCACTGTCCCCAGGCAGGGCCCCCACCAGGCCCTAGGACACAGGATGTCCCCTCACCCCCGGAGCCCACACCTGGGCTGTGACAGGTCTCCTCTTTCCCAAGTCTGTTGTTCTTTCCTGGCTCTGAGTCCAGGCAGCAGGTGGGGTCTGGGTGTTTCCTGGCTGCAGGTCAGGACCCAGCAGCCTGTGTTGCCTGCCCCCAAGGAGCCTTCCAGGCCCTCTCCCCAGGGTCCCCCAGGAACAGGAACACTGGACGCTCCGTGATGTGAGGAGGTGGCTGTGGTGGGAGACAGGACGACTCCAGGGCATTTGGCAGCAGCTTTGGAGCACGGGGCCAGCATACTTGTGCAGCCCCACCCCCCCTCCTCCCTCTGGTCCCTATCATTTCCCGTAGGTGTCATTGGGGTGGTTACAGGGTGAAGCTCCAGTGTTGTCAGGATGGCTCCTCCGCTGGCGGGCCTGTGCCCCCTTCCCAGGGAGAGAGTCAGGTCAGCTTAGCAGCCAGGACACGGCTCTTTAAGACTGAAGGATCCGTCTGTTCTCCTTGTTATCTGCAGTCCTTACCTGAGAGGACGAGGGTGTGGGAGGCCCATGGCCAGGCCTGCACTGTCCCTTTAGGAGCTGTCGCCTTTGCCTGGAGGCCCAGTTGTGTCAAGGCTCCCAGACCAGCCTCCAGGTGCCCCTGCGGCTCTCACACCACCCAGAGGTCTGGGCCTTAGGCCCTGGGCCTGCTCCAGGTTTCCAGGGTCTGATCATTTCAGCCCCTTCCCTGGGTTCCCCTCAAGGGTGTCAGCTGCTTCCTGCCTTCACCACCCCTGGGCTCCCCCGAAACAGGTGCTCCCTGTCACCTGTTCCTAGGTCTGATCCTCCCTGTGGAAATACGTAGTGTGGTTCTGTGTTCCTGCTGCACCCACACTGACCCAGAGGGCTGTTCTTCTGCCTGAGCCAGCGGTGCATGCGTGGCAGTCAGGGGGCGTTGCCGGGACAGAACCTGCCCCTGGAGCCTGTGTAACCAAGGAGCCAGGAAAGAAAGGGGTACCAAGGATCTGACAAAAACTAACATTATCTGCTGAGAGTTTTCCAGACAAAAAGTTTCAGGAAAAGCCTGATTGCAGAAGGTTCCCAGAAACAAGCTAACTGAAGCCACCTCAAACAGCTCTAAGATAAACTTAAGTGAAGTGCTCCCATTATGGTCTCATTAACATCTTAAATTCTCCTCCTCTGGGAGGCGTAGAGCAGCCACTTCTATCATGTGAGTATGCAGTGGCACGTGTGTGTGCTACGCACTGGCCAGGACAGAACACGGCTGTTAGGAGATAAACCCCAATCTCCTGCCTTTTCCTTAACTGAATATTCATGAACTGTCCCTCATCTAACAACCCTAGGACCCCCAAAGCCCTGGGCAGGGAGGGGCGGGGACTGCGCTGGGAGCTGTCCCTTGTGCTCTCCATTGTTTGTGAAGGAATAAACCTTCCTTCACGCACTTCTGACTTGGTTGTGCTGTTCGGCTCCACACTCACCAAGAGATGAACCCACTGAGTTTGGTTATGTCAGGCATGGGGGGAAGTCAGTGAGGTGCAGGGACAGATGCCTGCAGGCCTGGAGGGCTGCTCCCTGTTCAGTGTCCTGAGGGCCACACTTACCAGTGTCTGTGGGACAATACTCCCACGGTGGGCCATTTCCTGGAATGCGAACCGTTGGGCAGCGGCCCACCCTGGTGCAGCTCTTCACCACGTGGCTGGTAAAGGAGATATAAGCAACCGCAATGCAGAGGAACAGGAAAACGTGGTGAAAGAGTTGCCAAGTGATGTGTTTGGGTAATGACGACTTTTGTCTCATGTAATGTCAGTGATTGATAGTTTCCAGGACTTGATTTTAATCACGGCTGCGTTCAGAATCCACTCACAAAATTCCTGGAAGTTGAACTCCTCTGCTACAGGCCATTTGCCAGGCCACGGGACCTGGATTTTCTCCTGAAAGCAACATGTGCTGGGGATCAGAATTTGCTACTCCAAAATGTGTCTCTTTGGCTTGATTATTTTAAGAACAAAAGTGATGTGTTTTGAGTAATCATCACTTTCTTTCATAGAATTTAATTCATATTTTAAATTATTTACTTTTTATTCATGCAAAAATTGAATAACATATAAAATTTGCTGTTTTATCCGCTTTACAGTGTATCATTTAGTGTCTTTTTATGCACTCTTGCTCTTCTGCAATCTTTACAGAACATTTTTGCACCTCAAACAATAAATCCCATCCTCATTATGCAATCACTTTCAGTTTCCTTGCACCTCCAGCCCCTAGAGCCCACGCATCTCTGTGTCTGTCTCAATCTCCCTCTTCTGGACTTTCATATGTATGGAATCATGTAGTATGTGGTCCTTTGTGACTGGCTTCTTTCATTAGACATAAGGTTTTTAAGGTTCACCGTTGTTTTAGCATCTATTAATACTTTTCTTTTTATGGCCAAATAATATTCCTTTATATGGATATATCACATTCTTTTATCCAGTCATAACTTGATGCATATTTAAGTTGTTCTCGCCATTTGGCTACTATTAATAATGTTGCTATAAACATTTCTGTACAAGTCTTTTGTAGACACATTTTTTCATTCATTCACTACCTAGTAGTGGATTTCTGGGGCATAGGGTAACTATGTTTCATTATTTGCAGAACTGCCATATGGTTTCCATAGCAGCTGCACCATTTTTCTTCACACCAGTAGTGTACAAGGGCTCTGTTTCCTGCACATCCACGACAACACTTGTTATTATCTGACTTTTTATCGTGCCATCATAATAGATGGGAGGTAGTATGTCACTGTGGTTTTGATTTGCGTTTCTCTCATGACTAATGACATGGAGTATCTTTGCATGCCTTGTTGGTCATCTGTATATCTTCTTTGGAGAAATGTCTATTCAGGTCCTTTTCCCATTTTTAACTGGGTTATTTGTCCTTTTGCTATTGAGTTGTAAGTGTTCTTTATATATTCCAGATATCACTTGCTTATCAGATTTGTGATTTGCAAATATTTTCACCCATCCTGTGGGCTGTCTTCCCACTTTCTCGATGGTGTCTTCTTTTTTTTTTAAAGATTTTATTTTTTTCCTTTTTCTCCCCAAAGCCCCCTGGTACATAGTTGTATATTCTTAGTTGTGGGTCCTTCTAGTTGTGGCATGTGGGATGCCGCCTCAATGTGGCTTGACGAACGATACCATGTCCGTGCCCAGGATTTGAACCAACAAAACACTGGGCCGCCTGCCCCGGAGCGCGCGAACTTAACCATTCGGTCGCAGGGCCGGTCCCTAAATGGTGTCTTTTAAAACACAAAAGTTTTAGATTTTCATGAAGTCCAATTTATCTATTTTATCTTTTTTTGCTCATGCTTGTGGTGTCGTATCTAAGAATGCTTTATCAAGCCCAAGGTCACAAAATTTATTTTACTTTTTAATTGTAAAATATGCATAGTCTAAAATTTACCATTTTAAGTGGACAGTTCAGTAGTAAGTGCATTCACATTGTTGTGCAGCCGATCTCCAAAAGTCTTTACATCTGGCAAAACTGAAACTCTATATCCATTAAACAGTAACTCCACATCCCGTTCTCCCCTCAGCCCCTGGTAGCCACCATTCTACTTTTCGTGTCTGTGAACTGGACTCCTCTGTGTCCCTCATATGAGTAGAATCATACAGTACTGTCCTCTTGTGACTGACTTAGCTCACTGAGCACAATGTTTCCAGGTTTCATCCATGTTGTAGCATGTGTGAGACTATCACTCCTTTTTAAAGCTGAATAATATTCCATTGTATGTATATAAGACATTTCACTTATCCATTCATCCCTGGATGGACACTTGGGTTGTTTACAACTCTTGACTATTGTAAATAATGCTCCTGTGAACATGAGTGTGCAAATATTTGTGTGAGTCCTGACTTAAATTCTTTTGTTATATACACAGAAGTAGAATTCCTGGATCATATGGTAATTTAAATTTTAATTTCTTGAGGGGAAGGTCATGAAGTTTTACCCCTAAGTTTTCTTCTAAACTTTTCATAGTTTTAGCTCTTACATTTAGGTCTTTGATCCCTTTTGAATTAATTTTTTTATATGGTGTGAGGTAGGGTCCAATCATTCCTTTGCAAGTGACTATCCAGTTTTCTGAGGATTTATGTGTTGAAAAGATGATTCTTTACTACTGAATGGCCTTGGAAACCTTGTCAAAATCAGTTGACCATAGATGTATGGATTTATTTCTGGACTCTAAATCATATTCCATTCATCTGTATTTCCATCCTTGTGGCAGGACTGTGCTGTCTTGACTGCCATTGCACTCTGGTAAGTTTTGAAATTAGGAAGTGTGAATCTCCCTACTTTGTACTTTTTTTGGCTATTCTGGGTTACTTGCAATTCGCTATGAACTTTAGAATCATCTTGTCAACTTCTAAGAAGAAATCAGCTGGAATTTTTATGGATATTGGGTTGACTCTAGATAAATCTGGAGCTTATTGCCATCTTAGCAATGCTAAGTAAATCTTCCTATCCATGGACATGGATGTTTTCCCACTTATTTAGGTCTTTAATTTTGTTCAGAATGTCTTGTAGTTTTCAAAGTATAAGTTTTGCAGTTCTTTTTTGAAATTTTTTTCAGCTATTTTATTCTTTTAAGTGCTTGTCAATGGAACTGTTTTCTGAACTTCATTTTCAGATTGTTCGCTGCAAGCAGAGAAATGCAACTGACTTTTATATTGATCTTATATCCTGCCACCTTGCCAATATCATTTACTTGATCCAATATTATTTTGTGTTGATCCCTCAGGATTTTCTATATAAATGTTTTTGTCTGTTATTGGTATCAGGGAAATATGCGCCTCATAAAACGGGTTGGGAAGTGTTCCCCCACTGTAATTTTTGGAAAAGTTTGTGATGAATTGGTATTAATTCTTATTTAAATGTTTGATAGAATTTAGTGTTGAAGCTACTGGGCCTGGGCTTTTCTTTTGGGTAGTTTTTGATTACTAATTTAATCTCTTCACTTCTAGGTCTATTCAGATTGTCTAGTTCTGCTTGAGTCAGTTTCAGCAGTTTGCGTGTTTCTAGCAGTTTGTCCACTTCTTCTAAGTTATTTAGTTTGTTGGTGTACAATTGTTCATAGTAATCCTTTACAATCCTTTTTATTTCTGTGAGGTAAGTGGTAATGTCCCCTCTTTAATTTCTGATTCCGGAATTTGAGTCTTCTCTTTTTTTTCATTTGTCACTCTAGCTAAGGGTTTGTCAATTTTATTAATCTTTTTAAAATATCATCTTTTGGCTTCATTGATTTTTCTCTGTTTCTCTATTCTCTAGAATTGCAATATACATTTACAAGCAATCTAAGTCCACTCTCAAATAACACTACACCACTCCATGATTAGTGCAGGTACCTTATAATGGTATTCCTATTTCATCCCTCCCATCCCTTATAACTTTGCTGTCTTTAATTTCACTTATTCATAAGCCATGATAATTCAATATATGGTTCTATTATTATTTAAACAAAGTGTTGTCTCTTAGATCAGTTAAGAATAAGAAAAATAAAATATTTTATTTCACCTTTATTTATTCCTTCACTAGCACTCTTTATTTCTTTATGTAGATCTGCCTTTCTTACCTACGTCATTTTTCTTCTCTTTGAAGAACTTCTTTTAAGGCAAGTCTTCTTGCAAGGCAGGTCTACTGGTAATAGATCCTCTCAATTACTGTTTTTCTGAGAAAGTATTTCTTCAATTCTGAAGGATTTCACTGGATAGAGAATTCTAGGTTGATGGGTTTATTTTCCCTTCAACACCAAATATTTCGCTTCACTCTCTTCCTGCTTGCATAGTTTCTGAAGAGAACTCCAATGTAATTCTCACACTGATCCACTCCAGGTAAGTCATCCTTCCACCCAGCCTCCTTCAGAATCTTCTCTCTGTCTCCTCTTTGCTCTGCAGTATGAATATGATATGCCTAGGTGTAAATCTTTGGGTATTTATCCTGCTTGATGGTCTCTGAGATCCCTGCATATGTGGGTTTGTGTCTGTCATTAATTTTGGAAAATTTTCAGCCATTATTACTTCAAATATTTTTTCTGTTCCTTTCTCCCTTTCTTTTACCTCTGGTATTCCCATTATGTTTATGTTACACCTTCTGCAATTGTCCCATGGTTCTTTGATATTCTGTTCTGGTTTTTTCCTTTTCATATTCATTGGGAAGTTTCTATTGACTTATTTTCAAGGTCACTGATGCTTTCATTGGCTGCGTCCAGTCTACTGATGAGCCCACCAAGGTGTTCATTTCTGTTACAGTGTTTTTGTTTCTAGTGTTTCCTTTGGATTGTTTCTTGGAGCTCCCATCTCTCTGCTTACATTACCCATCTGGTCTTGCATATTGTCTACTTTTTACATTAGAGCCCTTAGCATGTTATTCAGAGTTATTTTAAATTCCTGGCCTGACAATTCCAAAATCTCTGCCATATCTGAATCTGAGCCTTGCAATTCTCCCAGCTCTAGTCTCCTGTTCCTACCCAGGAGCCCTGCTGCTGTGGTGGCGCACTGTCGGGAGAGAGTCTTTTCACATCCTGTGATGAGGTCTCTGTCTTTCAGGGAAGCTGTTGCCCACCTGTGACCTTCACAAGTGCTTCTCAGCTTCTTCTTTCCCTCCCTTGTGTGAGACAAGAAGGGTAAAGGGGGTGGAGTTGGGTATTTCCCTTCCACACATTGGTTAGGCTCTTCCTCAAGGCCAGACCTCTGCTAAAGAGAACTGACTGCTCTGGGCAGATTTCAAAATGCTTACTTCCCCTTCCCCTGTCATCAGCATGAGGGGGTTTTTCTATGCTCTTCACTCTGAGAACCTAGTGGGGCACCTGGAGGTAAAACTCACAGAAGTGTGGGCCCAGTTCTAGGGGAGTTTAATCCCTCATGTTGGTCCACACTCAGTCTCCACCAGGTAGTCAGTGCCCCGTCCTCTCAGTGCCCCAAGCCCAAGGCAGAGCGTCTGTTCCACGAATGGAGCTGGGCAGAAGAAGCAGCCCGTCTCCTGACTGCCCTCACCTGGGCCTCAGCACCGGGCCCCTGGGGCAAGATGCAAAATGCTGAAGGGCTGCTCCTCCCTGACAGAAGCCCTCTGGCTGAGGGCTGGTGGGGAGGGAGCCCTGCAGTGTGGCTGCCCCAGTCTGGAGAGGAGCCTGCACCTTGAAGCCCTGGGAGGGGAGGGAGTTATCTTGGTTCACATGCTGCAGACTCTTACCTTCTGCCTAAATTTTCATAGATGTTCTAGAATAGATGTTTCTTCATTTTCTGTTTGTCTTTAGGACAATTTCTAGAGGCTTTTTGTGGTTGTTTTAAACCATTACCACCAATTGCCTGGGGAGTGGGTCAGCGAGCAGCTCATGCTGCCATGCTGGAAGTCATTCTCCAAGAACTTATTTTTGCACCGTCAGAGGCCTCTCTCTATGGTCTGGCAGCTTCTTTGGCCTGGAGCTCCAGGCTCCAAGGGTCTCAATGAAGGGAGGGCCACCCTGGGGAGAGGTCATGCTTCCTCCCCACAGATTCTGAAAGGGATGCTGAGGCTCCCTGCACCCCCTGATTTGTGCCTGGGGCCTTCATCTTGCAGGTTGAATTTCAGAATCCGGTGAGAACCTGTGTGCTGGGGGCTGGGTTCTCCAGGGATCTTGGACCTTGTCCAGAAAACCACCAGCATCCTCTGGTGGCTGCTGCTCCCTGTGAGTGTCTCGGGTAATTCCGAAGTGGTCAACTTGCGTGAGGTGCCTGACATTTGTCACAATGGATGGTTTGTCTGTCTGTCCTAAGGGTCCTGTCACAAGTGAAACTGATGGGAACTGGCCCAGGCTGTCGAACTACCGCAGACCCTCCATCACCTGCACTCTCTCAGGATTCTCCATCACAACCAGTGGCTCTTGCTTGATCTGCCAGCCCCCAGGGAAAGAGCTGCAGTGTGTAGGAAAACTAAGTGATTCTGGAGTCACAAAATACTACCCACTCTGCCTGAGCTGCAGCTCCATCTCCAGAGGCATGGCCAAGAACCAGTTGTCCCTACAGCTGGGCGCCATTCCTGCCAAAGACATGGCTGTGTGTTACTGTGCTAGAAGCACACAGGGAGAGGAAGACTGTGAGCCCAGACACAAACCTCCAGGTGGGACGGGGGTGCCGTGGGCACTCAGGACCCACCGAGCACAGGGCTCAGTCCCAGGGCAGGTGCAAAGAGAGACTGAGGAGGTGCTTCCGTCAGAGTCTTGGGTTTCCTTATACTTATTCACCTGTGAGTCATTTCCATTCATCTATTTAACATTTTCACATATTAGATTAGTATCTCTCTCAGGATATACTTTTCCATAGGGATTATACAAAATTTTTAAATGTTTATAAATAAATTAACAAAATGTTTCTGACTAGAGAGATATTTTACCAATCTCTCACCTCAGGCTGACCTTGAAGCCCTGTATGAGCAGGAAGTAAAAGCTAAGGCAGGCTTGTAAACTGCTGGAGAATTGAGGACGTGTCCCCCTCCACCTCCCTCAAAACCCTTCAGCAAAGACTGGGTGATTTATTGGTTCCAGGCATTTAATCTCTGTGATACATTAGCCCAACTGTAAAGTAACTGACAGAAACTCAGTGTCTATGCACAACGAGGAAGAAAGGCCTTACAAAATTAGTTCAGGAATGTCACCAAACGAATAGCAACAGCAACAAGAGGATCAGCAACAAACCATGTTTGGAGGAGGATCTGATTTCCAGAGTTGCCACATTATGATATTTAAAATGTCCAGTTTTCAAACTAAAATTATTTGACACATTCAAAGACTCACGAATATATGTCTCATACACAGGGGGACAAGCATTAAATAGATGCTGTCCTTGAGGAAGCCAGACGTTGGGCACACTAGATGAAGATTTAAAATTATTCATTTAAAATATGTTCAAAAACCCCAAAAGAACGCATGTCTAACAAATTAAAGGAAAGCATGAGAATAGTGTTTTACTAAGTAAGGACTATAAAGAGAGAGAAATTTTCAAAAAGAACCAAAATTCTGAAGTTGAAAACTATAATAACGGAAATGAAAAATTAACTACCTGGGCTAAGAGCATATTTGACCTGGCAGAAGAAAGAATTAGTGAACATGAAGACAGGTAATTGGGACTCTCCAGTCTGAAGAACAGAAAGAAAAAAGGACAAAGACAAGTGAATTGATCCTCAGATACTTGTGGGACACCATCAAGGATACAACATAGGCATAATGGAAATCCCAGAGGAGAGGAGAGAGAGAAAGTATCAGAATAAATATTTGGAGAAAGAATGGCTGAAAACGTCCCAACTTTGAGGAAAAATCCACATTAATCCACATGTCCAAGAAGCTCAACAAATTCCAAGAAGGATCATCCCAAAGAGATAGATACCTAGACACATTGTAGTCAAACCGTCAAAAGTCAAAGAAACTTAAACAGTCATCCTGATGAAAAGTAGTATCTCACTGTGATTTTTATTTGTGTTATCACAATAACTTGTGATTTTCAACATCTTATCATGTGCTTATTGGCATTTGTACATTTTCCCTGGATAAATTTTTGCCCATTTTGAATTGGGTCATTTATCTTTTTATTGTTTAGTTGCATTACCTGTATCTTCTTGAGTCAGTTTTGTAGTTTGTGTGTTTCTAGGAATTTGTCCATTTCACGTAGATTATACAAATTGTTGGTGTACAACTGTTGATAGTATTCTTATAATTCTCTTATTTCTGAAAATAGGTTGTAATGTAACGTTGACCTAAAACAAATAAAATAGCCAGTTATTTTACCAGCTGAATGGGTTTATTCGGGAACAGCAAAGAATTGCAATTCAGGACGTACAATCTATGAACCACAGGCAGGTCCAGGGAAACAAAGCAGAGGATCTTCTCCTACAGAGAAGGGGAGTGGGAGAGGCTGTCGTACAGGAAGAGTCGCTGGAGGAAGATGGGCGTCGGAAGTGTAGTGGCCTTTCATTGGCTCAGTTGTGACAGTCTCTCATTGGCTGAGCTGCGGGGCTTCTCATTGGCTGAGCTGTAGTGTTTCTCATTGGCTGAGCTGGAGGGCTTCTCATTGGCTGAGCTGTGGAGCTTCTCATTGGCTGAGCTGTAGTATTTCTCATTGGCTGAGCTGGAGGGCTTCTCATTGGCTGAGCTGTGGGGCTTATCATTGGCTGAGATGTAGTATTTCTCATTGGCTGAGCTGTGGGGCTTCTCATTGGCTGAGATGTAGTATTTCTCATTGGCTGAGCTGGAGGGCTTCTCATTGGCTGAACTGTTGCCTGGTGAGAGGGAAATCTTCCCTCCTCCTACTGGAGTTAGCAAAGTAGTGTCACTTCCGCTTGAGGTGCGAGTTCTCTCTTCCTGTTGGGTCTGGATTGATGGAGTGGTACCTGCCCTCGAGCTCCCCCTTCTGGCTTTCTCGCTCCATTTTAAATGAGGTTTCTGTTTATTAATTTTCACAGTCCTCACTTTCATTTCTGATTTTAGAAATTAGAATCTTTTCTGTTTTTTCTTAGTCATTATAGCTAAAGTTTTGTCAATTTTATTGATCTTTTCAAAGATCCAATTTTGGTTTCGTTGATTCCCCCTCTTGTTTTTCCATTCTTGTTTCTTTATATCTTCTCTAACCTTTATTATTTCTTTCTTTCTACTAGCTTTAGTTTCAGTTTGCTCTTTTTTCTAGTTTCTTAAGGTGAAAACTTATGTATTGATTTGACGTCTTTCTTCTTTTTTAGATAGAAGTTTACAACTATGAATTTCCCTCTGAGAACCACTTTCCCTGCATCCTATATGTTATGTTTTCATTTTCATTCATCACAAAGTGTTTTCTAATTTCTCTTGTGATTTCTTATCTGATCTGTTGATTACTCAGGAGTATCTTGTACAATTTAAACATATTGTGAATTTATTTTCCCTCTGTTGCTGAATTCTAATTTTATTTCATTGTGGTTGGATAATGTATTTTGTATGATTTCAATCCTTTTATCTTTATCAAGAATTGTTTTACTGCCTAACATATATCCTACCTGGAGAATATTTTAAGTGCCTTTAAGAATAATGTGTATTTTCATGTTGTCTAGTTGGCTTATGGTTGTTGTATGATCACCCCACAGTATCACTCCCCACCAAGTTTTTTGATTCAGATATTGAATGTGATGATGCCACAAACTCACCAAAAGGATATGAAAAGGCATATTGCTCACATAATGAGGCATTGTGGGGAGAGCAGGGTGGTGCCTGGCAGGTCCAAAATGGCTTAGGAGAGCCGGGCAGGGAGACTGGTTTGAGGTTTTTGTGGTAGGTAGGGATTTGGCCTGGGATGTGACTTTTCAGGTGTAGTTTGAACTTTCTGCAAGCACCTTCTTATCAGCTGGCCTTGATGTAGGGCAGAAAGAGAAGAGGAAGGAGTGAGGCTTAAAGCCATCATCAAATATCAAACGCTTGAATCAGATACTTCATCATAATTTACCCCTGATATTTGACTGGTGGCTGAAATAGGCCTTCCTCATTTAATTTAACTTGAACTTCCTTAAGTAAACCATATGGCTCTCTATGAGGCCTGCAGCTGAGGCTGGTAAAGGAGGTGGAAGTTCCACTGAATGGCTCACTCAAGAGCCCAGCATTGTGCATTCTGAGAAGTGAAATGAGGGCCTTGTTTCTCGTTGGAACTCTGAAGAGGATAAGGAGGATAAGGATTTGTGAGGACTTATATTGTGGCTTTAGCGTGTGTAGAGACACAGGTTACCTTAGTTTATATTGTGAGCATCTGTGAGGCAGAAGATTCCCATGGTTCAGTTTTTTACCCCTATGTCTGTCAAATGGGCAGGTGGGGCCAGTGGCTGGCCATGGTTTTGGGTACCGGGTTGACTGCCTGTTTGCTGTGGCTCCCATCCTTTCCAGGAACATCCTGATTAAGGGACGACAAGCAGCTGCTCTCCACTGAGGCCATCATGTGTGGGCTGTAAAGTGTACTAACTCTAATTACTGTTCATGATTGTTGTATCTTGCTCATGGATTTATCCTTCTATAATTATAAGACATCCTCTGTTGTATCTAGTAATAATTGTCTTAATCTCTGTGTTGGCTGATATTCACATTACCAGTGCATGCCTCTCTTGGCAACTGTTTTCAGGGAATATATCTTCCCATACTTTTGCTTTCAACCTATTTGTGTGGTTGAATCTAACGGTTGTCTCTTGTAGACTCCATATATTTGGATCCAGTTTTTCTTTTTCTAATCCCTTCCACCATTCTGGCATTTGATTATTTTACCCATTCACTTTTAGTATAATTATTGATAAGGTAAATGTATGTCTTCAATTTGACATTTTTTCTATGTGTATTACATCTTATTTTCTATATTCCTCAATATTTCTATATTCCTTCTTTGTATGAAATAGATCATTTGCATTTTACTTTCCTTTTCATTTCTTTCACTCTATTTTTTGCAAATTGCTTTCTTAGTGGTTGCCTTGGGGACTTATATTAACATTTTAACTTATAGTAAAATGGCTTGGATTAATCTCAACTTAATTTCAATAATATACAAATTTTTATTCCTGTATAGCTCCATTCTCTCATCCATCTTTGGTGCCATTTTCATCACACACGTGACGTGTGTGATGTCACATGTGTGATGAATTATTCACTGTGTATACAGACATCTGGTGTAAATACCAGATCTATAATATTTCTCAATTCAGGAGTCTTAAATCAGATAGGAGAAAGAAAGTTACAAACAAAAATACACTTATACTGTATTTTATATTTCCAAATATACTTACCTCTCCTGGTGCCCTTATTTCTTTGTGTGAATTTGAGTTATTGTCTATATTCTTTCATTTCAGCCTAAATAATTCCTTTAAGTATTTTTGTAGGCCAGTTCTGCTAACCTAGACTTCTCTCCAGTTTTGTTTCTCTGGGAATGTCTGGATTCCCCTTTATTTTGCAAGGCTGGTTTTGCGGGATATAGAATCCTTGATTGACAGTCTTTTTCTTTCAGCACTTTGAACCTGTCATACCACTACCCTCCAGTCTCCTGGCTCTGAGGAGGAGTCAGTTCTGATCTTGTTGAGGACCGTTGTACATGATGAGCTGCTCCTCCCTCGATGCTTTCAAAATGCTTTCTTTGATTTTTCTTTCAACACTTTGGTTCTGTTGTGTACAGGTTGGATCTCTTTGCATTCATCCTTCTTGAAGTTGCTGAACTTCTTGGATGGGTGCTAATGTTTTTCACCACATGTGGGACATTTGCAGCCCTATTTCCTCAAATGTTGCTTCTGTCCCTTTTCTGTCAGTCCTCTCCTCCTGGGCCCCCCATTCTTCATGTGTTAATGAGCTTTATGGAGCCCTACAGGTCTCTGAGGCTGTTAATTTTTCTTTATTCTTTTTGTGTTTTCTTTCCTCAGACTGGATAATCTCAAATGACCTATCTTCAAGTTCACTGATTCTTTCTCTGCTATCTCAAATATGCTGCTGGGCTCCTCTATGAGATTTTTCTCTCTTTTTTTTTTGTACTTATCCAGAATTTCTATTTGGCCCTTTTTTGATGATCTCTATCTCTCTGTTTATATTTTCTATTTGGTGAGATGTCATTCTCACACTTTTCTTTAGTTCATTTGACACCATTACCTTTAGTTTCTTTGGACATATTTCGGACAGCTGATTTAGAGTCTTTTTCTGGTAGTGGCCATGTCTGGGCTTCCTCAGAGACAATTTCTACTGACTACCTTTTTTCCTTTGTATGGGCCATAGTTTCTTGTTTATTTGCATTTCTCATAATTCTTAGTTGAAAACTGGGCTTTTAAGATAACATAACATAACAGCTTGGGAAACCAAATTCACCCCTTCCCGGTAGGGTGGGGCGACAGTTTCCCCCTTTTTGTTGTTGTTACTACTGTTTGTTCTGTTCTCTGAAGTAATCTAAGCCTGTTCACTTTGTCCTATGTGACCACACATGTCTCTGATGAAATTCGTGGTGACCTAATATTTGGACAGAGATCTCTTAAACTCCTAAAACCAGTAAGTCCTTTGTCTTTGCCAAAGGGCTCTGGGAAGATGTTGGGGTGCAGACGATGTGCCTGCAATGTTGTCAGGCGGATGAGAAGCGTGCTCTAACTTTCCTTTCCAGCCTGCACAGAGGTGGGCATACAGGACTCTGCCAGGTGTTTCCTGAGCATGAGCATAGCCCTATACGTGTGCCTGGCTTCTAGAATCTCAAGAATATGTTGGAGCTTTTATTTTTTCTTTCTGTTTTTAAATTGAGGTGAAATTCACATAACATACAATTAACCATTCAAAAGTGTACAGTTCAGTGGCATTTAGTGTATTCACGGTGTTGTGCAAGCACCATCTCTCTCTAGTTTCAAAACTTTTTCATCACCCCAGAAAAACACCCTGTGCACATAAATTAATAACTCTCCACTCCACTGTCCTCCTCTCTCCTGATAACCACTAATCTCCTTTCTGTCCCTGTGGAATTGCTTGTTCCAGATACATCATATAAAAAGAGTCATATAATACGTGACGTTTTGTGTCTGTCTTCTTTCACTCAGCACACAGTTTTTGAGTTTCATCTAAGTTGTAGTGTGTGTCAGGACCTTGTTCCTTTTTATGGTTGAATAGTATTCCACTGTGTATATATCATGACTTGTTTCTCTCTCTATTCATTGTTGGACATTTGGGTTGTCTCCACCACTTGGCCATCAGGAGTAATGCTCCCATAACCATTGTGTGTAAGTTTTTGTGTGGACATATGTCTTCACTTTTCTGATAGATACCTACAATGGAGTTTCTGGGTCACATGGTAACTCTATGTTCAGTGTTTAATGGCAGCTGCACCATTTTTCATCCCCACCAGCAGTGCATGAGGGTTGCTATTTCTCTGCAACTTCTCCAACGCTTGTTGTTTTCAGGGTTTTGTTTGTTTGTTTGTTTGTTTTGGTAACAACCATCCTTATGGGTATGAAGTGGAATCTAACTGTGGTTTTGATTTGCATTTCTTAGTGACCAATGATGTTGAATATATTTTTGTGTGCTCATTGGCCATTTGTATATCTTCTTGAGAGAAATATCCATTCAAGTCCTTTGCCCATTTTAGAATATTGTTCTAGCTTTTCAAAGCCCCCTATAGACACCTCATCCCCTAGCTTTTCCCCCTACACTTTCTGGTTAGCTTATTGTTTGTCCCAAATCCTCTCAACTGCTTCATGCAGCTCAGCCAATGAGAAATGACATGTGTCTCATGTCAGCCAATGAGAAACACTACAGCCCAGCCAATGGGAAGGGCTGCAGCTCAGCCAACAATACTACAATGGGAAATACTACAGCCCAGCGGATAAGAAATGCTGCAGCATAGCCAATGAGGAGCTGTTGCTGTGCTCAACTGTTACTTTTCCCGAATGGACTTTCCTTTAGAACAGCCCCTCCCTACTCCCCCTTTTTCCCTATAAAAGCAGCTTTCTCCTTTGTTGGATTTGCTTACAGCTTGCCATAGCATGCACATCTAGAATTACAATTCTTTTGGCTATTCCCAAATAAACTCATTTTGAGATGAAATAGGCAAATTTGCTTTTTACGTTGACACCTTCTAGATTCTTCTGGCTGGTCTAAAAATTCAATTGACATGAGACACATTAACTGGAGAAAATCAAATTTAATTTCATATGTATTGGGGCCTCATAAGAAAAATGGTACTGAAAGATGTAACCAAAGCAGGCAGCTTTTATACCTTTTAGACAAAGAAACAATACATTTGCGAAGAACTAACAAGACAAAGGCTTGTACTGTAGGCTGTACAAAGGCTGTAACAAGACAAAGTACTAATTAATGAAGAAACTAAGCAGAGTTTGTTTTGTGAAAATTAAGAAAGGGAAACCTCACTTAAAATACAGTCAGGAGGCCAGAAGGGGGAGGTCCCATGCAGTCCCATTCTTAGTCAATTACAGGAAGGGCAGTCAATTACATGCAGAAATGTCCATCGCATGCCAGACAGAAATCTATGACCCCAGCAACTCAGCCAATGAGAAACCATCACCACCCTGAACTCCTGCTTTTCTCCAATGGATTTTTATTTAAAGTAACTACTCCCAATTTCCTTCAATTTCCCTATAAAATAACGTTCCTCTCCTTTGTTGGATTTGCCTGTGGTCTTCGAAAGTGCACATATTCTGAATTCCTATTCTTTGGCTCTTTCTGAATAAACTCATTTTGCTGGTAAAGTAACTGGCTGTTTTATTGTTAAGGTTGACACTCCCACTGGTGGGAAGCCTGCAGGAGATCTGACTCACGGAGCCCACAGTTCACCTTCGGTGAGAAAGCCCCAGTGGTCCCTGCTCTCCTGGAGGAGGAGAAATCCCTGCTCTGACCTGGAACTCAGCTCCCTTCCCTAGTTCTGTCATGGCCTCCAGACGTGTGAGGACTTGGGGGTGCTCCAGGGTAGACCCTGCCCGCAACCAGCTGGGCAGGTGCAGTGGGAGCTGGGGAGGCCACAGCCCTGCATCCGCCCTGTGCAACGGGACCCCAGCTGTGGATCCTCCACACCCCTCAGCCACACCCCTCAGCCACACCCTGTTATCTGCCCCCAAAAGCAGCACCCTAACTCCAGGAGGTGGCCAGTGGGTTGGGGTCTTCTGGGGGAACATAGGAGTGCACGAGGGACACCCCTTATCCCCAGTAGTCCCAAGCATAGAAGCACAAAGAGGGACGGGCCCAGGGAAGGTAGGTCCTGGGGGAAGGGATGCTGACGGACTCACCCCTCTGGGTCCAGGAAGGACTCACTCCGAGGATAGCAGGGGCACAGCGCCCCCTGCCAACTGACAGGTGGACCCAGTTGGGATGACCCCGACCCCGGCCCTAGAGGACAGGTGGGGCCCACATTCTCCTGTCAGACAGCCGTCAAGAAGGGCGCTCAGCCTCGGGCCTAACCCCATCTGAGCTTAGGTGACTTGGGATGAGGCTCCTGCTGGGGGGTGACCCTGTCGTGCACCCCGCGAACAGCCCCTGATCATGACCTTTGAGAAGCTGTGGGTGGGGCAGGAGGCACCAGGCAGGTGCAACTGCAGGTCAGCTGGAAGGTCCTGGCCGCTGACCGCTGGGCTCGTGAGGGCCCCGCAGCGAGCAGCCTTAGTCCTCGGAGCCACACGGCCAGCTCTGATTCCGAAGAGGTCCTGTGTCACCTGGGGTTGGGCGGGGCTGAGGGTCGTGGCCATGCTGTGGGCGGGGCGGGGCAGGCCGTGTGGGTGGGGCCGGTGGGTGGGCTGGTCGGACAGGCTCGAGGCCGCAGAGATGAGCCACGTTCCCGGAAGGCTTTTCTAAACCGCACTCGGGAGAGTGTGTTTCTTCTCGCTTTGCCTGGAGTGAGCTTGGAGGAAGACGGCCTGCCGGCCTCCTGAAGATGCCCAGTCTGGGTCTGGTCCTGAGGGGCCGAGGGCAGTGAGGACAGATGCGCTCCTGGGTGGAGGATGGTCCAGCCACTGTGTCTATGGGGGCCAGGGTTGGGGTTACTTGACCTGGGTCTGGCTATCCTCAGGCAGGGGACACCGTGAGCCCCTCATCCCTCAGAGTGAGTCTTTCCCAAGCCCAGAGGGGCTGTCTGCCAGTGTTCCCTCCTCCAGGACCCACCTTCCCTGGTCCTGTCCCCCTTGGTGCCCCCGCACATGGGACCCTCAGGGAGAGGGGCACCCGGTGCACTCCCATGGCCCACCCTGGGGACTTTGCCCACCATCAGTCTACTGGCATTAGGACGCTGATTTTCGGGGCACATAACAGGGTGTGGGGGAGATAAGGAGGGGACCCTGGCAGACCCGCCCCTCTGGGCCCCGGAAGGACTCACTCAGAGCAGGAGAAGGGTCAGTAGTGTTCCCTCCCAGCAACCAGTGCAGAGTTGGGTCACGTGATCCCAACGAGGGCCCCTGTGACAAGTGGGGCCACCTCCCCAGAGGGCAGCCATCATGAATGGTGATAGCACAGCACTGTCACAGGCAACTGCACTTTATTGAATCCAGGTGTAGACAGGTGTGTCTGCACAAACTGCTGTATAAAAGGGTATGGGCAGGCAGGCAGGGCCAAAGCCCCAGGATGCTGGGCCAGCAGGCTATGGTGGGGACGGGGCCGGGGCAATGGGCAGGTAGAAGTAGCCTCTGCCCTCCTGCAGGCCCTTTATTGTCCCATGAAAATTATCAGGCAGACAACCCCCACGATGAATCCGATGCTCAGAAAGAGGCCCAAGACCAGGGCCCAGATGTTCAGGCACTTGGCGGTGGACGCATAGCTCTGGGCCCCAGTCACGTCGCCCACCATCTTCCGGTCCCTAGACTGGGGGAGAAGACACAGTGAGAGGGACCTGGAGGGGGTCTGGGAGAGCCAGGTGAGGCGACTCGGGTCCTTCCCTGCCTGGTCCCTGCCCAGAGCAGCCTGCACCTGCCCTTCACCCAGATGGGGCCACCCTGTCCTGTCCCCTGGAGCCTGAGCAGCACCGTGCCCCGTGGGCCCTCCCAGCTGGGCCTCCATCTCCTTCCTCACAGACTCAGCCTCTCCAGGAGGCCTCAGGCTCCTCCTCCCTCTGCTCTGGCCCCTTCACTGGCTGCTCGCCCCCGCAATGGGGCAGCGTTCCCTGTGAGTCCCTTTGTTCCTTCTGAGAGATCCTCGGAGCCCCATCCTGAGTCTGAGGGATGCAATTTCTCGTTTGATCAGTAGAGGAATTCCCTGGAGTCCTGGGGACAAAGTCAGACCCTGGCCATGGCCGTGCACCTCATGCAGCCCCATTGTGATCTACACACACAGACACAAGGCCTCCCCACAACCCAGGTGCCATCTGGGTGGGGAACCTAGCAGGTTGACACACTTTCTGGAGATGCGCCATGCACCACCCACCTTCACGGAGTAGGCAAAAGCCACGAAGCCCAGGCAGCACCAGTTCATGAAGATGCTATTGAACAGGGACCAGACGATGTGGTCGGGCACGGAGGTGTCACTGCGGATGTTGATCACGGTGGTCGTCACGGGAGCTGAGCTCCGGGGTGCCCCCAGCACGGACACCTCATGCTCCTCCTTGATCATCTCATAGGTTGGGGGGACACCAGTGTGGACGCCACTGACAGAGGTCTGGAAAGTGTGGTTCATGGTGCCGGGATGGAGCGAGCTGTGGTCTGGACAGCTGGATGGTGCTCAGTGGGTCTTCTCTTTCCCCAGTAGTTTCGGTTTCTCTGAAGTTTCCTTTTCCTGGCTTTGGGGTATTGCGAATTGGCTGGACACCAGGAGGGCGGAACAAATGACTGAGTGTCAAATTACACTATGGCAGGGTTGGAGGAAGGGCTGTGATCTAAGGGTGGCTTCCTGTCCCAGGCAGTCAGGTCAGGTCCTGTGTCTGCTGACCCACCTCCTCCTTTAGGGCTGTGGATTGGCCCTGGGGACGTTTCCCCAGCCTGACAGTCACCCATCCTCTCCCCCAGCCCAGCCCCAAGCCTGCTGCAGAACCTCACTGTCCCCAGGCAGGGCCCCCACCAGGCCCTCATTGGGACTCCACACTCCAGGCCCCGAAGGACTCCCTCCGCCCCCACCCCCAGAGCCCACACCTGGGCAGTCCCACGCCTCCTCTCTGAAGTCTGTTGTTCTTTCCTCCCTCTGCCTCCAGGCCGCAGGTGGGGTCTGGGTGTTGCTGTGACACGCTCTTACTTGATACCATCCCTGCTATCAGTTCCCCTGAAGTGACCCCAGCAAGTATGAGGTTAAAACTAAAAGCACACATTCCCAGGTCCCTGGGTCTTTAGTTATACTCATGTGTAAATGTCTGTCTCTTTAACCTGTGACTCCCTGGGCTTTACCAACAAATAGAAGTTGCACATTGTTCAAGCCCCGGTGGGCTCGCCCTGGGCTCCCACTAAAGCTGTGGCTCATCACAGGCCCGGAGCTTCTTTTACAGAGAAACTGACGTCAGAGAACATCAGGAAACTGAAACCTCCCGGGCCCAACTCCTCAGCTTCCTGACGCCAGAGTGTACCCTCCACCACAGAGACAAACAGCCTGGGACACTCAGCTGAGAAATCCTTTGTATCCTCTGCTGGGAGCAGCCCCAGACACAGGCCGATGGGAAATACTGACCAAGAAGACCACCGCCCCCTCCCCTACCTAAAACCCCAAATAAAAACCCCCACCCGTTTCTTAACAGGGAGCTAGCAACTTTTGAGGCACTGGCCCTTGCTGTGCTCCCTCTGCCTGGCAAAGAAAGAAAAGCCTTTCCTTTTTCACTCAAGACCGTGTTCTCGTTATTTGGGTTGGCATTGGGTTAAGAGACTGAACTTTCAGTTACATTTCATGGTTGCAGATCAGGACCCAGCAGTCAGCGTTGCCTGCCCTGAAGGAGCCTTCCCGGCCCTCTCCCCAGGGTCCCCCAGGAACAGGAACACTGGGCGCTCCGTGATGTGAGGAGGCGGCTGTGGTGGGAGACAGGATGACTCCAGGGCATTTGGCAGCAGCTTTAGAGCACGGGGCCAGCATACTAGTGCAGCCCCACCCCCCCTCCTCCCTCTGGTCCCTATCATTTCATGTAGGTGTCATTGGGGTGGTTACAGGATGAAGCTCCAGTGTTGTCAGGATGGCTCCTCGGCTGGCGGTCCTGTGCCCCCTTCCCAGGGAGAGGCTCAGGTCAGCTTAGCAGCCAGGACACGGCTCTTTTTAAGACTGAAGGATCCATGTGTTCTCATCGTCTGCAGTCCTTACCTGACAGGACGAGGGTGTGGGAAGCCGATGGCCAAGCCTGCACTGTCCTGTTAGGAGCTGTCGCCTTTGCCCGGAGGCCCAGTTGGGTCAAGGCTCCCAGACCAGCCTCCCTGCGCGCCCCGGGCTCCCACACCACCCAGAAGTCTAAGTCTGCTGCCCTGGGCCTGCTCCAGGTTTCCAGGGTCTGATCATTTCAGTCCCTTCCCTGGAGTCCCCTCAACTGTGTGTGTGGGATCAGAATTTACTACCC
This sequence comes from Equus asinus, assembly GCF_041296235.1. Taxonomy (NCBI): domain Eukaryota; kingdom Metazoa; phylum Chordata; class Mammalia; order Perissodactyla; family Equidae; genus Equus; species Equus asinus. The sequence continues at coordinate 51,278,890 of NC_091806.1, read as the reverse complement.
CAAAATGTGTCTCTTTGCCTTGATTTTTTTTAAGAACAAAAGATTCTGAAAGAAATGTTGACCTTCCCCCTAACTGCCTAAAAGAATTTAAGATAGAAAAGCTGGTTCCAGGAAGGAGCTAATGCCATGAGACAACTATGGTAAAATGTAAGATGGGTGTAGAAAGGCACCAGCAAGCCCATTTTAACAAAGTTCTGTCTCTCAGGTCACGTTGTCCATCGACGGCCCAGCAAACACGTGCTTAAGAAACATTTGCATTTCCATCTCCATGTAAATTGTCCTCCTCCCCTCTGCAGTTCCAAATTACTACCCCAAACATCCTCCTCGGTCTTTCTGCAGTAGGTACTCTGTACAGCACACACAATCCCCAACCCCACGGCACCTCCCAACTAGGTTTGAATCCGGCTGCAAGGGACCCAAAGCTCAGCTAAAGCTGTTAATGTGCATACAAGATGAGGTTTTATCTTTTGTCCTGTTCTGTGTCTTGAGAGCTTGGCTCTGTGACTTTTCTGGTCTCTGCCATCTGGAGGATGCTAGCACCAGAGTGCAGCTTGGCAGGCAGTGCTATAGACTGAGGTTCTGAGATGCACTTTCTTTGTCCAGCTGTGTCAGCTCTCAGGGAGTTTCTCATAAGGGGTCCCAGTTGCCATCATTAGCTATCTTTGCCATCTCAACCTTCGTCTCTTGTTGATGCTGGCACTTACCGTCTGTGCAATGAAGGCCTTTGCGTTCTTAGACTATTTTTGGGAGTGAACTTTCTGGATCTTGTGAGGGCTGCTTTTGTAGTCTCTTTTGGGGGCGGCTTATGCATCCACGGTAAGCCATAAAAAAGCCTTATTGGTTTGAGTTGCTATTAAGATCCTACTTGTCACTGCAGCCAGACGATGGATCATTTAAATTGGAAAAAACTTCTACATAGGAAAAAAATTTGGAGAGCTCTTGTCGTAACTGTTCTATTTGTACCTCTGAAAAGACAAAATTAAAAAGGAACTACACAAAAATGACCAGCCTTAAGACCCTGACTCAAGCTACAATTAAATTGAGAAAATGTAAAACTATAAGTGTTGATAAGATTATAAAAGTTGCAATGTTTCAGCTAATTTCATATAAAGACGTTATATCAACTTGGCCTGAGCATGTTTGGAAAATGTCTGGCTGGAAGCTTCCCCTATCCGATATTATAAGGCCAAGACCTATTGATAAAGTCCTGACAAAAGCTATGATTAGGGTATAAGAGTCGATGGAACTAAGTGATTATATCTCCTGTATGTGGTTGTGTTATAGATGTTTTGTGGGGATCGACACTGTGTCTCACTGGGGACTGTTTCCCTTGTCTGATTGTAAGACAGTGTACAAACCTGCCCTTCAGACAAGGCTAATGAAACATACTAAAGGGAAGTCAATAGGGAGCCCACACAGCATGAGATAAAAACTAAAGGCTCATAAAGATAGTAAAAGCCCATCGCCCACCAAGGTAAATTGGTCCAGGGTTGAACTGTACACTTGGGAAGAGGGTGTCTGTCAGATCCCTAGTGTAGACTTGTAAAGGTGTGACTCACTGCGTTAAACATTTAAAACAGTAGCTGTGGAGCCTTTGTGTACGTGTGTCCATGCACATTATATACGTGTGATGTTTTACCTCTGGATGCTATGGCCAAAAGTAAGAGCTCTGTTTAATTGGCTTCAAGGAAGAGCTTACATCAATTACTTCTAAATATAATGGAAACTAACCCAAATGTCGTTCAAGTGAACGTGATATAACATAATCTTTGGTAAGTGAAAGCTTGCTTTAATTTGTTGGTTTGATTACAATAGACACGTCTTCAAACTTATCGACATTGGAGGTGATGCAGACGTGCAGCCTGGGTTTACTAGTCAAATAAGCTCATGTCCATGTTACAAATTTGCCGGCAAAATAATAACTTAAAGTGATAAGCTGATTTTGTCCAATGTCTCATGAAGGTTTTGTAGGGAATCCAAACATAATTATTGGACACAAGTAAACTAAATAGATGTAAGTAAGATAAAAGCTTTTGGGTGAACTTTTTAACAATAATTATGTATTATGGGGTATATACTTAACAACCTTGTGGTAACCTGAAACTTTGAAGTTTTGCTAGGTTTAATTGAATGATTGAAAATTTATTGAATATCTAGATCATTTCCAAATAAGATAAAATCTTAGACATTAATTACTAAATGTAGGTATGTCTACTTTTGGCTTCTTATTACAGAGAAACCAAAAGATATTTGGGTCTATTAGTAAACATGTCTTGTGCTTCATTAAAAAGATGGTACTATGAAGTAGGATGTCACTAGACATTAGAAAAGCTATCTATAAATTTTCCAGGTCAAGAATGCAAATGTAAAATACACTTTATAATTGTTTCTTAGTTTTCACCAAAAATTAAAGTTTCTAAGGGTTAAAAATTCTAATTAATATATGTGATTAAAGCTACTAAAATTAATAGAGGAAATATCTTTGTATTCAAGGAAAGTAAGCTGTATGTTTTCAGTAAAGAAGTTATAAGAAATAAAGATATTTTGGTTTGTTCAAAAAGGTTATAGGAGGTTTATGGAAGAAAAACTCTGAGAAAGGAATTTTGTACATGGTCAACTTGGCTAAGATTAAAATGAATCCGATTAAGTGAATGAATTTTAAGATCAAAAGTAAGCTGATGCAAAAATAGAATTTCTTTTTTCTCTCACTTAAAAGGATCATTTTCTTAAACGTTTAGTCTGCTCTTGATAAAGACATTATGAAGATTTTTCTTTGAGTAACCTACCAGGAGGGCACAGATTTTATGTTTTATAAAAATAAATTTCTAGTCTTTAATAAATAAATATAAATATAAATAAATGAATAATAAATATCAGGTCTTTAATCACAGGACAGCCATTTAATTTTCTGCCTGAAAATCTTTAATTTTCACCAAGGTAAATGGATAGCTAAGCATTGTTTCATAGGGACCTACCATATTGTGTGGGTAAATGTTATGGATATAAGTGGTTTAAACATTATATAACATTCCTAAAATTCTGATCTGTCCTGGTTGTCAGTCATAATTCTAGTCCTACTTTTGCAAATAGATTTCATCTTCAGAGAGATTCATATAAAGGACTCTGACACTCTGGAATACAAGTTTCTGATAAACTTTCAAATCACAAAACTGCATGAGGTAAGAAATTACAAAAATCTAACAGAAAAACTGATAACTACATGAAATTGCTAACAGAAAATCAAGAGTTTATCAGATGGGACTAAATAAAGTGATGAAGATGATTATAATTCTTATAACATTTTGTTTGAAATATTGCTCATTTTTAATGTTTTGTTCTTTCAGATTTAAGGATACCTTTTTCTCTTTCCTCTTAAGCTAACTATAACTTATAACAATTTGGTAAATTATACTTTCATAAGCAGAATTTAAGCATTTATCTTTTTCTCCCTATCTTATCCTTCCAAAATTTGAAAACTCTTGGTGTGTAAATCTTCTTATTTTAATGTCAATATAGGTGTTGATATAAGTTCAATAAGAATCTGTTCTACTTATAACAACACTATTGAAAATATTGGTTATATTACCAAAGCTTTGACTGGAATGTCATATTTGAGAGACGTAGTCATGAACTCTGATATGACTGACCTTTAAGAAACAAAGTTTGGGGGCTGGTCAGTAGCATAGTGGTTGGGTTCATGTGCTCTGCTTTGGCAGCCTAGGGTTCATGGGTTTGGATCCCAGATGTGGACCTACACACTGCTCACCAATCCACATTGTGGTAGCATCCCACATACAGAAAATAGAGGAAGACCAGCACAAATGTAAGGAGAGCAACCATCTCCCTCAGGCAAAAAGGAAAGATTTGCAACAGATATTAGCTCAGGGTCAATCTTCCTTGCCAAGAAAAGAAGAAAGAAAGAAGGAAGGAAGGGAGTGATGGATGAATGCAGGAAGAAAAAGAAGGAAAGAAAGAAAGAAAGAAGAGAGAAAGAAAGAAAGAAAGAAAGAAAGAAAGAAAGAAAGAAAGAAAGAAAGAAAGAAAGAAAGAAGGGAGGGAGGGAGGGAGGGAGGGAGGGAGGGAGGGAGGGAGGAAGGAAGGAAGGAAGGAAGGAAGGAAGGAAGAAATAAAGAAGGGAAGAAGGAAGCAAGGAAGGAAGGAAGGAAGGAGACAAAGATTGGAATTTATGGAATAAAGCCACCTGGAAATATTGGCCTGGCACCTTGCTTACAGGGTTTGAGGCAAGCTTACCAGGTGAGTAAAGAAGGGCACTTCTCTGGCAGGCACAAGGAACCTCAGGATACTTTGGGGAACCTCAACAGAAGAAAGGAATTCACTCAAATCTATAGGTATTGCAAGCAGAGTCTGATAACAATTCCTTGGCTCGGTTTTCCTGGCCTTGAGAGGTCTATAAAGTTCTAGATTCCTGATACAACGTTGCAGCAAAGCAGATTTAAAAGAGCCTCTATGATCAACTGGTTTGAGAAGATTAGGTATTAAATCTTCTTTGAATGTTTGGTAGAAGTCTGCTGAGAAGCCATCTGGTCCTGGGTGGTTGCGCTTTGGGAGGTTTTCTTTATTGCTGTATCCATCTCTTTATTTGCAATTGGTCTTTTCAGATTCTCTATTTCATCTTGGTTCAGTTTCGGGAGGTTGTAAGAGTCTAAGAATCTATCCATTTCTTCTAGATTGTCCAAATCACTGGCATATAGTTTTCCATAGTATTCTCTTATAATCCTTTGTATCTCTGTGGTATCCATTGTAATTTCTCCTCTTTCGTTTCTAATTTTATTTATTTGAGGCTTCTCTCTTTGTTTCTCAGTGAGTCTGGCTAAAGGTTTGTCAATTTTGTTTATCTTCTCAAAGAACTGGCTCTTAGTTTCATTGAGCCTTTCTACTATTTGTTTGGTTTCTATTTCATTTATCTCTGCTCTAATTTTTATTATTTCCTTCCTTATGCTGACTTTGGGCTCTGTTTGTTCTGCTTTTTCTAGTTCTGTTAGGTGTAGTTTAAGATTGCTTATGTGAGATTTTTCTTGTTGCTAAGGTGGGCCTGTATTGCTATGAATTTCCCTCTTAGGACCGCTTTTGCTGCCTCCCATATGAGTTGGCATGGTGTATTTTCACTTTCATTTGTCTCCAGATATTGTTTGATTTCCCCTTTAATTTCTTCAAGGATGCGTTGGTTGTTCAGTAGCATGTTGTTTAGTCTCCACATACTTGTCACTTTCCCAGCTTTGTTCTTGTAGTTGATTTCTAGTTTCACAGTATAACGGTCGTAAAAGATGCTTGATATGATTTCGATCTTCTTAAGTTTATTGAGGCTTGCCTTGTTTCCCACCATATGGTCTATCTTTGAGAACGTTCTACGTGCACTTGACAAGAATGTATAATCTGCTGTTTTGGGATGGAATGTTCCATATATATCTATGAAGTCCATCTGGTCTAGTTTTCTGCTTAATTCCGCTAGTTCCCTGTTGACTTTCTGTCCATGTGATCTATCCATTGATGTGAGTGGGATGTTAAGGTCCCCTTCTATTATTGTGCTGCTGTTAATATCTCCTTTTCGGCCTATTAATGGTTGCTTTATGTACTTTGGTGCTCCTGCGTTAGGTGTATATATATTTATGTGCTATGTCGTCTTGGTGGAATGTCCCTTTTATCACTATATACTGTGCCTCTTTGACTCTCATTGCCTTTTTCATCTTGAAGTCTACTTTCTCTGATATAAGTACAGTAACATCTCCTTTCTTGTTTTTGCCATTAGTATAGAGTATCATCTTCCATCTCTTTACCCTGAGCCTGTGTTTGTCTGTAAAGCTGAGATGTGTTGCCTGGAGGCAGCATATTGTTGGGTCTTCTTTTTTAATCCATCTTGTCACTCTGAGCCTTTTGATTGGAGACTTCAATCCATCTACATTTAGAGTGATTATTGATATATGAGAGCTAATACTGCCATTTTATCTCTTGTTTGCTGGTTGTTCTGTATTTCCCTTGTTTCTCAGCCCATGTATTTCAGACTGCCAATCCAGTTTGGAAGTTGTCTATGATGGTTTTCTCAGTATTTATCATTTGTGTGTCTGTTCTGATTTTTTGTTTAGTGGTTACTGTGAGGTTTTTATAAAAGATCTTATAGATGAGATAGTCCATTTTCTGATACCCTCTCATTCCCCTAGCCTAAGTAGTTTCCATCTCTTTCCTCTTCCCCATCTAGGTTATTATTGTCAAAACTTTTTCTGTTTTCTGTGGTGACTTTGAAGTTATTATAGTTATTCTTGATGTTGTCCTTCCATTTATCTTTAATTTTTTTAATTAAGTGTTTGCTAACCTCTTATCATAGACAGTCTACACCCAGTCTTGATTTGGTTGGCCCCTTTCAGGTATTGGTTCCCTTTTTCAATCCAGATTGCAATTCCTATTTCTGTTACTCCTTAGAATTCTTGTATTATTTGTAATGTTCAAACCAGTCACTGTTTTCTCTACTCAGTGTTGTGAAACCGGCATACAGGCTGGAGCAAAGAGTGCTCAGCAACTTGAGGGGGTCGATCGATCTTACCAGCCTGGATGAATTTCCTTTTCTGAGAAAGACCATGCCTAAGAACTCACTTTAAAAACGACTCTTTTCAAATATTGAATGGTCATCATTGTTACTGTACCTGTTCTATAATTTTAAACAATGTGAGAATTAAGATTCCTGTAAAAACACAGGTGCAACGTTTGTGTGACAATCTAAAATTACTTGAAAAATTATATTGCCTATGAAATGCTTCCTCCATTAATATGTATACCTCTATGCTTGCCCACGATATCCAACTATTTCCCCCCACCGTGGACAACTGGGCAAATCAATAATATAAAAGCCTACCACTGCCAGACATGACGGACCCGGGGCAGGCAGCAACCACGCTGGCACGAAAGACAATGTTTTGATCATCAATGCCTTCTTGGAACGATTAGAGATCAAAAGGGGTGAAATGATGAATAAATGACAAGCAAAAGGATATATTAGAGTATATAAAGGAGCCATTTGGTTTAAAACTAATTTGGCCTGAACTTGTTTTTCCAAAAGGGCCTGATGTGGCCTGTTGAGCAGACATTGTACGTCTGCTTTAAACATTCACAGTGCCCCAAAGACAGGAACGATGTCCTTAAAGGTAGGGCTATATCTTCGCCCCATATTGCCATTTCCTTGAGGATAAGCATCTCTTCTTGGGAACTAAGGATTAATTACTGACGTGTAGCACTTGCCTTGTGTTGACTGACCTGCTGTGCTAGCTAAGCAATCTCGTGACTGTTGTAAAAGGGACCTTGCTATCATGTGATCGCTGCTCTTTGTTCCAAGATGGTGTATAACGGCCCTGTACACCCCATTTCTTTAGTTGTCCTTCTTCCTTGGGGACAGAAGGTCTCATACTATAGTCCTCAGACCTGGCTCTTAACAACCTTATGCCAAATTTTGATTTATAGATTGATAATGGATTATTTGCATTGACGTGTGCAACGTCGGCTCAGGCAGGTGGGAGAGCCTTCTGGGTCAGTGTGGGTGCAGAAGGAACACAGAACCACACCAGGTATTTCCACAGGGAGGTTCGGACCTAGGAACGTGTGACAGGGAGCCCCTGTTTAGGGGGAGCCCAGGGGTAGTAACTGCAGGAGGCAGCTGACACCCTTGAGGGGAACCGAGGGAAGGGGCTGAAATGATCAGAACCTGGAAACCTGGAGGAGGCCCCAGGGCCAGAGACCCAGATGTCTGGGTGGTGTGAGAGCCACAGGGGCACCGGGAGGCTGGTCTGGGAGCCTTGACCCAACTGGGTCTCCAGGCAAAGGCCACAGCTCCTAATATGACAGTTCAGGCCTGGCCATGGGCCTCCGAGCCCTTGTCCTCTCAGTTCCTGACTTCAGCTTTGCTTGCTGAGGCATCTGCTCAAGGAAATCTACCTGGAATGAACAGTTTGCCAGCCACACGGCTAGATAGAGCCAAGGATGCCGCCCAGGCCCACATGGTCATCATTTATTTTAGAGATCCTGGTTGATTTAGAGAATCAGCCTTTGGGCTGCTTGTTTGACTTCTCTTCTATGCTTTAAATTCCCACTCTTATGTTTTAAATTCACACATAAAGAGTGAGTCCTGGAAACCCTAGACCCCAACCTCGACCCCACTGGATCTCTCTCTCTCTCTACCCATGACCTGGTTGCGTGGCCCTGGGTGAGCCTTGTACACTCCAGGACTTGTATGTAATAAACTGTTTTTTCTTCCACATGTTTCCTGAGGCTTATTGCTGAAGGGCCTCTTGCAATCATAGTAAGAACCACAAGGGCAGGTCCAGCTGTAAGACTGGTTTAGAAAGGGGAGATTGACCCAATGTGAGGATGTGCCAACTACCATTTATTTCTACTCCAGTTCCCATTCAGGGAGTGGGGAATGCCTGCTGCGAGGGGGCAGGGGCCCCCCTGAGAGTTTGATTGTGCCTGGGGCCTCTGATTCCTTGGCCCCCATGTGCCCCACGTGAAAGAGGGGCCAGGATGATGCTTTGCCTGTCGAGATGATGACCTGGGCCCTGAGTCCAACACTCCTACCATGTCTTGATGCCCTTCTCCTCAGGGTCCATCACCAAGGACCAGCCATGTGCTCCTCTGAGGGCAGCCCGAGGGATGGGCCTTTGCACACAGCCGTGATGTGACAGCGTCCTTCCCCCTGAGGGCTCTACCCTCATTCAGTTGTGGGGTCAGGTCTGAAGACCAGTTCACCACAGAGGCCCAGGGTAACAAGTTGTATTGAGCTCTTGCATCAGTTTCCTGGTCTGCCATCCTTGCTTCCTCGGCTGGGGGAGGCTGAGGGGCATCCTGTTTTCTGTCCTTCTATTTCACCCCCAGGGACACAGTCTATGAACGTCTCTAGGACCCTCTGCTGGTCAGGTCCTGTGGCTGCCACTCTCACGTTCTGGGAGGAGATCACTGATCCCCTGGCCTCCAGGCTCCACTGGCACTGCCCTGCTTCCCTGTGGGCGTCTCCCAGAATCAGTCCTGGGGCAGAGGAGGCCACCATTTCCTGCACGGAGTGATGGCCCTCACCCTCCACCTGGCGAGTGGGGTGTCCCCAGCTCTCCTGCCGGGCAGCATTACATGCTCTAGCCTGGAAGTCGGGATGGAAGCCCAGGCAGGACAGTGGGAGACGAGGCACTCGCCCTGAGGAGGCGCCAGGAAACGTGGGAAAGTGAGGCCCCACTAGGTGAGGAGGACACAGGAGATGTGCTGCCAGGTGGTGGAGGTGGGACCAAGAGGCTCAGGGTGTGGACGTGCTGACAGAGGGTTTGTCAGATGCGGGAAGGTCTGACTGGCCCTGTCTGCCGGGCCTGGGTCGGGGTCGCCTGAGTGGGGTCTTGGCTGTCCGTCGGCAGGAGACCCCCCCAGGTCCCTCCCCACTCAGAGTAAGTCCCTCTCAGACCCAGAGGGGTGGGTCTGGCAGTGTTTCCTCCCCCAGGCCCTACCGTCCCTTGGCTGTCCCCCTTCCTGCTCCCACACAGAGGGCGATGGGGAAAGGGGGTGTGCCTCATGCACACTCACATCCCACCCCGAGGACCCCAACCTGCCAGCTACCTCCTGGAGCTGGGGTACTGCTTTTTTTTTTTTTTTTTTTTTAAGATTTTATTTTTTCCTTTTTCTCCCCAAAGCTCCCCGGTACATAGTTGTATATTCTTTGTTGTGGGTCTTTCTAGTTGTGGCATGTGGGACGCTGCCTCAGCATGGTTTGATGAGCAGTGTCATGTCCACGCCCAGGATTCGAACCAACGAAACACTGGGCCGCCTGCAGCGGAGCGCGCGAACCCAACCACTCGGCCACGGGGCCAGCCCCAACTGGGGTACTGCTTTTGGAGTCAGATAAGAGGATGTGGCTGAGGGGTGTGGAGGAGCCACAGCTGGGGTCCCGGTGCACAGGGAGGATGAGGCGCTGTGGCCTCCCCAGCCCTCACTGCACCTGTCCAGCTGGTTGTGGGCAAGGTCTGCCCTGGGGCATCACCAAGTACCCACACATCCAGGGGCCATCGTGGAACCAGGTAAGGGAGCAGATCTCCTGGTCAGGGCACGGTTTTGTTCAGGTAGTTGGCCAGGACTAGAAAGGGCTTAACGCTGAGGATGGCTGCTCCTCACTTCTCCAGCTGGCCCCTGTCCCTCCTGAGGACACTGGTGACCCCACCCCTCACCTGCAGAGGAGCAAGGACACCAGGACAGAGCCTGGTGGGCTGGACGAGGCAACAGCAGGATGCAGCAGCAGCTGGATCGCCCAGGGTGGGCTGGGAGGGCTGCGGCTCCATCAGCCTCGCCCACAGATACAAAACCCATGACTTCCCACAGGGTCTGAGTGCCCGCATTGACACAGCACAGCTGCTCCCAGCCAGCTGAGAGGGCAGGTGGGAGTGGGGACTTGCATCAGTGTGCTCTTGCATCAGGGTGCAGACATTGGGGAAGGAGGGACCCCCGTCCTAGGAGCCTGATGTAGCCGTGGCTCCCAGCAGGAGGCCAGAAACCCAGAAAAGCTGAGGACATACCCCACCCCCCAGAGAAGCACAGCAGGTGGGCAGGGAGGAGGTGGCTCCGTCTCAGGGGCAGCTGGGGACTCTCCACAGGCCCCCCCAGGGACATCACTGCACCATCACATGCCAGTGAACTTTATTGAATCCAGGTGTAGACAGGTATGTCTGTACATGGTGCTGTGGAAAGGCGTGGGGTGAGGGGTCAGGGCCAACAGCCCAGGATGCTGGGCCAGCAGTGTGAGGTGGGGAAGGGCTTGGGCCATGGATAGCTAGGAGTAGCCTCTCTGTTGACTCTTACTCTGGAAGGAAACGAAACCAATGGTACTGGCATAAACAGCGATGACAACGATGGTCAGAACCACGCCCAAGACCAGGGCAGCGATGTTCAGGGACTTGGCGGTGGACGCATAGCTCTGGGCCCCAGTCACGTCGCCCACCATCTTCCGGTCCCTAGACTGGGGGAGAAGACACAGTGAGAGGGACCTGGAGGGGGTCTGGGAGAGCCAGCTGAGGTGACTCAGGTCCTTCCCTGCCTGGTCCCTGCCCAGAGCAGCCTGCACCTGCTCTTCACCCAGATGGGGGCCACCCCGTCCCGTCCCCTGGAGCCTGAGCAGCACCGTGCCCCGTGGGCCCTCCCATCTGGGCCTCCATCTCCTTCCTCACAGACTCAGCCTCTCCAGGAGGCCTCAGGCTCCTCCTCCCTCTGCTCTGGCCTCTTCACTGGCTGCTCGCCCCGCAATGGGGCAGCGTTCCCTGTGAGTCCCTTTGTTCCTTCTGAGAGATCCTCGGAGCCCCATCCTGAGTCTGAGGGATGCAATTTCTCGTTTGATCAGTAGGGGAATTCCCTGGAGTCCTGGGGACAAAGTCAGACCCTGGCCATGGCCGTGCACCTCATGCAGCCTCATTGTGATCTATGCGCGCACCACCCCCCCCCCCACACACACACAAGGCCTCTGATACCCCAGGTGCCATCTGGGTAGGGACCTAGCCGGCAGACACACACTTTCTGGGGAATTCCCCACGCATGCACCCACCTTCACGGAGAAGGCAAATGCCATGAAGCCCAGGCAGCACCAGTTCATGAAGAGCGTGTTGAACAGGGACCAGATGACATGGTCGCGCATGGGGGGCTCGCTGTGGATGTTGATCACGGTGGTTGTCATGGGAGCTGAGCCTTGGGGTGCCCCCATCATAACCACCCCTTTCTCGTCCCCGGACATCATGTCTTATGTTATGAGGACGCTGATCTGCACGCCAGTGAAGAAGGGCCGGAAAGTGTGCTCACGATGTGGAGCTATGACCATTTGTGCAGTGAGGACCGGATGCAGGAGGATGGTCCTTGGTGTAGCTCAGCCCCCATCTCGGGGTCCCCTTTCCACATCTCAACTCAGTAGTTCTGCTTTCTCAGAAGCTTCTATTTCATGGTCTTTCGTAAATTGGTGAATTGGCTGGAACTAGGAAGGTGGAACAAATGACTGAGTCTCAAGTTACTCTCAGGCAGGGTTGGAGGAAGGGCTATGGTCTAAGGGGGGCTTCCTGTCCCAGGCAGTCAGGTCAGGTCCTGTCTCTGCTGACCCACCTCTTCCTTTAGGGCTGTGGATTGGCCCTGGGGACGTTTCCCCAGCCTGACAGTCACCCATCCTCTCCCCCAGCCCAGCCCCAAGCCTGCTGCAGAACCTCACTGTCCCCAGGCAGGGCCCCCACCAGGCCCTCATTGGGACTCCACACTCCAGGCCCCGAGGGAGTCCCTCCGCCCCCACTCCCAGAGCCCAAACCTGGGCAGTCCCACGCCTCCTCTCTGAAGTCTGTTGTTCTTTCCTCCTTCTGCCTCCAGGCCGCAGGTGGGGTCAGGGTGTTGCTGTGGCACGCTCTTACTTGATACCATCCCTGCTATCAGTTCCCCTACAGTGACCCCAGCATGCATGGGGTTAAAACTAAAAGCACACATTCCCAGGTCCCTGGGTCTTTAGTTATACTCATGCGTAAACGTCTGTCTCTTTAACCTGTGACTCCCTGGGCTTTACCAACAAATAGAAGTTACACATTGTTCAAGCCCCGGTGGGCTGGCACTGGGCTCCCACTAAAGCTGTGGCTCATCACAGGCCCTCGAGGTTCTTTTACAGAGAAACTGACGTCCAGAGAACATCAGGAAACTGAAACCTCCCGGGCCCAACTCCTCAGCTTCCTGACGCCTGAGTGTACCCTCCACCACGGAGACAAACAGCCAGGGACACTCAGCTGAGAAATCCCTTGTCTCCTCTGTTGGGAGCAGCCCCAGAAACAGGCTGCAGGTGGCCCAGGGTGTCATTGGTTCGAATCCTGGGTGGGGACATGACACTGCTCATTGAACCACGCTGAGTCGGCGTCCCACATACCACAACTAGAAGGACCCACAACGAAGAATATACAACTATGTACTGGGGGGCTTTGGGGAGAAAAAGGCCAAAATAAAATCTTTAAAAAAAAAAAGGAAAATGTACAAGGCAAATGAAAACAGGATTGAAACAAAAAAACAACCCACTAACTGGGAAAAAATATTTGCAAGTCATATATCTGACAAAGGCTTAATATCCTTAATATATAAAGAACTCTCACAACTCAATCACAAAACATCAAACAACCCAATCAAAAAATGGGCTGGAGACATGAACAGACATTTCTCCAAAGAAGATATACTGATGGCCAATAGGCACATGAAAAGATGCTCATCATCGCTGATCATCAGGGAAATGCAAATCAAAACTACACTAAGATATCACCTTACACCCGTTAGAATGACAAAAATATCTAAAACTAATAGCAACAAATGTTGGAGAGGTTGCGGAGAAAAAGGAACCCTCATACACTGCTGGTGGGAAAGCAAACTGGTGCAGCCACTATGGAAAACAGTATGGAGATTCCTCAAAAAACTAAAAATGGAACTACCATACGATCCAGCCATCCCACTACTGGGTATTTATCCAAAGAGCCTGAAGTCAGCAATCCCAAAAGTCCTGTGCACCCCAATGTTTATTGCAGCACTGTTTACAATAGCCAAGACGTGGAAGCAACCTAAGTGCCCATCAACAGACGAATGGATAAAGAAGATGTGGTACATATATACAATGGAATACTACTCAGCTGCAAAACAGAACAAAATTATTCCATTTGCAATAACATGGATGGACCTTGAGAGAATTATGTTAAGTGAAATAAGCCAGCAAGAGAAAGATAATCTGTGTATGACTCCACTCATATGAGGAATTTAAAACTATGGACCAAGAACAGTTTAGTGGATACCAGGGGAAAGGTGGGGTGGGGGGTGGGCACAAAGGGTGAAGTGGTACACCTACAACATGACTGACAAACATTAATGTACAATTGAAATTTCACAAGATTGTAACCTATCAATAACTCAATAAAAAAAAAGGAAAATGTAAAACTATAAGGGTTGATAAGATTATAAAAGTTGCAATGTTTCAGCTAATTTCATATAAAGACGTTATATCAACTTGGCCTGAGCATGTTTGGAAAATGTCTGGCTGGAAGCTTCCCCTATCCGATATTATAAGGCCAAGACCTATTGATAAAGTCCTGACAAAAGCTATGATTAGGGTATAAGAGTCGATGGAACTAAGTGATTATATCTCCTGTATGTGGTTGTGTTATAGATGTTTTGTGGGGATCGACACTGTGTCTCACTGGGGACTGTTTCCCTTGTCTGATTGTAAGACAGTGTACAAACCTGCCCTTCAGACAAGGCTAATGAAACATACTAAAGGGAAGTCAATAGGGAGCCCACACAGCATGAGATAAAAACTAAAGGCTCATAAAGATAGTAAAAGCCCATCGCCCACCAAGGTAAATTGGTCCAGGGTTGAACTGTACACTTGGGAAGAGGGTGTCTGTCAGATCCCTAGTGTAGACTTGTAAAGGTGTGACTCACTGCGTTAAACATTTAAAACAGTAGCTGTGGAGCCTTTGTGTACGTGTGTCCATGCACATTATATACGTGTGATGTTTTACCTCTGGATGCTATGGCCAAAAGTAAGAGCTCTGTTTAATTGGCTTCAAGGAAGAGCTTACATCAATTACTTCTAAATATAATGGAAACTAACCCAAATGTCGTTCAAGTGAACGTGATATAACATAATCTTTGGTAAGTGAAAGCTTGCTTTAATTTGTTGGTTTGATTACAATAGACACGTCTTCAAACTTATCGACATTGGAGGTGATGCAGACGTGCAGCCTGGGTTTACTAGTCAAATAAGCTCATGTCCATGTTACAAATTTGCCGGCAAAATAATAACTTAAAGTGATAAGCTGATTTTGTCCAATGTCTCATGAAGGTTTTGTAGGGAATCCAAACATAATTATTGGACACAAGTAAACTAAATAGATGTAAGTAAGATAAAAGCTTTTGGGTGAACTTTTTAACAATAATTATGTATTATGGGGTATATACTTAACAACCTTGTGGTAACCTGAAACTTTGAAGTTTTGCTAGGTTTAATTGAATGATTGAAAATTTATTGAATATCTAGATCATTTCCAAATAAGATAAAATCTTAGACATTAATTACTAAATGTAGGTATGTCTACTTTTGGCTTCTTATTACAGAGAAACCAAAAGATATTTGGGTCTATTAGTAAACATGTCTTGTGCTTCATTAAAAAGATGGTACTATGAAGTAGGATGTCACTAGACATTAGAAAAGCTATCTATAAATTTTCCAGGTCAAGAATGCAAATGTAAAATACACTTTATAATTGTTTCTTAGTTTTCACCAAAAATTAAAGTTTCTAAGGGTTAAAAATTCTAATTAATATATGTGATTAAAGCTACTAAAATTAATAGAGGAAATATCTTTGTATTCAAGGAAAGTAAGCTGTATGTTTTCAGTAAAGAAGTTATAAGAAATAAAGATATTTTGGTTTGTTCAAAAAGGTTATAGGAGGTTTATGGAAGAAAAACTCTGAGAAAGGAATTTTGTACATGGTCAACTTGGCTAAGATTAAAATGAATCCGATTAAGTGAATGAATTTTAAGATCAAAAGTAAGCTGATGCAAAAATAGAATTTCTTTTTTCTCTCACTTAAAAGGATCATTTTCTTAAACGTTTAGTCTGCTCTTGATAAAGACATTATGAAGATTTTTCTTTGAGTAACCTACCAGGAGGGCACAGATTTTATGTTTTATAAAAATAAATTTCTAGTCTTTAATAAATAAATATAAATATAAATAAATGAATAATAAATATCAGGTCTTTAATCACAGGACAGCCATTTAATTTTCTGCCTGAAAATCTTTAATTTTCACCAAGGTAAATGGACAGCTAAGCATTGTTTCATAGGGACCTACCATATTGTGTGGGTAAATGTTATGGATATAAGTGGTTTAAACATTATATAACATTCCTAAAATTCTGATCTGTCCTGGTTGTCAGTCATAATTCTAGTCCTACTTTTGCAAATAGATTTCATCTTCAGAGAGATTCATATAAAGGACTCTGACACTCTGGAATACAAGTTTCTGATAAACTTTCAAATCACAAAACTGCATGAGGTAAGAAATTACAAAAATCTAACAGAAAAACTGATAACTACATGAAATTGCTAACAGAAAATCAAGAGTTTATCAGATGGGACTAAATAAAGTGATGAAGATGATTATAATTCTTATAACATTTTGTTTGAAATATTGCTCATTTTTAATGTTTTGTTCTTTCAGATTTAAGGATACCTTTTTCTCTTTCCTCTTAAGCTAACTATAACTTATAACAATTTGGTAAATTATACTTTCATAAGCAGAATTTAAGCATTTATCTTTTTCTCCCTATCTTATCCTTCCAAAATTTGAAAACTCTTGGTGTGTAAATCTTCTTATTTTAATGTCAATATAGGTGTTGATATAAGTTCAATAAGAATCTGTTCTACTTATAACAACACTATTGAAAATATTGGTTATATTACCAAAGCTTTGACTGGAATGTCATATTTGAGAGACGTAGTCATGAACTCTGATATGACTGACCTTTAAGAAACAAAGTTTGGGGGCTGGTCAGTAGCATAGTGGTTGGGTTCATGTGCTCTGCTTTGGCAGCCTAGGGTTCATGGGTTTGGATCCCAGATGTGGACCTACACACTGCTCACCAATCCACATTGTGGTAGCATCCCACATACAGAAAATAGAGGAAGACCAGCACAAATGTAAGGAGAGCAACCATCTCCCTCAGGCAAAAAGGAAAGATTTGCAACAGATATTAGCTCAGGGTCAATCTTCCTTGCCAAGAAAAGAAGAAAGAAGGAAGGAAGGGAGGGAGGGATGAATGCAGGAAGAAAAAGAAGGAAAGAAAGAAAGAAAGAAGAGAGAAAGAAAGAAAGAAAGAAAGAAAGAAAGAAAGAAAGAAAGAAAGAAAGAAAGAAAGAAATGAAGAAAGAAAGAAAGAAAGAAAGAAAGAAAGAAAGAAAGAAAGAAAGAAAGAAAGAAAGAAAGAAAGAAAGAAAGAAAGAAAGAAAGGAAGGAAGGAAGGAAGGAAGGAGGGAGGGAGGGAGGGAGGGAGGGAGGGAGGGAGGGAGGAAGGAAGGAAGGAAGGAAGGAAGGAAGGAAGGAAGGAAGGAAGAAATAAAGAAGGGAAGAAGGAAGCAAGGAAGGAAGGAAGGAAGGAGACAAAGATTGGAATTTATGGAATAAAGCCACCTGGAAATATTGGCCTGGCACCTTGCTTACAGGGTTTGAGGCAAGCTTACCAGGTGAGTAAAGAAGGGCACTTCTCTGGCAGGCACAAGGAACCTCAGGATATTTTGGGGAACCTCAACAGAAGAAAGGAATTCACTCAAATCTATAGGTATTGCAAGCAGAGTCTGATAACAAGTCCTTGGCTCGGTTTTCCTGGCCTTGAGAGGTCTATAAAGTTCTATCTGAGATTCCTGATACAAAGTTGCAGCAAAGCAGATTTAAAAGAGACTCTATGATCAACTGCTATTCTTACTGTACTTATGTAAATAATTGGGCTAAATTTATTGAAACTAGACTTATTTTACAAATCAATTAGTCTTAATTTGGCAATCTTTGATAAAAATGATGGTGATTTGAGAGAGAAAAATTATGTTTCAGTAGAAACTCTAGTGTACCTTTGTGGATATTAGATTCGAGTTCTGTTAATTGTCTTTGAGTATTTCTTTTCTACCTGTAAACTGGACTGGATCTTGTATTCTTCTAGTCTCCTGAAATAGTTAGCCACAAATCTCTAAAGTAACATTTTCAATTTTTTCCATCATTTTCATTTGGAATCATTGAGAACTAAAACCACACTTGTTCCTGAAGACCCAAACACCGAAGCTGGAAAAACAAAGTTGATATTGACTTTGTAGAGATCACCACAATAGCATGCCTTTTGCTGTGTAAGCCACTCAGAGGATACCTGAACTCCCAATGACATCATCGGAGACATTTCAAACTGCAAAAGATGCTTCAACTCAGACGTCTAGAAATCTTCTTGACTGACTGTCCTCCAGACTCAGAAATTGGTTGATAATTTGATCCAAACGTTAACCTTGTTTTTCTTTTTGTTTCCATAGAAATACTTCTTGTTAAATATCTGATTGCTTGCTTCTACAGCATAGGACTAACTTTGGGAGCCCACCTGCATCACTGCCCCCTGAAATGAATTTAACTAGAATGACCTGTCGTTAGGACTAAGAGACATGTTCAACGAGATGAAAATATCTACAGACCCAGCTTCTGGATTGTGAAACTTCTTAAAGTTTCAAAGGTGGGATTGTGTGGGATCAGAATTGGCCAACCCAAAATGTGTCTCTCTGCCTTGATTATTTTATTTTATTCTTTTGAGGAAGATCAGGCCTGAGCTAACTACTGCCAAACTTCCTCTTTTTGCTGAGGAAGACTGGCCCTGAGCTAACATCCATGCCCATCTTTCTCTACCTTATACGTGGGACTCCTACCACAGCATGGCATTTGCCAAGCGGTGCCATGTCCACACCCAGGATCCTAACCAGTGAACCCTAGGCCATGAGAAGTGGAACGTGCAAACTTAACCACTGCACCACCGGGCCGGCCCCCGTGCCCTGATTATTTTTGAGAAAAAAGATTCTGAAAGAAACTTTGACCTTCCCCATAACTGCCTAAAAGAATTTAAGAGAGAAGGCCTGTTCCAGGAAGGAGCTGATGTCCTGAGATCATTATATTATAATGTATAATGGGGTGCTGGAAAGGAACCAGAAAGCCTTTTTTATCAAAGTTCTGCCTCTTGGGTCACATTGTCTGTAGACGGCCCAGCAGGCACTTGTTTAACAAACATTTGCTATTCCATCTCCATGTAAATTGTCTTCCTCCCCTCTAAAGTCCCTAACCCCTACCCTCAACATCCTCCTTTGTCTGTAGCTGAAGATGATTTAAAGGTGACGTCTTTGGCCATTTTGGCCAGTTACTTTTCCTGGCTTTCTCCCATGTATACATGTTACTGAACTTTTATTTTCTCCTGTTATTCCATCTCTTGTCAACTTAATTCTTAGACAGCCAGGAGGACCTAGACGGCAGAGGGATTGTCTTCCTCCCCTACAGGTGTCAGCTGCTTCCTTCCTTCACCACCCCTGGCATCCCCCAAAACAAGGGCTCCCTGTCACCTGTTCCTAGGTCCGATCCTCCCTGTGGAAATACCTAGTGTGGTTCTGTGTTCCTGCTGTGCCCACGCTGACCCAGAAGTCTGGCCCGTCTGCCTGAGCCAAGGTGGCACACGTGGCAGTCAGGGTGTTGGAGGCAGGGAGCCTCTCCCTGGAGCCTGGAGTGGGGGTGGTCAGTGAGGGGTGGGGAGAGGCGTCTGCAGGCCTGGAGGGCTGCTGCCTGTTCAGTGTCCTGAGGGCCGCACTTGCCAGTGTCTTTTTGTAGTATATTTTGAGGACAGGGATTGTGATGCCTCCAGTTTTGTTCTTTTTCTCGGGATCGCTTTAGCTATTCGAGGTCTTTTGTTGCCTCATACGAATTTTAGGATTTTTTGTTCTGTTTCCATGAAGAATGTCGTTGGGATTCTGATTGGGATTGCATTGGATCTGTAGATTGCTTTAGGTAGTATGGAAATTTTAACTATGTTTATTCTTCTAATCCATGAGCATGGAATATCTTTCCATTTGTTTATGTCATCATTGATTTCTTTCAATAAAGTCTTATACTTTTCATTGTATAGGTCTTTCACCTCCTTAGTTAAATTTATTCCTAGATATTTTATTCTTTTTGTTGCAGTTGTTAGTGGGATTGTATTCTTGAGTTCTCTTTCTATTTGTTCAGTATTAGAGTATAGAAGTGCAACTGATTTTTTTAAGTTGATAATTTACCCTGCAACTTTGCTGTAGTTGTTGATTATTTCTAATAGTTTTCTTATGGATTCTTTAGGGTATTCTGCATATAAAATATTTTTTCTGAAAACAGTGAGAGTTTCACTTCTTCCTGGCCAATTTGGATTCCTTTTGTTTCTTTTACTTGCCTCATTGCTCTGGCCAAACCCTTCAGTAATATGCCAAATAAGAGGGGTCAGAGTGGGCACCCTTGTCATGTTCCTGTTCTCAGAGGGATGGCTTTCAGTTTTTCTCCATTGAGTATGATGTTGGCAGTGAGTTTGTCACATCTGGCCTTTATTATGTTGAGGTACTTTCCTTCTATATCCATAGTATTGAGTTTTTATCATAAATGGATGTTGGATCTTGTCAAATGCTTTCTCTGCATCTATTGAGATGATCATGTGGTTTTTATTCCTCATTTTGTTAATGTGGTGCATCACATTGATTTGCAGATGTTGAACCATCCCTGCATCCCTGGTATAAATCCCACTTGATCATGGTGTATGATCTTTTTAATGTATTGCTGTATTGAGTTTACCAATATTTTGTTGAGGACTTTTGCATCTGTGTTCATTAGTAATATAGGCCTGTGGTTTTCTTTCTTTTTGTTGTTGCTTTCCGGCTTTGGGATCAGGGTGATTTTGGTCTTGTAATATGTATGAGGAAGTATTCCATCTTCTTCAATTTTTTGGAATAGCTTGAGAAGAATAGGTAATAAATCTTTCCTTGAATGTTGGGTAGAATTCTCCTAAAAAGCAATCTGGTCCTGGGCTTTTGTTTTGGGGGAGTTTTCTTATTACTGTTTCAATCTCTTTATTTGTGATTGGTCTTTTCAGATTCTCTATTTCATCTTGGTTCAGTTTCGGGAGGTTGTAAGAGTCTAAGAATCTATCCATTTCTTCTAGATTGTCCAAATCACTGGCATATAGTTTTCCATAGTATTCTCTTATAATCCTTTGTATCTCTGTGGTATCCATTGTAATTTCTCCTCTTTCGTTTCTAATTTTATTTATTTGAGGCTTCTCTCTTTGTTTCTCAGTGAGTCTGGCTAAAGGTTTGTCAATTTTGTTTATCTTCTCAAAGAACTGGCTCTTAGTTTCATTGAGCCTTTCTACTATTTGTTTGGTTTCTATTTCATTTATCTCTGCTCTAATTTTTATTATTTCCTTCCTTATGCTGACTTTGGGCTCTGTTTGTTCTGCTTTTTCTAGTTCTGTTAGGTGTAGTTTAAGATTGCTTATGTGAGATTTTTCTTGTTGCTAAGGTGGGCCTGTATTGCTATGAATTTCCCTCTTAGGACCGCTTTTGCTGCCTCCCATATGAGTTGGCATGGTGTATTTTCACTTTCATTTGTCTCCAGATATTGTTTGATTTCCCCTTTAATTTCTTCAAGGATGCGTTGGTTGTTCAGTAGCATGTTGTTTAGTCTCCACATACTTGTCACTTTCCCAGCTTTGTTCTTGTAGTTGATTTCTAGTTTCACAGTATAACGGTCGTAAAAGATGCTTGATATGATTTCGATCTTCTTAAGTTTATTGAGGCTTGCCTTGTTTCCCACCATATGGTCTATCTTTGAGAACGTTCTACGTGCACTTGACAAGAATGTATAATCTGCTGTTTTGGGATGGAATGTTCCATATATATCTATGAAGTCCATCTGGTCTAGTTTTCTGCTTAATTCCGCTAGTTCCCTGTTGACTTTCTGTCCATGTGATCTATCCATTGATGTGAGTGGGATGTTAAGGTCCCCTTCTATTATTGTGCTGCTGTTAATATCTCCTTTTCGGCCTATTAATGGTTGCTTTATGTACTTTGGTGCTCCTGCGTTAGGTGTATATATATTTATGTGCTATGTCGTCTTGGTGGAATGTCCCTTTTATCACTATATACTGTGCCTCTTTGACTCTCATTGCCTTTTTCATCTTGAAGTCTACTTTCTCTGATATAAGTACAGTAACATCTCCTTTCTTGTTTTTGCCATTAGTATAGAGTATCATCTTCCATCTCTTTACCCTGAGCCTGTGTTTGTCTGTAAAGCTGAGATGTGTTGCCTGGAGGCAGCATATTGTTGGGTCTTCTTTTTTAATCCATCTTGTCACTCTGAGCCTTTTGATTGGAGACTTCAATCCATCTACATTTAGAGTGATTATTGATATATGAGAGCTAATACTGCCATTTTATCTCTTGTTTGCTGGTTGTTCTGTATTTCCCTTGTTTCTCAGCCCATGTATTTCAGACTGCCAATCCAGTTTGGAAGTTGTCTATGATGGTTTTCTCAGTATTTATCATTTGTGTGTCTGTTCTGATTTTTTGTTTAGTGGTTACTGTGAGGTTTTTATAAAAGATCTTATAGATGAGATAGTCCATTTTCTGATACCCTCTCATTCCCCTAGCCTAAGTAGTTTCCATCTCTTTCCTCTTCCCCATCTAGGTTATTATTGTCAAAACTTTTTCTGTTTTCTGTGGTGACTTTGAAGTTATTATAGTTATTCTTGATGTTGTCCTTCCATTTATCTTTAATTTTTTTAATTAAGTGTTTGCTAACCTCTTATCATAGACAGTCTACACCCAGTCTTGATTTGGTTGGCCCCTTTCAGGTATTGGTTCCCTTTTTCAATCCAGATTGCAATTCCTATTTCTGTTACTCCTTAGAATTCTTGTATTATTTGTAATGTTCAAACCAGTCACTGTTTTCTCTACTCAGTGTTGTGAAACCGGCATACAGGCTGGAGCAAAGAGTGCTCAGCAACTTGAGGGGGTCGATCGATCTTACCAGCCTGGATGAATTTCCTTTTCTGAGAAAGACCATGCCTAAGAACTCACTTTAAAAACGACTCTTTTCAAATATTGAATGGTCATCATTGTTACTGTACCTGTTCTATAATTTTAAACAATGTGAGAATTAAGATTCCTGTAAAAACACAGGTGCAACGTTTGTGTGACAATCTAAAATTACTTGAAAAATTATATTGCCTATGAAATGCTTCCTCCATTAATATGTATACCTCTATGCTTGCCCACGATATCCAACTATTTCCCCCCACCGTGGACAACTGGGCAAATCAATAATATAAAAGCCTACCACTGCCAGACATGACGGACCCGGGGCAGGCAGCAACCACGCTGGCACGAAAGACAATGTTTTGATCATCAATGCCTTCTTGGAACGATTAGAGATCAAAAGGGGTGAAATGATGAATAAATGACAAGCAAAAGGATATATTAGAGTATATAAAGGAGCCATTTGGTTTAAAACTAATTTGGCCTGAACTTGTTTTTCCAAAAGGGCCTGATGTGGCCTGTTGAGCAGACATTGTACGTCTGCTTTAAACATTCACAGTGCCCCAAAGACAGGAACGATGTCCTTAAAGGTAGGGCTATATCTTCGCCCCATATTGCCATTTCCTTGAGGATAAGCATCTCTTCTTGGGAACTAAGGATTAATTACTGACGTGTAGCACTTGCCTTGTGTTGACTGACCTGCTGTGCTAGCTAAGCAATCTCGTGACTGTTGTAAAAGGGACCTTGCTATCATGTGATCGCTGCTCTTTGTTCCAAGATGGTGTATAACGGCCCTGTACACCCCATTTCTTTAGTTGTCCTTCTTCCTTGGGGACAGAAGGTCTCATACTATAGTCCTCAGACCTGGCTCTTAACAACCTTATGCCAAATTTTGATTTATAGATTGATAATGGATTATTTGCATTGACGTGTGCAACGTCGGCTCAGGCAGGTGGGAGAGCCTTCTGGGTCAGTGTGGGTGCAGAAGGAACACAGAACCACACCAGGTATTTCCACAGGGAGGTTCGGACCTAGGAACGTGTGACAGGGAGCCCCTGTTTAGGGGGAGCCCAGGGGTAGTAACTGCAGGAGGCAGCTGACACCCTTGAGGGGAACCGAGGGAAGGGGCTGAAATGATCAGAACCTGGAAACCTGGAGGAGGCCCCAGGGCCAGAGACCCAGATGTCTGGGTGGTGTGAGAGCCACAGGGGCACCGGGAGGCTGGTCTGGGAGCCTTGACCCAACTGGGTCTCCAGGCAAAGGCCACAGCTCCTAATATGACAGTTCAGGCCTGGCCATGGGCCTCCGAGCCCTTGTCCTCTCAGTTCCTGACTTCAGCTTTGCTTGCTGAGGCATCTGCTCAAGGAAATCTACCTGGAATGAACAGTTTGCCAGCCACACGGCTAGATAGAGCCAAGGATGCCGCCCAGGCCCACATGGTCATCATTTATTTTAGAGATCCTGGTTGATTTAGAGAATCAGCCTTTGGGCTGCTTGTTTGACTTCTCTTCTATGCTTTAAATTCCCACTCTTATGTTTTAAATTCACACATAAAGAGTGAGTCCTGGAAACCCTAGACCCCAACCTCGACCCCACTGGATCTCTCTCTCTCTCTACCCATGACCTGGTTGCGTGGCCCTGGGTGAGCCTTGTACACTCCAGGACTTGTATGTAATAAACTGTTTTTTCTTCCACATGTTTCCTGAGGCTTATTGCTGAAGGGCCTCTTGCAATCATAGTAAGAACCACAAGGGCAGGTCCAGCTGTAAGACTGGTTTAGAAAGGGGAGATTGACCCAATGTGAGGATGTGCCAACTACCATTTATTTCTACTCCAGTTCCCATTCAGGGAGTGGGGAATGCCTGCTGCGAGGGGGCAGGGGCCCCCCTGAGAGTTTGATTGTGCCTGGGGCCTCTGATTCCTTGGCCCCCATGTGCCCCACGTGAAAGAGGGGCCAGGATGATGCTTTGCCTGTCGAGATGATGACCTGGGCCCTGAGTCCAACACTCCTACCATGTCTTGATGCCCTTCTCCTCAGGGTCCATCACCAAGGACCAGCCATGTGCTCCTCTGAGGGCAGCCCGAGGGATGGGCCTTTGCACACAGCCGTGATGTGACAGCGTCCTTCCCCCTGAGGGCTCTACCCTCATTCAGTTGTGGGGTCAGGTCTGAAGACCAGTTCACCACAGAGGCCCAGGGTAACAAGTTGTATTGAGCTCTTGCATCAGTTTCCTGGTCTGCCATCCTTGCTTCCTCGGCTGGGGGAGGCTGAGGGGCATCCTGTTTTCTGTCCTTCTATTTCACCCCCAGGGACACAGTCTATGAACGTCTCTAGGACCCTCTGCTGGTCAGGTCCTGTGGCTGCCACTCTCACGTTCTGGGAGGAGATCACTGGTCCCCTGGCCTCCAGGCTCCACTGGCACTGCCCTGCTTCCCTGTGGGCGTCTCCCAGAATCAGTCCTGGGGCAGAGGAGGCCACCATTTCCTGCACGGAGTGATGGCCCTCACCCTCCACCTGGCGAGTGGGGTGTCCCCAGCTCTCCTGCCAGGCAGCATTACATGCTCTAGCCTGGAAGTCGGGATGGAAGCCCAGGCAGGACAGTGGGAGACGAGGCACTCGCCCTGAGGAGGCGCCAGGAAACGTGGGAAAGTGAGGCCCCACTAGGTGAGGAGGACACAGGAGATGTGCTGCCAGGTGGTGGAGGTGGGACCGAGAGGCTCAGGGTGTGGACGTGCTGACAGAGGGTTTGTCAGATGCGGGAAGGTCTGACTGGCCCTGTCTGCCGGGCCTGGGTCGGGGTCGCCTGAGTGGGGTCTGGGCTGTGCGTCATCAGTTGACCCCCAGGTCCTTCCCAACTCAGAGTAAGTCCCTCTCAGACCCAGAGGGGTGGGTCTGGCAGTGTTTCCTCCCCCAGGACCTACCTTCCTTGGGCCTGTCCTCCTGCGTGCTCCCACACAGAGGACGATGGGGAAAGGAGGTGTGCCTCGTGCACACTCACGTCCCACCCCGAGGACCCCAACCTTCCAGCTACCTTCTGGAGCTGGGGGACTGCTTTTGGAGTCAGATAACAGGATGTGGCTGAGGGGTGTGGAGGATCCACAGCTGGGGTCCCGGTGCACAGGGAGGATGAGGGGCTGTGGCCTCCCCAGCCCTCACTGCACCTGCCCAGCTGGTTGTGGGCAAGGTCTGCCCTGGGGCATCACCAAGTACCCACACATCCAGGGGCCATCGTGGAACAAGGTAAGGGAGCAGATCTCCTGGTCAGGGCACGGTTTTGTTCAGGTAGTTGGCCAGGACTAGAAAGGGCTTAACGCTGAGGATGGCTGCTCCTCACTTCTCCAGCTGGCCCCTGTCCCTCCTGAGGACACTGGTGACCCCACCCCTCACCTGCAGAGGAGCAAGGACACCAGGACAGAGCCTGGTGGGCTGGACGAGGCAACAGCAGGATGCAGCAGCAGCTGGATCGCCCAGGGTGGGCTGGGAGGGCTGCGGCTCCATCAGCCTCGCCCACAGATACAAAACCCATGACTTCCCACAGGGTCTGAGTGCCCGCATTGACACAGCACAGCTGCTCCCAGCCAGCTGAGAGGGCCAGTGGGAGTGGGGACACAGTGTGCTCTTGCAACAGGGTGCAGACATTGGGGAAGGAGGGACACCCATCCTAGGACCCTGGTCCAGCCATGGCTCCCAGCAGGAGGCCAGTAACCAAGAAAACCTGAGGACATGCCCCACCCTCCAGAGCAGCACAGCAGGTGGGCAGGGAGGAGGTGGCTCCGTCTCAGGGGCAGCTGGGGACTCTCCACAGGCCCCCCCAGGGACATCACTGCACCATCACATGCAAGTGAACTTTATTGAATCCAGGTGTAGACAGGTATGTCTGTACATGGTGCTGTGGAAAGGCGTGGGGTGAGGGGTTAGGGCCAACAGCTCAGGATGCTGGGCCAGCAAGGTGAGGTGGGTCGGGGCCAGGCTGTGAGCAGCTAGATGTCACCGTCCGGATGCCCGGAAATCTGGTAGTAAATGACACTAGCGCTAGCAGTGAAAATACCGATGAAAACGATAGTCACAGCAACGCCCAGGACCAAGGCAGCAACGTTCAGGCTCCTGGCAGTGGATGCGTAGCTCCGGGCCCCAGTCATATCACCCACCATCTTCCGGTCCCTAGACTGGGGGAGAAGACACAGTGAGAGGGACCTGGAGGGGGTCTGGGAGAGCCAGCTGAGGTGACTCAGGTCCTTCCCTGCCTGGTCCCTGCCCAGAGCAGCCTGCACCTGCTCTTCACCCAGATGGGGCCACCCCGTCCCGTCCCCTGGAGCCTGAGCAGCACAGTGCCCCGTGGGCCCTCCCAGCTGGGCCTCCATCTCCTTTCTCACAGACTCAGCCTCTCCAGTAGGCCTCAGGCTCCTCCTCCCTCTGCTCTGGCCTCTTCACTGGCTGCTCGCCCCGCAATGGGGCAGCGTTCCCTGTGAGTCCCTTTGTTCCTTCTGAGAGATCCTCGGAGCCCCATCCTGAGTCTGAGGGATGCAATTTCTCGTTTGATCAGTAGAGGAATTCCCTGGAGTCCTGGGGACAAAGTCAGACCGTGGCCATGGCCGTGCACCTCATGCAGCCTCATTGTGATCTATGCGCACACCCACACACACACACAAGGCCTCCCACACCCCAGGTGCCATCTGGGTGGGGACCTAGCCGGCAGACACACACTTTCTGGGGAATCCCCCATGCACCCACCCATCTTCACGGAGAAGGCAAATGCCACGAAGCCCAGGCAGCACCAGTTCATGAAGAGCGTGTTGAACAGGGACCAGATGACATGGTCGCGAATGGGGGACTCGCTGTGGATGTTGATCACGGTGGTTGTCATGGGAGCTGAGCCTTGGGGTGCCCCCATCACAACCACCCCTTTCTTGTCCCCGGACATGTCTTATGTTATGGGACACTGATCTGGAAGCCAGTGAAGAAGGGCTGGAAAGTGTGGTCTCGATGTGGAGCTATGACCATTTGTGCAGTGAGGACCGGATGCAGGAGGATGGTCCTTGGTGTAGCTCAGCCCCCATCTCGGGGTCCCCTTTCCACATCTCAACTCAGTAGTTCTGCTTTCTCAGAAGCTTCTATTTCATGGTCTTTCGTAAATTGGTGAATTGGCTGGAACTAGGAAGGTGGAACAAATGACTGAGTCTCAAGTTACTCTCAGGCAGGGTTGGAGGAAGGGCTGTGGTCTAAGGGGGGCTTCCTGTCCCAGGCAGTCAGGTCAGGTCCTGTCTCTGCTGACCCACCTCTTCCTTTAGGGCTGTGGATTGGCCCTGGGGACGTTTCCCCAGCCTGACAGTCACCCATCCTCTCCCCCAGCCCAGCCCCAAGCCTGCTGCAGAACCTCACTGTCCCCAGGCAGGGCCCCCACCAGGCCCTCACTGGGACTCCACACTCCAGGCCCCGAAGGACTCCCTCCACCCCCACCCCCAGAGCCCAAACCTGGGCAGTTCCACGCCTCCTCTCTGAAGTCTGTTGTTCTTTCCTCCTTCTGCCTCCAGGCCGCAGGTGGGGTCTGGGTGTTGCTGTGACACGCTCTTACTTGATACCATCCCTGCTATCAGTTCCCCTGAAGTGACCCCAGCATGCATGGGGTTAAAACTAAAAGCACACATTCCCAGGTCCCTGGGTCTTTAGTTATACTCATGTGTAAACGTCTGTCTCTTTAACCTGTGACTCCCTGGGCTTTACCAACAAATAGAAGTTACACATTGTTCAAGCCCCGGTGGGCTGGCACTGGGCTCCCACTAAAGCTGCGGCTCATCACTAGCCCTCGAGCTTCTTTTACAGAGAAACTAACGTCCAGAGAACATCAGGAAACTGAAACCTCCCGGGCCCAACTCCTCAGCTTCCTGACGCCAGAGTGTACCCTCCACCACGGAGACATACATCCAGGGACGCTCAGCTGAGAAATCCTTTGTCTCCTCTGCTGGGAGCAGCCCCAGACACAGGCCGATGGGAAATGCTGACCAAGAAGGCCACCGCCCCCTCCCCTACCTAAAACCCCAAATAAAAACCCCCACCCGTTTCTTAAAAGGGAGCTAGCAACTTTTGAAGCACTGGCCCTTGCTGTGCTCCCTCTGCCTGGCAAAGAAAGAAAAGCCTTTCCTTTTTCACTCAAGTCCGTGTTCTCCTTATTTGGGTTGGCATTGGGTTAAGAGACTGAACTTTCAGTTACATTTCGTGGTTGCAGATCAGGACCCAGCAGTCTGCGTTGCCTGCCCCCAAGGAGCCTTCCAGGCCCTCTCCCTAGGGTCCCCCAGGAACAGGAACACTGGGCGCTCTGTGATGTGAGGAGGTGGCTGTGGTGGGAGACAGGAGGACTCCAGGGCATTTGGCAGCAGCTCTGGAGCACGGGGCCAGCATACTTGTGCAGCCCCACCCCCCCCTCCATCCCCCATCATTTTATATAAGGGCCAAGGAGCTTGAGAGGAAGGATCCAGGGGTACCCAGAAAGCAGATCGCTCAGAGGAGCCTTGGGAGGAGGCAGTACCCCCCATTGGCCAGGGCCTTCCTGAAATTACATGCTTTCCTTCCTGCCTCCGTCCACCCCACGGAAAGATGAGGACATCAGAGCAGAGAGAGGTGGTACCTGTGGTCAGGTAGTTCCTGTGATCTAGCTGCAATGACCACTGCACTGTTCCCCTAACAGAACAGAGACATCGGGCGTCCTACGCCAGCCCCTGCACCACAGCCCCTCTGTAGCCCCTTCCACGTGGATCATCCCCTCTGGCTCCTTCTCGTCCCTCCCGCTCTGCTCTCTGAGAGCCCTCCCAGGTCAGGGTTCCCTCCTAGCTCTCTCCCGGAGCTTCTGAGGCCCCCAGTGCCCTCCTCCCTGTCTTGTCGTGGGAGTTAGCATTTCAAAGAAGAAGGAAGTCTCGACAGGGTCCCTTACTGGCCAAGATGGAGGAGGGTACAAACAGAATTTTGCTTTACATAGAAATAAGGGTGGAAAGTCTTCTTCTGTGAGTTTCAGGGGGAGGCTGGGTTCTCGTCCACACCCACTTATCCAATACGTGGAGCCTAGGGGTGCTGGAGGTACCCTCCTGGCTCCTGGCCGCCTCCTGCAGGTCATCTCCCACTGTCCTCTGTAAACCCGCCAGTTCCCTGAACTCATCCACTTGACTCTGCAATAGTTATTTGTGCTGTTCACCAGGACACCTGCTCTCCTCTTCCTGCGCAAGTGCAAGGAAGGCACTTCCCCGCCACCTTGAGAAGTCAGACGTGATTGGGGGCTCGCTGCGACAAGAGACTTGCCACACTTCCTGTGGCAACCATGGAAGCCCACGTTAGGGGAGTCCGCCTGGGGCCCCTGGGCGAGGGCCTTACTTGGACCCACACTGAGCACTCGCAGGAGCAGGAAATAAAGCTTGCCTTGAAGTCGCTGAGAGTCAGGCTCGTTTACCACCCCAGCACAGTCTGGCTCGCGCTGACCGACACAGCGAAGCACCACCACAAGTGCAGACGTGGAACACGTGGCCTTGGCCCAGAGCCAGCTGCCAGGCAGCGGGGGCTCTGCTCGAGGCTGGAGAGAGCGACCCGGGTAAGGAAAGTTACCGGGGCCGCAGGGCCCAGACTTTGGGCCAAACAGGACTCTGGGCACCTCTCCGAGGGTTTGCTGGATGAGATTAATGTTTGAACCATGGACTGAGTGAAGCAGACCGTCCTCCCCGGTGCGGTGGCCCTTGTCCATTCCTTAGGAGGCCTGAATAGAATAGGAGTGAGGGAGAATGCGCTCTCTCCGCCCGACTGCCTGTGAGCTGGGACATCCGTCCTTTCCTGCCTTCAGACTCAGACCCGAGCCAGAGCTACGCCATGGACTCCATGGCCCTGCAGCTCGCTGACAGCAGATCATGGGCCCCATAACCACGCGAGCCAGTTCCTAGTAATAGCTCTCTTTCTGTATACCCCCTGGTTCTGTTCCTCTGGAGAGCCCAGCCTAATACAAGCAGTGAGGAAATTGGTGGTTAAATGGCTCCCTGTGATATTTGGGATTCAGTTTTTGATCTGCCCTAGAATAAGATGTTGGACAGCAAACCGTCATCGTGCTGTTCGCTGTCGGCTGTGTATTTGGGCTTCGTGAGCTCAGGAGAGAATCGCCTGGTGGGTGAGCAAGAATGAAAGGATGTGGAGAAAATCCAGAGTGGAGCCTTGCAGCCTCAGGAGAGATGACAGCTTTCCAACTGCAGCCAGTAAAAGATAAAATTACAGGCTCCCGAGGTGTAAAACTCAGCAATGCTGAAGGAGGGGAATCGCGGGTGTGGCTCGCGCATCAAGCCCGACAAGTCCCAGCCCCTGCCTTCAAGTCCGGAGCTGGGCTGAGAACCGAGCGGTACCCTAGAACTGTGGGGAAAAAGGAGCTATGGGTGTAACGATGGGCACAGGAACCTGCCTGAAGTTAAATCAAATTTTTAAAAAGCTGATTCAATATATGAAGGAGTTGTAGTGCCCCCTCTCCCAAAACAGCCTAGACCCAAAGAGACTGTGACCCCAACTCTTCGTGGGTGAGAGGGGACTGGGAAAGCTGCTCAGTTCTCCAGTGCCTGCCGGACGTCGCTGCCTGATCCAGGACGCTGCATCCACTTTGATCTTCACGAGACTGGAGGAGAGGGTGGGATGGCTGCGGGGGGAGGGGTATTTTGCATACAGGAAGGAGAGTCCCCAAGTTCTTTGTGACCAGGCGTCTGAAGGTGGCCATCATTGGCACTCGTCACCAGATGCTTGGCTCTCTGGAGCAGCTGCTGGGCTTGCATCTCCCCCCACCTTCAAATCTGGGCAAATCCAGGGTGTGACCCACCGAGTGTCCTTCCTTCTGCTGCAGTGGGTGTGGAGGCGCAGGTCAAGGTGGAAGCTGGTCCCCGCACGACTGTGGGAAGCAGAGTCCCTACCTGACACTTACTGGGGGAGTAGCAAGAACAGGACGTGTATTTGGGGTTGTTTGTTACACAGCCTGGCCCAGCCCACCCTGACTGGTGCACTGTTCCTTGTGGCAGCCACCTCTAGGCTCAGCTTAGTCTCTCATCCATTGAGATTCTAGCCTTGGCTCCACGTGTTCTCCAAACCTTTTCCCGGCAGGATTTTCGT
This sequence comes from Equus asinus, assembly GCF_041296235.1. Taxonomy (NCBI): domain Eukaryota; kingdom Metazoa; phylum Chordata; class Mammalia; order Perissodactyla; family Equidae; genus Equus; species Equus asinus. The sequence goes on along the minus strand of NC_091806.1, from coordinate 51,247,129 downwards.
GACTTCAGAAACACAATTACCGAGGAGTCCGTTTTCCTAACATTTCCATCGGCCATTGCCTGATATATTCAGAGTCTGTGTTATTGGGTGAGAATAATTTAAACCTTTCCTTATTGTGAAATTTAGCAAACATACAGCCAAGGGCATAAAACATAAAGAGCACTGCCTAATGAATTGCTAAAATGCAAACACGTATGAAAATACCACCCAAGTCAAAGACCAATACATTGCCAATATCCTGGAGGGCAGCTGCCCAGCCTTTCCTGCACCGAGCCTCCCTTCCCATGAAGGTCACCCCTCTCTGGACTTCTGTGGTGAGCACACTCCTGCGTTTCATCCAAGTTTTAACCCCTAAGTGTGGGTTAAACCAAACCTGATTGTGTGTAAGAGAAACTTGAACACTATGGTTTAATGTTGCTTGTTTGGAACTGCTGTAAATGGAGCCATACTGTGTGTTTTCTTCGATGCCTCCATTCCTTCACTCAACATTGCATCCGTGAGCCTCACCCGGGTTGCTAAAGATCCTTTATCCTAATTTCTGTCTTGTTTTCCATTATATAAACATACCACAGCTCATCTGTTCCACTGTGGATGTTCTGCGTTGCTTGCAGCTTGTGGCTCCTGGGAACAATGCTGCTTCAGGCCCCTGTGTGCACGCACCTCTCCTACGTTGAATTTGCGTTTCTGTCGAATGTGTACTGGGTCGTGGGATACGTGTGTCTCCCATCAGGGGACCGGGCCAGATTGCTTTCCACAGTGGTTTTTGCAACGCACCCCCCACAACAGGCCCTGAGGGGCCCCCGTCTCGACGGGCAGCCACTCTGGGAGTTGTGTAGTGCCATCTCCTTTTGGTTTTAATTTTCATGTCCCCAGTGATGAATTAGGTTGCAGCAATTATCTGTTGCCACAATAAAGTTGCATAATAAACACCCACAAAACCTCAGTGGTACAAACCAATAAATGCTTGTTTTTGCTCAAGAGCATGAAATCTCTAGGAGTTTCAGCTGACCTGGTCCAGCTGACCGGGGATCTCTCATCCTCCAAGAAGTTACCCCAGGGTGTCCTTACAGCCATGGCAGGGTCCCCAGAGAGAGTAGAAGCACGCAGGGACTCCTGAGGTCCAGTCTTGGAACTGGCCCACGTCACACTCTCACCACAGTCACTAACTGGAGCAAGTGTGGATTACTGAAAACTGGCCGCAGTGACTCCCAGCCCCACATCCAGGCCCTTGTTGGGGGGAGTGGAGACTCAGGGCCGCTTCGGCAGTCAACCTACCCGAGAAGTCCGGCCCCTTCCTTACGTTTGATGACCATTGGCCGGCGACAGAAATCAACCAACGTTTGTAACAGGAGCTTTGCATGCAGCAACCTCGCAGACTGTCCTGCTGATACTGACAACATCTCCACATTGTCTGATGTTTGTTACTTGATGATTTCATCCAAGAGCTTGAATATTCCACTCTTTTCCTGTTAGTTTAGTGCTTACCCTATAAATTACGACATAACTCTGGTTTCTCAGCATTGGAGACCCTAGGGTGCCTTTCCCTGGTCAATGACGGGGGGGCCTCGGAGCCCCTTGATCCCATGGCCCCCCTCCTGATCATGCCACTTAGCTGTGCTCTTCAATTTTCATGTCCTAATGCATCGAGATGTTGCCATCATCGCCGGGTACAACTAATTCTTGTTTATACCGACCACGTACACACAGGTTTCTTTGCTGTTCGTCCCTCCCTCTGGCTCATTCTTGTCCAGACCGTTTTCCTTTGGTGTGATGAGCTCCCTTCAGCCTTCAGTGGGCTGAATGGCCGGAGTCCTCGGTCTTTGTTTCCCTGAAAATATCTGTATTTCACCTCCATTCTCGCAGTTTCACTTGGTGTAGAAGTGGAGGTTGGCGCTGAAGATACCATCCCACTGTCTTCTGCTTCAGCTGTTTCTGTGAGGTCAGCCACCGACGTCATCCTTGCCCTTATTAGGAAACCTGTGTTTTTATCAGGCTGTCTATGATTTTGTTTATAACTGTGCTTTTCTGCAATTTTACTACGATGTGTTGAGGTGTGCATTCATTTTTATTTATTCTGGGAGAGACTTCTCCGGTTTCTTAAATCTGCGTGTCAATGTCTGCCGAGGGTTTTGGAAAATTTTCATCATTATAGTTTCAGATATTGATTTTCCCCCTTCTCCATCCCCCCTCCTTCTGGAACTCCAACTAACCATACATTAAAAGTTGTCACTCCGTCTTCAGGATCTCTTACACTCTTGTCTGCTTCTCACACTGCCTCTGTGCTTCTGTCTGAACGCTGCCATCTCGTCCGTCTTCTTCTCAGAGGGAAGCCGTTGAGCTGGCAGCATCCCCCTCCCCTGGAAGCAGCCTGGGAACAAGATCCGGGGACCCAGGTGTATGTCCTCTCCAGCCGTGTTCCATGTGCTGCTGGCCCATCCACTGAGCCCTTAAGTTTGGTTACTCTATCTTGCAGTCCTAGAATTTCTATTTAGGTCCTTTTCAGATCTGCAGTGTCACTTTTTATGGTTTCCCATCCCATGCTAAAATGTTCAAGTTTACCTTTTACCTCCAAGATCATCGTCGACACAGCTGGGTTATTACCTGGAAATTCCAGTATCCAGAGTTTCTATTGTCTGTTTTTCCTGCTGATCCTCAACCATGTTATCTTGTCTGTTGACCTTTGGGTGCTGGGCGCAGAGCTGATTCCAGGTCTGGGATCATAACTCACCCAGGAGGCTCCTGATGATTCTGGAAGCGCCTGGAATCCCAAACCCAATTTCAGAGACTGAGATTTCTCCATGTTTCTGGATCTTTTCTTAAGTTGTATCTCTTGTTGGATGTCTGTCTTTTAATTCATATGTTGTAACAATAGGACTTATTTCTGTTGCATTTTTTATATTTACGATTTGCTCCCCTTTTTCTTTTGTCTTTCTTATTGCTTTTCACGGGACAGGTTACATTTTATTTTATAACTTTTATAAGAAATTACACTCATTCACTTATTCAACACATACTTATTGAGTGCCTACTTTGTGCCAAGACATGTTGTGGGTGGTGGACACAGCATGGTCTGGGTATGTTTTGTGATGGTTGTTCTCAGGACCTGCTCTGAGCACAAGACCCCCGGCCACCGGCTCCTCGGCATTTCCTCTTGCGTCCCTTTCATCCCCTCCCCCCACACCGGTTTCACCTAGAATTTTATTGGGGTTTGTACAGCTGCATTTCCTTCACCTGCGTCCTTTTCGTTGGTGGTGGTTTGGTCCTGAGACAGGGACAGACTCTGCAAAGGCATTTGCCCGCTCATTTCCTCGGCAGCTCACAGCTTTTCCTGGGTTAGTTTTTCTTTTCTGGTTTCTCCTCCGAGAATGGTTTCAGTGCAGGTGTCTGGGAGGGACACATTCTGAGGATTGCTGGAAATGTCTTTATTATGCTCATATTTGAAAGACAATTCGGCTGGATAGTAAATTCTAGATTTTTTTTTCTCTCCATACTTTAAAATACCACCATATAGTCTTCTCACCTGGTGCGTGAGAAATCTGGTGTCATTGCGATTCTTGTTCCACATAGGTGACCTGTTTTTCTCTGTGGAACTTTCCCTCTCCGGAAACTTTTCTTTGAGACTCGTAAACTTCACTGCCGTGCATCAAAGTGTGGGTTATTTCTCATCTTGCCTCTTCGTGGTCTTCCAGTCTGAGGCCCTCCAACTTTCTTTAACTCTGGGAAGTCTGTCTTCACTCTTTCTTCACTGTTTCAAGTCTTCCCCTCCATCTCCTTTTTCCTCCTGTTCCAGGACACATGTGCACTTCTGCCTCTTGCCCCTGCATCTCTCAGCTTTATCTTGCATTTCCCATCTCTTCACTCCTCCACGTCACCTCTGGGGACAGCTCTCGAAGGGCCTTCCAATACACTAACCTGCCCTCAGTTGGGCCAGTTTACACTGCTGGTCATCTTAAGAGTGATATATGCTGCCACTTCCAGGGTACTGAGTCTGCACCAAGCACTGCTCTCAATGTGGTACATATATCAATAGATTGAATCCTCACAACAACCTGATGAGAGGGCTGCTGTTATTTTCCTTATTTTAGAAGAGGAAATGGAGGCACAGAGATGTTAGGTAACCTGCCCAAGGTCACACAGCTGGAAAGCAGCTATTTATTTCAACGTGCCTAACATTGATTTTTGTCTAGCTTTGTGGTTTGAAGCAATTTAAGACATATGGGAAAATTGCAAGAATAGCTCAGAGAGCTGCTGTTCCTCCCTCACAGATTCCCTGCTGACAACATCTCACCCGTGGTTCCCGATCACAGCAGGAGCCAACACTGGCGCCATACTGTCAGCTAAGCCGAGGACCTCATTCGTGCTTCACCAGTTTTTCCCAAATGTCCTTTTTCTGTTCCAGGATCCCACGCTGCATTTAGTTGTTATTTCTCTCAGCCTCCGCCAGCCCGTAAAACCCCTTCAATCTCTCCTTCTCATTCATGATCTTAATACACTTGAAAAGTACCATCGGCTGTTTTGCAGAGCGTCCCTTGATTTGTGTATTCGGGGGGCTCTCACTTTTGCAGTGAGGTTATGTGTTTTTGGCAACAACACTGCGGAAATGCTGTTGAGACCCTCTCGGCGTCACGTCACGGAGCTCGCAATGCTGATGTGTTACTACTGGTGACATTGACCTTGATCACTGGGTAGGTGGTGTCTACTGGGTGTCTCCACATAAAATTACTGTTTTCTTTGTAGATAATTAATATAGTGGGATAATATATTGTAGATAATTAATAATCAGTGTATTTAAGACTATGCAAACTGCATTTCCCTTCAAGCTTTCCCCTATGAATTCCGTGTCCCCTGGTGGATCCTGTCCACAGCATGTCCACTGCAGAGTCTGCCCGAGGGTGGTTTCATTTTCCTCTCTCCGTCCACGTTGATTCGCTGGAATTCTGCAGTCGGGAGGAGCTGTCCCTCACCCTCCACTTGTTTATTTAACCATTGTCTTGCTTAGATCAGGAAGGACATACAGATACTCACTTTATTCTCTGGCCCACAATCCAGCGCTTTCCACGTTGTTGCTGAAACAGCTCCAGAGTTTGCTGTTCGGAGCTCCTCCGGGTTGCCTCCTGCGCTCTTTCACAGCCTTTCTCTGGTTTTGTTTGTGATTTTGAGCACTGCCTTACGTTCTAGCGCACAAGACGGTCCAGGCCCACCTTGGGCATCTCCTTCCCTGGGCCTGAACTGGCCATTTCTCCAGAGGACCCTGGTTCCTTCACTGGAGGACGGTCTGAGGAGCCCGGATCTGGGTACAGATGTGCTCCTTGCTGCGGGCATTGTGGCTGCTGGGCCCTCTCCACAGAGATGGGAAATGCATGCACGCATACTACTCCACACACACAGACATCTGTTGGTCCCTGTGTTTCTGGATACAGACTAAAAGCTGCGAGTTCATGCTGACCCCTGAGACTCCCATATGACTCTGTGGGGCTCGTGCAAGGCCTCCCCTTCCTACTCCTGACGTCGTTCTGCAACAGAGAGAATCCAGCTCTTTTTTACAAAGATTGACATATTTGTTCAGTCCCCAACGGCAGGTAAAAGAGGTTCAGAATTTCTAGAGCATCGCCCTGAGGAAACCCCATTGCTAACTACAACATGCACCGGCAGCTCCTTGGTCTCCAGCCCACATCCCCTCCCGCTGCCGTCTCCACGGCGACAGTGGTGCCCTTCCCCCCCTCTGCCTCCCCGCGTGCAGGCCAGGTCGTGACGTTGGATTCATCTCTTAGGTGTGGATTCCATCTCAAATTTTCCCCAGTCCTGAGAGGTTTAAGTTTCTTGTTTGTTTTCGGGTATGTGAAGCATTACTTTGGTTCCAGCTGGTGAATTTCTATAAAAAGAGAGACCCAGAGACGTCTGCCCCCTCCCACCCTGGTAGGCAACCACTCTCTTCACCTGTGGTTTCTCCTTCCTGTACTGCATTTTCACAAGTGAGCGCACACACATGTGTTTTCTCCTATCACTTTCCTTCTCAGATTAAAGGCTGTGCACTCAGATGAGCTTTTGTGCTTTGCTTTCTCACTTGAGACGTGGCCTGGGAACCATGCATCAGTTTATAGCCATCTGCCCCATTCTTTTTCCCAGCTGCTTAGTACTCTACTGTGTGCACCAACCACGATTTATTCAATCATCTTTTACGAGCAGACATTTAGTTTCTTCTAATGTTTTGCAAGTACAAAAGCATTGCAATGGACACCTGTACAGAGTTCATTGACCTTCCCGCCTTCCAAGGACGCTGGGCCTGGTCCCTACACGAAGGAACGTGTCTGGTTTCGGGGCCAAAGACGGCCACTTCGGCCTTGACTCTAAGGCACAAGTTACAAAGAATATGTCCTGCATCATGTTCCTTGTCTGGGCTGGCCACCCCGACGGGCACCTGACTGGAGTGTAGAAACATCCCATTCATGGGAACAAGAAGAAATAACTCAAAATATCCAAATGTCTACAACCTTGAGTCAGAACCTAGAGAAACCTTAGGATAAAAGGGACTCACAGACATAGAACAGTTGGGAGTCTCGCTGAGGAGAGGACGCTTTGCCTCAGACCCAGACAATCAGTGCTCCTGGCTGCCATACAAACTATGGGGAGTTCCCCGGCTGATTGCGGTGCGGATGTTGTAAGTGCCGATTTGTTGTTCCCCTTTATCCCTGCTCCTTGTTCTGTTTCCCTTTAGCGATAAACTTTGATTGCTTAAACAACCAAGTAGCCTTGGCGGTACCTGTCATTCCTTGCCCTTTGCGGCTGCAGACAACACGCCCTTGTGCATGTGTACTTCCACATTGTTGGAGACGTATGGTGAGGCAGATTCCTAAAATGGGATTGCTTGGTGTAAGGTGAGTGCACGTGTATTTTTGCTAGGTAGGAGCAAATTTCCTCCAGAATTGTACCGTTTGCATCCCCCAGAGATGCAGGAGTGGGCTGGCTTCCCAGCAGCTTCACCAACAGAGTGTGTCACATTTTAAAATTTTTGCCAGTTTGACAGGTGAGAAGTGAAATCTCAGTCAATTTAATTTGTATTTTTCTAATGAGTGAGTTTAATATTTTTTCCATATATTTGAGGGTCACTTTTTTTTTAATGTAGATTGTCTGATCATGTCTTTTCTCCATTTTTCTTATTCAGCTTTTGGTCCTTTGTCCTTCAAGGTTTCAGATTTCTTGACCTATGAGGGATATTAGCCCTCTGTCTGTGGTGTGTGTTCCGAATATGTTCTCCTGGTTTCTCAGTGATCTTTTTCCTTTGTTTACAGTGTTTTTTGTCATGCAGATTTAAACAACTGTTTACATAGTCAAATTAATTCACCTTTCTTTTGCTGCATCTGCATTTTCAGTCTTAGAAAGCCTTTCTTTGGTGCCTGTATGGTTTCAGATCTGCATACAGATCCCAGCCTGTTTCTCTACAAGTCCACTGTGACTGCGCTGGGCTCCGTCGGCATTCGGGCGGCCCTGGACTTCCTGTTCCGTTCCTGGGCCGTGTCTGTTCTGGCCCCACACACGGAGTTAACGTGGAGGGCGTGCCCAGGACTGAAACTTGGCTGTTACTCCTGCTCAGGGTTTGCGTCTTTAACTGTGTGAATAGGGCTTTTTAGAGCTGAGGGTCCATCTGGTGTGATGCTTCAGTGCCCACACTCTGTTCCTCAACTGTGTGTTTTTCTTTAAAGTCTCCCTGTGCTCCAGGTACAGGGGAGCTGCTCCGTTTCCTGGGGCTCCCTGACATGAGGGCGTTGGAGTGAGGGTGCAGGGCAGGCCTCCTCGGCGCCAAAGCGAGCGAGGGGCCCAGGCAGAGGCGTCCGGGTCCTGCCTGGCATCCATCCTCTCTGATGCGGGGTCGGTGAGCCGAGGAGTCGAAAGAAAGATTTCTTAGACTCTCAAGATCTGGCAGTAGTGCTCTTTTATTTAGAGAATAGTGTGGAATAGCATGGGGACAGGACCCATGGGCAGTCGGAGCTTCTGCTGCTGCCGCTGCTTCTGCTGCCCCCGCTGGCATGGGGACAGAGCCCATGGGCAGGCAGAGCCGCTGCTGCTGCCCCCGCTGGCATGGGGACAGGACCCATGGGCAGGCAGAGCTGGTGCGTGGGGACAGGACCCATGGGCAGTCGGAGCTTCTGCTGCTGCCGCTGCCCCGAACTGAGGGTTGGGGCCAATATTTAAGGCATAGGTGTGTGAGTTATCTCTTTATTAGTGCCCGTTTGGTCTGGCCAGTTGGTGGTCCCACAACTTTTAGATAAGAATCAAACCGGATTGAGTAAATGGCAGAAGTCACCGCTCAAATATTATCCTCGGCTAAAGACAAAGGAGGATTTTGGGGTGGGGGGTCAGTTACACGAGGTTGCCAAACAGTCTTCAAAGATAAGGCCATCCCCCCTTCCTCCTGGCTCAGAGAGGGAGGCATCTTCATAGATAGAGGTTTCCCTGAGAAATGTAAATGTTTTCCCAACAAGGGGCAAACAAATTCCAGAGAGGGAGGCATGTTACAAATGCAATTGCCTCTGATCAAAGGGCAAACAAATTCCACTCCTTGGAACCTGCTTCTTATCTGTAGTTTTAAAAGTAACCAGCCTAAAAATCCTCATCATAAACTGTTTTAAAATTAAGCAGCCTAAAAATCCTCATCACTCTCCACCTGGGGTTCTGGCTGAGGCAGCAGGGCTGTGAGCTGTGTTACCATCTGAACCATCAGGGGGTTTCCATCTCTGTCTCTCCTTTCTCCCTTGGATGCCCCCAGTCTCCACTCCTGGGGAGCCCTGGGCTTTCTTCTGGAAGATCTCTGAGAAGTGGGGACATGCATTTTCTAAGTTTTGTGGGTGTGGGCCTGGTGATGTGAACATCACAGTCATCCTACTGACTCTCCGGCTTTTTTAAAGGAGAGAGACTCTGGGTGTTGTTGGTCCAACCCTGGAGACAGGGAGAGGAGGGCGGAGGCACAGAAGACCCTGAGAAAGATTCAAAACCAAACAATCTTTTTGGATCCTTAAAGCAAAACCTCAAACTGTGGGTTTCATGTCAAACTTACTGCCAGGAAGCAGCAAAACACAGAGGCTGGCTCCCAGTACGTGCCTGGGCGGGTCTGCGGGTGGGATGGTCCACCTTCCTGCCTGGGATCCACCCGCTGCCGCAGGGGGAGCAGGAGCCGGGAAATCACGTGGCTGCTAATGGGAAGCAGAGCCAGGGACTTTGTTTTCATGACTACGGTCTGTTTTTCCCCGTGTTTGGGATTGTTTTCCTTCCTAGGACTTGAACATTTTTTGACTTGAACTTAGGAATTTCAGTTCAATTTCTCTGAGGCTTAGCTTACTGAGGGAAAGGATTAATTACCGTCCTGTGATGTTTTCCTGGAATACCGGATATTGGGAAAGGGTTGGTGTTCAGATCTGGGCATTTTGAATGCTGCTGTCACAGCCTCAGGGCCTCTCTACGCTGCTGTTGGATCTGAAAGTGTAACTTCTGTTACCCTGAACTGGGGAAAGTGCTGAGGGAAGATCTGGGCTGGAAAACAGGACGGAAGCCAACTGGGGCCCAGAATACAACGTGGGCTTGTCCATGTCAGGGTGTTAAGGAAGCAAAAGCTGCCCCCACTCCCACCCCCAAGCTCCCGCCTGGCAGCCCCGGGAGGACACCCCCAGGGCTGATTTTGTGGGGGAGGTGTCCAGGAGAGGAAAACTGTCCCCTACCCATCTTGAGTTCTTGTGGCAGGACTAATAATAAAATTAACATATGTCGAACTAACAGGAGAAATACCAATTTAATACATATGCACGGGAGATCATTAAAATAATGCTCAGAGAGTGACCGAAAAGCAGGCAGCTTTTGTATCTTTTTATGTAAAGAAAGAATAAATTTGTGAGGATTTGACAGGACAAAAAAACTTAGGTTTGGGTGCTTAATTAGTAAAGAATTTAATGTGAGTTTGGTTTGGGGTAGTAAATGAGTAAAAACAGGAACAATGCTTGTTTACGTAGACTTAGCCCTGAATTGCCTCACTCTCTGACAAAGCTGTCTCTCTTGGCTTCCAGGTGCAGGGAAGGGAAAGAGCAGTGTAGAGGTGTCCTTCTTGCACTGGCTGCTTTTCAGGTAACTTGAACCCAAAGTAATCAATATGCCACTGAGGCAGGTCTTGGGCCCTGGGCCCCAGCACAGGCCTGGCCCCGTCCTGATGGATGGCGCTCCCAAGCCAGGGTCAGCTTGCTTGGCCACTGGCTTAGCATCAGCTCAAGTTCATCAGGACAAAGGCTGGGCCTGGGGGAAGGAGTGGCTGTTGGGGACTGCAGCAAACACCTCTGGAGGAAGGGCCCTGAGCTATGCTTTGGACAATGTAGGGGGTTCTTCCGTGAAGCACTGAAGGGTCTGAGATTTCACCTACTTTGCAAGCTGAGAAGTGAGCCTGCCGCAGTTTCAGAAGACAAGCCCAGGGTCCGGGACAGACAGTGGACACCTCACAGCAGGAGCAGTAAGGACACATCACCCAGGGGCTCTGCCAGGGCCAGCCCACACCTGCCTGCATGGTTCATGGAGAGGAGGGCTGGGGGGAGGGGACCAGGCACTTCTGTGCTGAGCATGACCTTTGCCCCAGGGAAACACTATGGTAATTAAACTGGACAGGAGACAAACTTGCTCTCTGCTCCAGGGGGTGACACTGTTTCCATCTTCTAAGGCGGTTCACGAGGAAAACGTCCTCAAAAGAACAGTCGGGAAACAAGGGGCGAGCCGCAGGCAGCGTCCCCCAGCTCTTCCCTCCAGCTGGCCCCTGGTCTACGGGGTGCGGGTCCCCGAACTCTCACCCCGCAAGCAGGGTGCCGCCGCCTCTGCCCGCCAGGCAGGCTCACGGGGTAGAAGTCTTCAGGGCAAGGTGGAGGGAGCTGCCTTCCAACTGAGGGGGCTGGGGGCAGCCTCGCCAGGGCTCAGAGCGCAAGGGTAATGTCGGGGGCCACCTGTGCCCGCTTTTCTGAGCCGGGCTCTCTGTCCCAGCAGAGGTCACGGGTCACAGGCCGAGGACACATTCCCTATCTCTGCCTCCCCTTCTTTCTCAGCAGGGTCTCAGCGCAGAGTAGGGGGGGCACCCCCAAAGCAGCCCCCGCATGACCAAACCAACCGGCTGGGTGCCTTGCGCTCATGCTCTGATTCTGTCATGCAAATCTCCGCTGACCTTTTAGGGCCCGTGGGCCCCGAGCCAGCGCCCCGCCCACTTCCGGCCGCAGCCCGGGCCTCCGGGAGGCCCCCCCCCCAACTCACCTCGCACACGCTGGCCCACTTCCGGCCGCAGCCCGGGCCTCGGCGCCCCACCCCCCCAACTCACCTCGCACACCAGGGCAGGAGCCCACGCATAACTTCGGGGAAACGGAGGGGCGGGGAGTTTCGGATGTGGCAACGACGCCCTCGTCCCCGAGGCCGTCCTGCCCCGCCCCCACTCCCCGAGAGCCCCGATCCAACTCCCCGCATGTCCCCACCCCAGTCCTCGCGTGCCTCGACCAGTCCTCGCATGCCTCGACCCCAGTCCTCGCGTGTCTCGACCCCAGTCCCCAAGAACTCCGACCCCAGTTACCGAGAGCCCCCACCCCAGTCCCCGAGAACCCCGACCCCACTCCCCGCGTGCCCCCACCCCAGTCCCCGCGTGTCTTCACCCCAGTCCCCGCGCTCCCCTTGCCCGGTTCCCTTTGATCCCCGCCCCTGCCTGAGGCCTGGACGGGTCTGGGCCCACCCTATATGTGGGTCTTCCCCGGGTCCCTCTCAACAACCACACCCCAGCCGGCGGCCGCCGGGGACACAGGGTGTTTCGTCGCTAGCACCGCGCACCCGGACCCTGGGCCACGCCAGGAAACGTGTCGCCCCCTCCCAACACACCATCCCAGCCGTTCGGACCGCTCAGCCCTTCGGCGCCGCCCGCCGGTGCAGACCCTGACCCCAGGCACTGCAGCCACCCGCCCACCTGCTTCTGGAAAGACGAGCCCGGGTCGCGCGGCGCGGCCCCCTCCAGCCTCGCATGGGCTTGCCACGCCACCTGGTGGCCGCTCGCGCAAAATGCGCCCGCAGGGAGTGGGTAACGTGGGGGTCGGTTAGGGAGCAATAGGGAGGAGGGGGGAAGAGAGGAGGGGCACGAAGGAGGGTAAGGGGGCTCTCTCCCAGAGGAGTTGAGCCTCCCGTCCCAAAATCCCAAAGATAGGGAGGGGGTCAGACCCGGCTCAACCCCAGCTCACATCCTGATGGGTCCCCACCGCACTTCTGATCAGACTGAAGCCTAAGCTAGGGGCCGGCCGGGAGGGGAGTGTCTGGACCCAAATGTAAGGGTTCCTGTTGTAACTCGAGCGGTCCTTGTTGGCCCAGAACAGATGGAGAGGGACAGCAGAGATGGCGGGAGGAGCGGTGTCAGGACCAGTGTCTGTAGGAAGGGACCTCAGTTTCCCCAGGGAGCTGTCGCCCCCATTCTCTGACAGCCAGCAGAGAGCAGAGCCGGGTGCAGAGGGCACTGGGGGGCACCTAGGCGGTTTGGGCTCTGGTTTGGGCAGCCCTGGCTAAAGCCCACTACCCCCAGGAGGAGGAGGTTGGGTAAATCCCTCCCAAGAGATGGGGACACACCTGGAGGGAAGACGGGCCCCTTCCCTCATAGAGCTTAAAGTTCAGCAGAGATGTGGCACACATGTAAACAAAGAAGTAAGCAGGGTCACTTCAGAGTTTGGGAAGGGCTGGGAAGCAGATGAAGCAGTGTGGTGTATAAAATGTGATAACGGGAGGGAGTGCCAAGGAATCTCCCAGGAAGAGAGGTCAGTGAAAGCCAAGGATGAAAGGCCTCTAGGGAAGAGCCTAGGAGACAACCATGCAAAGGCCCTGGGGCAAGATGGGGCTTGTGCCTTCCTCAAGTGGAGGGAACCCAGAGGGGAAGTGGTCAGAGGCCAGGTCTGGATGCAGGGGGGCAGCAGCTCGGGAGGACCACCACAGAACAGTGACATGGCCTGCATTATGCTGGTCTGGTGCTGGGTGAATGTCTGACCTCCCACGCGGGAGCTGAGCTGCTCATAGTCCGAGCAGAACTGCAGCCTCATAGGGGATGCTGGGTGTAAACTGCATGCCACTCCGAAGGCTGTAAGAGCCAGCACAACGCAGGGTCACAGCACACGAGACCCACACAGCAGCAGCAGGTCCCTGCCCCCAGGTCCCAGGGCAATGCACAGTGGCTCATATCACAGCTGCAGGACCTGGGGCCCTGGGACAAGAAGCATAGCTGCCAGTCCCTCCCCAGGAGTAGTCAGTCAGTGGTGGTCACCTCTGGTCCCCTTGACTCGCCCACGGGCTCAGCAAGTTCATGTTGGCAACAGACAGCACTCAGTGTCAGACAGCTGGCCCTGCAGTCTGGCCATTCAGCAAGGACACGCAGGATGCACAGGTCCCACAGCTTGCAGCCTCTCTCAACAACTTCACCCTCAGCTGAACTCAAATTGTCACAGATTGAGCCACCCTGTAACAGGTCAGACTCCCTGACAAGGGCTGGGACCACATCACTCACTTTGTTCCGCACATGCTGAGTCCACTTGCAAGGTGGGGTGACCCACAGTACTGACTTCTGCCATCCTCCCAGGATCCTGACTCAGATCCTCATCATGCTTAATGGTGAGGAACCAGATGCTTTCCCTCTGAGATCAGGAAAAGGCAAGGATGTCCCCTCTCACCACTCCTTTGCAACATCCACTGCAAATCCAGGAAAATGAACTAAGACAAGAAAAGTAAATTACATATGTGCAGATTGGGAAAGAAAAAATGAAACTATCCTTGTTCACAGATGACATGACTGTTTAGTAGGAAACCCAAAGAATTAACAACAACAAAAACTCCTGGAACTAATAAGCGATTATAACAAAGTTGTAGGGTACAAAGTGAATTGCTTTCCTATATTTGACGCTTACATTTAAAACGTGATACCATTTATTTACATTTGCATATAAAAATGAAATACTTAGGTATAAATCTAACAAAATATGTACAGGATCTACATGAGGAAAACTCCTAAACCTTGTTCAAGGAAATCAAAGATCTAAATAAATGGAGAGATATTCTATGTTCGTTAATAGGAACTCAATATTGTTACAATGTCAGTTCTTCCCAACTTAACCTATAGATTGAATGCAATTCCAATTTAAATCCCGGCAAGTTATTTCGTAGATGCTGCTGACAAGCTGATTCTAAAGTTTATATGAAAAGGCAAAACCCCAGAATGACCAACACCGGACTGAAAAGAATAACAAAGTTGGAGGGCTGACACAATAGGACTTACTATGAAGCTACACTGACCGGGACAGTGTGGTGTAGGCAAAAGCCTAGACAAATAGATCAATGGAACAGAATAGAGAGCACAGATACAGACCCATACAAATGCAGTCAACTCCTCTTTGACAAGGGGGCAAAGGCAATTCAGTGGGGAAAGATAGTCTTTTCAACAAATTGTGGTGGAACATTAGGATGTCCATAAGCAAAAAATCAGTCCAGACACAGACTTTATGCCTTTCACAAAAATTGAATAAAAATTGCTCATAGATCTAAAGGTAAACTGCAAAACCAGAAAACTTCTGGAAGATCACATAGAAGAAAATCTAGATGAGCTTAGACTTGGTGACAATTTTTTAGAAACAACATCAAAAGCACAATCCCTGAAAGAAAAAAATTAAGTTGGACTTTATTAAAATTTAAAAATTCTGCTCTACTAAATAAACTTTAAGACAATGAAAAGAGAAGCCACAGAATCGGAGAAAATATTTCCAAAACACATATCCCATATAAGATTGTATCCAAAATATACAAGGAACTCTTAAAATTGAACAGTAAAAAACAAACAACTCAATTTTAAAACTGGCAAAAGATCTGAACAGACACCTCACCAAAGAAGATATACAGACAGTAAACAGCATTTGAAAAGATGCCCAACATCGTATGTCATTAGGGAATTGCAAATTAAAATAACAGTAAGATACCAATAGAATGGTTAAAATCCGAAAATCTGACAATACCAAGTACTGGCAAGGATGGGAAGCAACCAAAATTCTCATTCATTGCTGGAAAGAATGCCAAATGGCACAGTCACTTTGAAAGACATTTGGCAGTTTTTTACAAAGCTAAATATTGTCTTACTATACAATCCAGTAATTGTGCTGTGAGGTATTTATCCAACTGAGTTGAAAACTTCTGTCCACACAAAAACCTGCACACAAAGTTTATAGCAGTTTTATTCATAATTGCAAAAACTGGAAGCAACCAAGATGTCCTTCAGTCGGTAAATGGATAAACTGTGTGATACATCGGGCAATGGAATATTATTCAGTGATACAAAGAAAACTGCTATCAATCCACAAAAAGACATAGACAAACCATAAATGGCTGTTTCTAAGTGAAAGAAGCCAGATTGAAAAGGCTACATACTGTCTGCTTCCAACTATATGATGTTGTGGAAAAGGGAAAACTAAGGAGATAAGAAAAAGACCAGTGCTTGCCAGAGGCACAGAGGGAGGAGGGAGGGGAACAGGTGGAGCACAGGGGTATTTTAGGTTGATAATGTTCTGTGTGATGCTGTCACAGTAGATGCACGACCCCAGGCGTTTATCAATATCCACAGAACCTGGCAACACAGAGTAAACCCAACATGTGCAGGTTTTAAAAAGTTATTTAGGAGGTCGGGGACCCCAGCAGGAGTGTAGACTGTGACAAGAGAATGTAACCGTGTTACAGACGTGTGCAGCCACCTCACCAAGGGGGCTGATGCAGGGGCCGCCCTCGGTCACTTTGGAAGTGAGCGGAGTGTGTAGACTAAAGGTAGGGAGCTGAACACAAGCGCTGTGCTCGGGGCGATGACGTCGGGCTCCAGGTTCATGAGTGTGTTACTGCCATACCTGAGTGCTGGGACTGGACAATTGAGTGGGCGGATGCAGGGGCCGGGGGTCTCCCTGCTGGAGTGGGAGGTTACGGGTAAGTGAGGGGAGGCCGATCCATGGGAAGTAGATGGTAGTGGAGACACCAGTGAGAACTCATGTTTAGCTTAATGTAGAAGCAGATGGTTACACACAGAAATATTTACAGTACACGCGTATGTGCACAGTACACAGGCATACGTCTTGTTGCTCTGTCGGCTAAGGGCCCAGAAGCCATGACACCCCATGGCAGGGAGCACACCTGCGCCCAGATCTTGGTTCTAAGACTATTCCCTAATAAAAGGAAGGACTGGGGTCTTTGGGGGAAACAACTGACTCTAGGATTGGGACAAGAAATATACAGAATGAGCCTCGAACATCTTGTGCCAGAAAGTAAGGAGGTCCTCAAAAAAACAAAGAAAACAAAAACCACAAAGAAGAGGGCAAGTCAAAGGGACACAGGAGCCAACTGGCAGAGCTCCCAGTGGCCATAACTGGGAAAATCTGAGCTACCAAATAAATAAAGCAGTATTGCATTATAACCCAAAGTCAAAATAGATATCCATGTGAT
The DNA here is from genome assembly GCF_041296235.1 of Equus asinus. Taxonomy (NCBI): domain Eukaryota; kingdom Metazoa; phylum Chordata; class Mammalia; order Perissodactyla; family Equidae; genus Equus; species Equus asinus. Next base: position 51,230,635 of record NC_091806.1, on the reverse strand, counting down.
CATACTGATATAAACAAATGACTGGGTACATTAATAAATGGGGGAGAAGAGATGCCCCCCATGCAGAAGCATTCCAAATGTATTGTGTAGACATTCCATCCTAAGGGAGGGGAGCTCCACTCGCCTCCCCTCGAGTGAGGCCATGTGGAGGGACCTCCCTCCAAAGAGCATGGGGGGTTGGGGGGGAGTGATGGACAGCAGAAACCTGACTAGCACCTCAGCCAGGTGACAAAGGTCAGCATCAACAGTCACAAATTACGCTCATAGTATGCACCTTTGATATGATGCAAGGAAAATGGTCCTTTGCCTCTGTGGTCATCCTCCCCAGACCCCATAACCCCAGTCTAATCATGAAAAAGAGCAGATAAGTTCCAGCAGAGGGGCACCCTGCAACACGCCTGCAAGGCTCTCTTCAAAACTGTCAAGGTTGCCCCAAACAAGGAGACTCCGTGGAGCTGTCTGAGGAGCCCAAGGCGGCAGGACGACCAGATGCCGTGTGGGATCCTGGAATAGGAAAAGGACAGTAGGGAAAACCGAGGAAATCTGAATAAAGTATGAACTTTAGTTAACGCTGATGGATCGATATTGGTTGATTAATTGTGACAAATGTGCCACACTAATGCACGGTGTTAACAATAGGGGAAACTGAGGTGTGAGGGCAAAGGGGAACTCTGCTGTCTGCTCAGTATTTCTGTAGTACTGGACAGGCCAGATTGGTCCTCACTCACCTCCTTCCTAACTGTATCCCTTGGGGGTCCTGAGGAACTTCCCCCTTGACCAAGGGTCTGAGAAATGCCTGGGTGAGGGGAGCCCATCCTCGAGGAGTCTGAGGACCAGGAATGACAGTGGGAAGTGCTGCCACTGAATGAGGTTTCTGAGGGTCCTGACACGGCCAGGCCAAGGGTGGCCCTGAACACCGGAGACAGGCGTGTGGTTACTGGGGGCCAAGCATAACCGGAATGGATTGATCTGCAGAAATCATAGCCTCCCCAGGACTAAAATCTCGGGCTACATGCTAGAGTCTCACTTGATTTTGCAAAAGCGGAAAAGCTCTATGTATGATGGCTACAAGTGCCCTCGTCTGCTTGGGCTGCCAGAACAGAATACCCGAGACTGGGGCCTACACAGCAGAACGTTGTTTCCTTGGAGTTCTGGAGGCTGGAGGTCTGAGGTCAGTGTGATCAAGTTCTGGGGCAGACTTGCAGGCAGCCACCACCTCAGTGTGCACACGCGGCCTTTCCTTGGTGTGTGCGCACAGAGAGAGTGCCAGCAAGTGAGTGAGGGCTGTTATGGTGGGAAAGGCCAAGTGGAAGCCACTAGAAGTGCCTCCACCCTGGGAAATGGCAAACCCAGAGCGACACTGCATCCCAGGAGGGACTAGAGATTGCTGCCACTGTCAAGGACTTGAAGGATGAGGGAGATGACTCCCACCATATCCCCATCCACCTCGCCTGCTTGGCCTGCAGTGAAGACAAGTGGATCTTGGAGAATGATAATCCATTGCTGTAGACCTAAGCAGGCGGTGCCCACCATTGCAGCTGCTGTGCCTGACATGGTTTCATCGCTGGAGCAAGTCAGCACAGCCCCTGTGCCACACAGGCAGCTGTTGAGCAGGTGTGTTTCTCCTCCACACAGTTTGGTAAAGACCATTGGAAGAGTTTGCTCAACAGGCAAGGTCAGCAATACACCTGCACTGTCCTCCTTTAGAGGTGTGCCAGCCCCACGTCACAGCAAGCCCACGGGGACCTGGATCACCTTTCCCTCCCACAGGACATCACACGGTCCGTTACATGGACGCTGTCGTGTTGATCAAGCTTGATGAGCAGAAAGTAGTAACTATTCCGAATGCCTTAGCAGGACGCACATATGCCAGAGAGTGGGAAATAAATTCCAGAAAGTCTGGGGCCCTGAAGTGTCTAGGGCTCCTGGGATCCAGTGCGTGTCTAGATATCCCTCCCCAAGTGGAAAGCAGGTGGCTACATCCAGTCCCTTCTCCACAAAGAAGGAGGCATAATGCCTGTGTGTCTTCTTATTGGGGAGCGACCTTTGCCTCGTGTGGGGTGTCCTTCCAATCCCTTCCCTGAGGTTCTGGGTCCAGGCTGCCACACAAGCTGCTCTGCCATCTGGGTCAATGACTCAGTGGATCCAAGCACTTGAGTGTATGGAGCCCTTGGCCGGCCCTGTGGTGAGTCACAGCCCTGGCCTCTAACAGGGCTCTGCCATATTTTGAAGAGAACCCCTCTGGCTTGCTGCCAGGCTCTAGATGCTAAGCAGGTGGCCATAGGCCACCGTCATGATACAGCCTGAGCTGCCATCATGAACTGGTTGGTGTCTGACCAAGTGAATCATGCGAGGAGGTCATGAACAGCACCACAGGCAGCTCTGCCCCCATTGCCTCCACCCACTCAACGGTCCTGGATGGCGCCAGGGGGAGTTCTGTCTGACCAGTTGACTGAGAAAGGTTCTGTGTAACAGGCTGGCCTCAGCCAGAAGCGGATGGCTGCAGCTCTACAGCCCCATCTGGTGGGAGTGTAACAGCTTGATCTCAAGTTAGCATAAGGGAAGCCATCCTAGGGAAAGGAAGCAACATTGTAACTATGACCCTGACTCCCTAGTCTCTGTAAATACATTCTAGCCTGCATGTAGCCTAGATGATTAAGCAGCTGCCACTTTTACAAAATACGCACCTCTGGCTTTTACAAAATACGCACCTCTGGCTTTTACAAAATATGCACCTCTGGCTTTTACAAAATATGTGGTCTGCTAGTTCTATGAATCTTGCTTACCTATGTCTCCCAGCTTTGATAAGACAGCTTTGTTCTCTGAGTTCCCAGGAACATGATGACCTCCAGGAAGAAAAAGCCTGCGTTGGTACCTGTCACAAATGGCAGAAGAAAGAGATAATGTGGCACCTTGAAGTTTGTCACACCGAATGGTCAACATCCCTAACCCGCTCCTTCCCTGTCCCTTTCCCCTATGTAACTGCCTCAAGACTCTGTATGACTTTAAGATGGTTCTTCAGGACACGAGTCTGCCATCTTCTGATTATGCTGGCTAATCGTATAAACCTTCCTTTCTCAACCACCCATATGTCTACAATAGATTGGTACCAGATTGCCATGAGCAGAACGAGCCCCTTTTTGCTTGGTTACAAATTTCTGGTGACCCAGATGAGACGTGCCTCTGCCGGTGGCTGGTCGACTCCAAGAGAAATCTCGGGACTCTCCCAGTGGCTGCTGGGATGTTCTTTCTCCCTGGGACTGTTCCCTGAGTTCTCCCGATTGTTGACTGCCTTCAGTGCTTCCCGGTGGCTGAAGAAATGAAACAGGCTCTAGATTTGTTTTTTTGTTTGTTTTTGCTTCTGATGAGTCAACAGGCTCAATCTGGAGTAGGGTAAGTCGCCTTGGCCAGGCCTGCTGTGGGACCCCTGTCTCTCGAAGGGGAAATCCTGGAGAGATAGCCCTGTCTAAGTCTGGGTGCTGACTAACGAGAGCCATAGTGTAGGACTACCTGGAATCTGTTGAGTGTGCACCTGTCTGTTCTGTGTGGGGTCCTGTCTGTGTCTGAGTGTCTATGTGTTTGTAATTCTGAAATGGGGGAACTCCCTCTGTCCCCAAGAAAAGCCCTCTGGACTGCCTCTTGGCTAAATGGTCTGACTTCAGCTATGAGCCCATGTCTAAGAAGAAGATGGTTTTCCTTTGTGACACCACATGGCCTCAATACTCTTTAGACTCCAGAGAGAAAATGGCCAAAATGGACAATTTCAGTTTACCTAAACTGGTGTATTTGCATATGCAACTGGAAAGTGTTGGCTATAAAATTAAACAACCAATGTGAAGCCTATTTTAATCTAAATGAAATCAGGAACACTTTACTGCCTCTTTAAAAGAAAATAATTAAACAATTAAACACGCTAGTAAAACGAAACCAAGTCTCCTCTCACTAAGCTTGCCCACTTCAACTCCCCCAAAATTCCTGATCTAAAATTAAGCAAGTGAAAATAAGTAAACTTTTGAGATAATTTGGAATTACAATGGTCATTCTGGGGAACCTTTGTTTCAGACGAGGCCAGCTTAAGGGGTCATCCTTAAAAGAGAGGATTCAGAGGTCAGCCCAGGGGCATAATGGTGGGGTTTGTGTGCTCCACTTCAACGTCCCAGGGTTTGAGAGTTTGGATCCCTGGTGCAGACCTGTGCACTGCTCATTGGGCCATGCTGTGGCAGTGTCCCACATAGAAAGTAAAGGAAGACTGGCACAGTTGTTATCTCAGGTACCATCTTCCTCAGGCAAAGAGAGGGAGATTGGTAACAGATGTTAGCTCAGGGCCAATCTTCTTCACAAAAAAAAAGAGAGAGAGGATTCCAAACCTCTTACGATGGTATGCAATCTTTAATTAATATACAGAAACTTCTAAAAGACAAAGTTATTTCAAAAACAGCTGTAAAAAGGATCCTTACAGAAAAAAGAGAAGACTCTTAAATAAATATTTTTGTCCATCTGAGCGGGTCTACCTGCCAGAAAAACAGTTCAGACCCAACTGTTCTTTTGTTTTGTATCTGAGACCTGGTTAAAATTTTGAAGATCTCTCTTTGTGTCTATGTGTATGTGAGTCTCTCTCTATATATTTGTCTGCGTCCAGATGGCAAAATTTCTAAAGGATATCTATTTAATTGGCTTGAAGTAAGTGCTTGTATAAATTATTTCTAAATGTAATAGAAACTAACCCAAATGTCTGTCAAGTTAACATGATATAAAATGATCTTTGGTAAATGAAAGCATGTTTGTTGGTTGGTTTAATTGAAATAAATATGTTTTCAGAGTTATTAACATTGGATACGGTGCAGACATTATCTCTATTACAAAATTTGTCAGCAAAAATAGTAACAGAAGAATAGCTGATTTTGTCTCATGTCTCAGGAAGTTTTTGTAGGCAAACTAAATATAATTATTGGGAACAACTAAACTAAATAAATGTGAAAAAGGTAGATTTTTGGAGGAACTTTTTAACAATAATTATGTTATGGTATGTGTACTTAAAACAACTCAAGAGGATAGCTAACTGCTTTAATGTTACATGAAGTTTTTGTGAGCAATCTAAATAGTTGTTGGGAACAAGATAAAATATTAGAAATTGATTACTAAACATAGATTTGTCTGTTTTTGGTTTCTTATCTCAAAGAAACTTAAAGATGCCTAGGTTTATTGATAAACACGTTTTGTATATGCTGAGAAGTTTTCTATGAGAAAGCACATATTTCTATAAAGTCTGTACATAAGGAAAGTAAAATGTATGTTTTCAGTAAAGAAGGCACAAAGAATAGAGATATTTTTTGTTTTGTTAAGAAAGATAAATTTGTCCTAAAGTACTAGGAAAGGAAAAAAAAGGAAAGAAGACATGGGACAAATTCTGAAAGTAAAAAGTAAGTGACAGAAGGTTTGTGGAAGTAAAACCCTGAGGAGTTTTGTGCATGGTCAAGTTGTCTAAGGTAAGCTGGTAGAAAGTCAGAATTTGGCTTTCTCTCTCATAAAAAGATAATTCTCTTGAACTTTTTGTCTGCTCTTGATAAGGAGGTTATGAAAGGTTTTCTTTATATTTTAGTAAGTCTCCCTAAAAGACAGAAAATCTGTGTTTTGTTAAAATAACCTCCTATGTTCAAAAGGACTGAGGTCTCTCTATTAAGGGTTTTTAGACTGATTTAACTTTGTTTGCCTTTAACTGTTTCTGTTGTCATCTGGATTGAATGGGTAACTAAGAATCATTTCCTATTTGACCAAGTGTTTTAAAACCTTTTGATATTTTTGATGAACTTCTGCCAAAACTAAAGTCTTTCTTTTGACTTAAGAAAAAGAAACTTTAAGAACTTCTGGGCCAGCCCTGTGGTCAAGTGGTTAAGTTTGTGTGCTCTGCTTCAGCAGCCCAGGGTTTCACCTGTTCGGATCCTGGGCACAGACAAGGCACTTCTCACAAGGCCATGTTGAGGCAGCGTCCCACATGCCACAACTAGAAGGACCCACAACTAAAATATACAACTATGTACTGGGGGGATTTGGGAAGAAAAAACAAAACAAAACAAAAAGATGGGCAAGAGTTGTTAGCTCAGGTGCCAATCTTTACAAAAAGAAAAAAAAAAAGAACTTCTGATCAGCACTAGGACTTCTCAAAGAATTTGTTCTCTCTTCCCATAAAGAGGAAGATATTAAACTAATTAGACTTGTTTGGTATGTGAAATTACATGGGAAACATTATAAAATAGGTGATAATAAACCCTCTTAGGTTATATTGTGAGGGTGGATGTTATTAATACGTGTTATTTTAAAAAATTATATAACATTCCAAAAATTCTGATCTGTCCTGGTTGTCAGTCATAATTCTAGTTATTATTTCAAAGTGTTGTATGTTACAGAAATAGCCAAGTGTCTTTGGCAATTGTCATTTTTGAATGTTTTATTATTTACAGACAGTTATTTTATTCTGATGTTTTTAAAAATATGATTCATCTTTAGAGATTCATGGAAAAGACTCTGACTCTTTCTCTAGAATACAGGTTTCTGATAAACTTTCAGATTATGAAATTGAGCTGCGTAAGAAATTACAGAACTGTAACTAAAAAACTGATGGCCTCATGAAACTACCAATAGAAGATGAAGAGTTGGTTACATGAAACTAAATGAACTGATAAGGATGATTGTAATTTTTATGAATTTTCATTTGAAATATTGCTTTTTTTTAATGTTTTGCTTTTTCAGGTTTAAGGAAAACTTTTTCTCTTTTCTCTTAAGCTAACTATAACTTATAATAATTTGGTAAATTATATTTTTGTAAACAGAATTTAATCACTTATATTTTTCTCCCTATCTGATCCCTCCAGAATTTAAAAACTCTTGATGAGTGAGTATTCATATATTCATGGCAATATAATTATTTGCATAAATTCAATAAGAATCTGTTCTCCATATGGCAGGAGACAATTGAAAACATTGGTTATATTACCAAAGCTTTGACTGGAATGTCATATTTGAGAAAAACATGCATAAACTCACATGTGACCAGACAGCTTTGAGAAACAAAGATTGGACTGTAAAGAATAAAGCCACTTGAAAATGCTGGCCTGGTACTTTGCTTACAGGGGCCCCAGCAACCTTACCAGGTGAGTAAGGAAGGTCACTACCCTGGCAGGTGAGGGAACCCCAGGATATTTTGGGGACCTCGAGAAGAGAGGAATTCACCCAAACCCATAGGTATTGCAGGTGGAGTCTGATGACAAGTCCTTGATCTTGCTTTCCTGGCCTTGAGAGGCCTCTAAAGTTCAATCTGAGGCTCCTTATAAAAATGTCCAGCAAAGCAGATTTAAAAGAGCATATATGATCACTTGCTATTCTTACTGTACTTATGTCAATAATTGGACCAAGTTTTTTCTTTTAACTACACTTATTTTACAAACCGATGAATCTTAAGTTGGCTCTCTTTGGTAAAAATGAGAGTGAACTTAGAAAAATTATGTTTCAATAGAAACTATAATGCACATTTGTGGTGTTGGGTTTTGGCTCTATTAACTGTCCTTGAGGTTCTTGTTTTCTATCTGTAAACTGGAATTGATCCTGAATTCTTCTATTCCCTCAAATATCTGGTACAGATCTCCAAATTAACATTTTCCTTTTTTTTTTTTTCTGTCCTTTTCATTTGGAATCATTGAAAACTAAAACCACCCAGGTTCCTGAAGCCCAGAAAACTAAAATTGGACAACACTGGTATAAAATCCCATTTGACATGGGAGCTAGAACTTAGACTGACTCTACAGTACAGGTCGTAGCCACCACTTGGCCAGAAGAGGAATTACCTTTCCTTAATGATGAATTAATGCAGACCCTAAACCAAATTAGTCAAGTATATCATAAAGTACAGATCACAGTAGACAATGGGGGAAAGAAAATTGTCCAGTTGGTCAATGAATATAAATGTCCATGTAAGGATTCATAGGTGGCATGACCTGCTTTTTCTCTGCTCTCTCAACTTCACTATCAACCCCCATTGGAACATTGTCCTGGATGTGCCACCATTTTCCTTTTCTTCTGTTGTTGGAAATGTAGAATGTGTTGTTGCTGGTGTCTCCAATGATGTTGTTGGTCCCCATCAAAACAATCAGATCAAATAGCCTTAGTAAAGGTCAGAATAAAGCCTTAATAAAGCTCAGTTCCAAGAAAGAATTAGGCAATTTATAAGGCTTGCTCAGATCCACACTGTCAGTTTTAAGCTTCCAGATTCGTCCCCCTTGCGGGACCCCTCACCAGCAGGAAGTAACCAGAAGATGTCAACAGCCTTATTCCTGAGCACTTCCTATGATTATGAAGTTACAGCTGACAGTGGGGAAACTGTAACAGCTAGATCTTAAGTTAACATGAGGGAGGCCATCTCAGGGAAAGGAAGCAACATTGTAACTACGACCCTGACTCGCTAGTCTCTGTGAATACATTCTAGCCTGCATGTAGCCTAGATGATTAAGCACCTCTGGCTTTTACAAAATATGTGACCTGCTAGTTCTATGAGTCTTGCTTACCTATATCTCCCAGCTGTGATAGGACAGCTTTGTTCTCTGAGTTCCCAGGAACACAATGACCTCCAGGAAGAAAAATCCTGCATTGGTACCCATCACAAATGGTGGAAGAAAGAGATAATGTGGCGCCTTGAAGTTCGTCACACCGAATGGTTGACATCCCTAACCCTGCTCCTTCCCTGTCCACTTCCCCTATATAACTGCCTCAAGATTCTGTATGACTTTAAGATGGTTCTTCAGGGCACTAGTCCGCCGTCTTCAGATTATGCTAGTTAATCATATGAATTTTCCTTTCTCAACCACAGGCTCGTTTGCAATTGATTGGCACTGGATTGTGATGAGCAGAACGAGCCCCTTTTTGTTCTGTTACAGGAGGGGACATGAGAGAGATGAAGGCAAACCCCCATCGTGGGCAGGCAGCAAGTGTTGTGCCTGGTTATTCTCACAGCCTGGAAGGACAAGGGCAAGAGGCACAGAGCCAGCTGGTTCACAGACAGTGACCAGCTCTTCAGCTGGATGCTCAGGCACTTGGCAGGAGCGTGGTTGGGAAACTGGTGACAAGGCGTCTGGGGAAAGCTGTGTAGATAGACTTGTCTGCATGTGCAGGGTGTGAAGAATTTGTGTCCCATGTGAATACTTACACTAGAGCTGCCTCAGCAGAGGAGGACCTTAATAATCAGGTGCACAAAGAGACCTATCCTGTGGGCATGTCAGCCTCTTGCCCCAGGACCCCTCACCCTTGGCCAGAGGGCTCAAGAGCCAAGTGGGGAGGGAGGTTATGCACAGCCCCAGAACCTGAACTTCCACCCACCAGGCCAATCTGCCTACAGTGGGGTGCTCAACTGCCAACAGCGGAGACCAACACCAGCCCCTCCTACCATCTTGGGGGGCAGCACTTTGTTTCTACTGGAATAGACACTTACTAGGGCATGGATGTACCTTCCTTGCCTGCAATACTTCTGCCAAAACCACCCCACGTGGACTTACAGAATGCTGTACCCACCCTCATGGTGCTCCACACAGCATCGCTTTTGACCAAGGAACTCAGTCCACAGCAAATGAAGTGCAGCAGTGGGTCCATGCTCACGGGATTCACTGGTCCTGTCACATTCCCATCTCCCCAAAGCTGCTGGCCTGACAGAACAGTGGACGGAAGGATGGAAGGGCCTTCGGAAGACGTGATCGTGGTGCCAGCTGGGGGGAACATCGCGGAGCTGCGCCAAAGTCCTCCAGACGCAGAGGATGCTCTGAGTCAGCGATCTACAGCTTCTCCTGCAGCCAGGACTCACAGGCCCAGGTATCAAAAAGTGGAAATGGCCGCGCCCTCCTGTCCCAGACAGTCCACTAGTGGAATGTTTGCTTCTCTCCCTGCCCTCTGGGCTCTGTGGTCCAGAGGTCTTAGCTTCCAAGGGAGGAGTGCTTTAGGATGACCAACTAACCCAGTTCGCCCAGGACTTTCCCAGGTTTAAGACTGAAAGTCCCACAGCCTAGGAATCCCCTCGGTCCCGGCCAAGCCCTAGAGTGTTTCCACCAGGGGACACACCAGAGTGGAAGTTGAGACTGCCCGCTGGCCACTTGGGGCCTCTCACACCAGGGAAGGGACAGAGGGCCACCGTGCTGGCTGGGATGACCAATCCTATAGGGGAGAATCGGGCTCTCGTTACAGACGGGGATAGGAGGAGAAACTCTGGAAGGCAGCAGATGGTCCAGGGTGTCTCTGAGTACCCCTAATTCCTGGAGTAAATGCCAATGGAAGACTAGGACTGCCCAGCCCCTCCAGGAGTGAAGGCTCAGGTCACTCCCCCTGGACAAAGACCAGCTGAGGACAAAGGGAGTGTGGAGCGGGCATGGAGAGAGGCAGGCAGAGGCACCCACTGCCACCATGTGCTTCTCCCTCCTTCCCTTCACCCAAGGCAACCTTGTACTCCTAGGAAGCAACTCCGTCTTTTCTTCTTCCCTCTCCTCCATCCGACAAGACATGTTGATAACAGTCAACCCACATCTCAGTGTTTGTCACTTCACTCTCCAACACTCTCTTTGAGGGTGGTTGCGTGTTCAACACTCCAGCAGAGCATGTTGCTCAGGAGCCGAATTGCCCGGAGGTGGGTAAGATGATATGAAACTTTCACCCAGTGTCTTCTGGAGAGGATCAGCCGGTTTGGGGTCGGGATAGCCATGTCATATCAAGCAGAAACATGACTGTGCCTTTGTTTTTGTTTGAAAGTTAAACACGGTTTAGAATAGAAGTGTGTGTCCACGCTGAATTGTCCAGAGGGTGACTCTGCTGGGTGGTCTATTGTCGGCTGGGCTGAGAATCCATTTCCCCTATTCCCCTCCCCTGTACACTTCAGGTCAGAGTTGGGTAAAGGAGGAACCGTGTGAGGCTGGGGAGACAGCAGTGGGCAGTAGCCGTTACTCTGACAGGTTGTCATGGTCAGACATGGTCACAGATGGCACAGACGTGTCCGGCAGATCCCAGCCTGTCCTCTCGCTTGCCCTGCCTCTCGCCCTTCATCCCATCTGCTGGTTTCCAGGAGAATCGAGACTGCCTGGACCCCTACAGGCAGCGGGGTCCCAAACACTTCCCTCCTGGTGTCTACTTCCCAAAGATTTTCTGTCTCAGATCAGAGGTCACCTCCCCAAAGAGCGACCACTCTAGCTGAAGAAATCCTCCATGCCATCACTCTCTGTTCCCTTGCTTCATTTTATTTTCTGACCAGTAGCTGAAACTATTATTGTTCACGTGTTTGTCTCTGCTTAGAAAAATATAAGCTCCATAAAAGGAGGGATCTTATCTGTCTGGTTCACGGCTGTGCCCCTTACTCTCTGGCTCATAAAGATAAAGGTCCTAGGTGAGTACCTGCTGGCTGGGTGAGTGTGCACTGGCGGGATGAGACGGAAAGCATCAACACACAGACAGCAACATAGATATATGTAAACAAACAAGGTTTGGAGAAAACTAAGAAACATAATGAGCTGTATAGCACAGTACTATTAAAACGTTTAAAATACACACACTTTGACATCTGTTTTAATGAATGTGCGGATAACAAATATGGAAAGTAGAGAGACAGGGGCAAGGGACGAGAACGGGAGGTGATGGGTGGGAAAAGCTTGGAAAGGATGCAGCTGTTGTCTGAAGGACAGACGACAGATGACATAGTGGGATTCAGCCAGCTTGATCCTACGCCCCCCAGTTAAAACAAAAGGCACAGAGGGACGGTGTGGCAGTGTGAAAACACGACTGTGACCTCTTGGACAGTCTTTCCAGGCTGAGGTGGGGTCCATGTCCCTCCTCCAAACCTGGGTGGCCTGTGACAGCACGTGGCAGTCAGTGGGCTGTGACTCACCAGGTGCTTTGCTTTGCTTGCTGGAGCCCAGAGGTCACCACCCCGGAGTAACCATGTCCAGGTGATCTGGTCAACCATCCCACTGACCCAGCTGTCCCCACCAAGGCACCGACACGAGGGAGCAGAAGGCTCCCGATGACGCCAGCCCCGGGCACAGCCCACTGCCCTTGTCTTCCCACCTGAGGCCCGGACAGCACGGGCCAGGAAAAGCCCTCCAGTTCAGCCTGTCTAAATTCCCGACCCACAGAATCCAAGAGCATAACAAGCATTTGTTGCTTTACACATCAATGTCGGGTGGTTTGTCACACAATAGAAAACCAGAACAGGGGCTGCCCTGGGGCTGAGTGGTTAAGCTTGGGCCGCCCAGGGTCTCGCTAGTTCAGATCCTGGGCAAGCACCTAGCACGTGTCAGACCATGCTGAGGTAGTGACCCACATAGCAGAGCCGGAAGGACCTACAACCAGAATATACAACTATGGGGAGAAAAAAAAAAAGAGGAAGATTGGCAACAGATGTTAGCTCAAGGCTAATCTTTAAAAAAAAAAAAAAAAAAAAGAAAGGAAAAAGAAAAAACCAAAACAGACAGAGGAAGGGATAAAGGCAGGAGTCAGCCTTGCAGCTGGGCAGAGGGAGGGATGGAAGAGACAGACAGGCTGGGGAGGGGCTGAGGGGCCCAGCAAGAGTGGGAACCAAGGCGGGCAAAGTTGTCATCAACCACACTCCGCACCCGCTCAGCATGAGCCCCACCTCAGACGCACTGCTCAGGTCAGAAATGGAAGAGTTCAGTAGTGCACCCCTTGGACCCCTCTCCATCTTCACTCTGCCCCCAGGGGAGGCCGCCACCTGGCCCCTCAGCTGCCCCTGTCCACCTGGCAGCCAAGTAAGACCCTGGCCCTGCAGGCTAAGATCCCTTGGCGGCTCCTCATCCTCCTCAGGGTGAAGCCATGTGCTTCCAGACCCTCCTGAGTCTCCCTCCACAGAGTCTGCCGCCCCCACACAGCCCAGCCCCTCACCCTGCATCCTCACCCACCCAGTGTCTCTCCCCCAAACTTCCTTCCTCTTTCCTCCAGCTCCAGCTCCCATTCCTTCTGGTTGCACTGTTTTCAAGAGGCTTGCTCCAACTCCAAGACCGCGCTGCCCCCATTCTTCAGCCTTCCCCCACGTTCCCCAAGCCCCTAGTGTTCCCCATCACCCTGCCCCCAACCCGTTCCCTGTGTCCCCACTGTCCCCCAACTCATAGCGGGCCTCCGCACCCGCCCATACCCCGCACTCCCTGTCCCCGCGTCCCCGGGCCTCCGCACCCGCCTGTACCCCGCACCCCATGTCCCCGCGTCCCCGGTCCTCCGCAGCCCCCCGTACCCCGCACCCCCTGTCCCTGCGCCTCTCGCTCTCCACATTCCTCCTCCCTGCGTCCCCGGTCCTCCGTGTCCCCTGTCCCCGCACATCCCCGTACCCCGCAACCCCTGTCCGCACACCTCTCGCTCCCCACACCCTTTATCCCTGCGTCCCCGGTCCTCCGCACTTCTCCATGCCCCGCACCCCGTGTCCCCGCGCCCCCGCGCCGCGCGGCCCGGCGCGCCCAGGTGGATGCGCGCGCGGCGCGTGGAGACGGGCGGCGGGCACACCCTAACCCGCCGGCCCCGCCCCCCGCGTAGCGGATTGGCTCCCGGTGGGCTGGCCGGGCCCCGATTGGCGGGCGCCACGCGGCCGCCGGTTCACGGTGGGTAGCACCGCAGCGTGGATGCTGCTCGGTCCCGCCGCGGCCCGGGAGCGTGGAGCCGGAGCGGCCGGGCGGCGGGCGGGGCAGCCGGGAGCTGCGCCGCCGCCCACCGGGCCCGCGGCCAAGGCAGGCTGGGGTCGCGGCCGCTCCCCTGGCCGCGGGCGGCGGACAAAGGGCCATGCGGGGCCGGGGGCTGCGGCGCGGGGCGCGCGGGAGCCGGGGGCCGCAGCGGCGCCGCTGAGCGCGGCCCGGGCGGGGCGGGACCGGCCGCGATGCCGTGGTTCCCGGTGAAGAAGATCCGCAAGCAGATCAAGCTGCTGCTCCTGCTGGTGCTGCTCACCTGCGCCGCGTGGCTCACGTACGTGCACCTGAGCCTGGTGCGCCAGGGCCGCGCGCTGCGCCAGCGGCTGGGCTACGGGCGAGGTACGGGAGGGGCGCGCCCGGGATGGGGGGCGGGGACGGGGCGGCGAGGGCCCCGAGAGGCGCGGGTCCGGGTCCTCCCACCGCCCCGAGTCTCGGCCAAGGCCAGACCCGCCCGGAGACCGCGTCCGCCCTGCCCAGCTCGGCGCTGTCGGGGTGGGGGGCGCGGTTCGGCTCGGCCCGGGCGTCCGATGACGTCAGCAGTGACGTGCGCGACCCCCCGGGGGGCGTCCCTGGGCCCGAGCGGACTCCGGGATCTGGTCTGGAGCCGGTAGCGACAGGGTTAACGGTGGGCACTTGGAGAGATCTCCTCCCCCAGGCCCTGCCTGCCGGGATTTCCCGGAGGCCAAGTCTGGCTGCGCCTCCACCACTTGCCTGCTTCGCAGAGCCTCAGTTTCCCCGTCTGCTGGGGAAGCGGGCAGGGGCAGAGATCCAGCCTCTGGACCCAGGAGCAGGGTAGAGGGAGCTGACCCGTGCAGTTGGAACTTCCTGGAGGGGGTGCCCTGGGTAAACCTGTGATCAAGCACTGAGATGCTTGTGTGCTGCGGGGAGGAGTGGCGGGGGGCGGGGGGCATCCAGTCTGGGGAGCCCTGAACTGCGAGGGGTGAACTCTCCCGGCTCCTCGAGCTCACGCTCCATGGGGACAGACAAACCAGGTCCTGGTGAGCACTGTATGAAGGAGCCAGGGGAGGAGCCTTCCGCTTTGGTTAGGGGATCCTGGAGGGCCTCTTGGAGGTGGTGACCTTTGACACACAGCATTTGGGGGGAGAGCATCCTGCAGGCGGAAGGCACTGATGAAGACCTGGGATGGGAAGAGGAGGAGGAGCAGGGTGCCTGGAACCCGAGAGGGGGGTGGGAGAGGAAGATGCCCTAGGAGTAACCCCCCACTAAGGCAGGAGCAGAAGCCCCCACTCAGAGCAGGGAAGATCCCAGCCAGGCTGCCTCTGACCCTTCTCAAGGAAGCAGGTGTCCTTAGGATGGGGGGGCGTGAGAATCTTGCTTCCCGGAGTCTCAGAACTTTGACTTTGACTCACAGCATCCTGGGCCACTCCCCTAGGGTCTGAACCTCCCTGTTCAGTCCCACTCCTGCCTCCCACTCGCCGAAGCCCTGCTGCCTCCCCTCCATGTACCTGGACACCTGGCTCCACAGACTGCCCCAGCCAGGGCTCTGGGGCTTGTCTTAACCCCCCAGAGTCCATGCACCTCACAGCGGCCACACCCTTGAGAGGCCCCCAGCACTGCCCGGTCCCTAAAAGAACCCTCTGCCTCCCCACGGCTGTCAGCAAACAAGTCAGGACCCCATAGCGTGATCCGGTGACAGAGAACAAAACCAGCCCCCTCCTCAGCTGCCTCTGTGGTTTTTCAAGAAACCACAGGCTTCCCCAGTCTGACTTCCTGAGCAGCCGTGGAGTCTAGCGCAGCAGCTGGGAGGGGGTAGAGGCATGGAACCATTCTGGGGCCCCCTCTGCTCTCAGCTGGACCAGCAGGGAGGCTGGGGACTGGTCGGCCTGCCCTTGCAGCTTCTGGGTGGGCAGGAGCTGTTCAGGGTCCTGGAAGATCAAACCCTCCTGTGGCACCTTCTAGGAGCAGCTGCAGCCCATGGGTCTCGGCTCCGGGCTGCAGCCCCACCTCCTGTTGGGCCGCCTGGGCTCCCACCAGGGCAGGGCTTGTGAGGAGCTGAGTGGCTGGACGTGCCTGAGGCCCTTCTGCCTCACTTCCACCAGGGAGACAGCACTGGAGTGGGGCAGGAGGGCTGCCGTCCCGCTGTCCAGCAGCTTATGCAGGCACAGGTCCCCGAGGGAGGGTGAGCTGGGAGGCAGGAGGCCCATCTGGACCTCGCTGTGCAGGGCTCAGCCCCCGCAGGACAGTGGTGGCAGCCTGGCTGGGACCCCCTGCGGAAGGCTCCCCATGCCCACATACTTAACTTGGTGGGCAGCGGGCATTGGGGCCAGGCTGTGGGATTTGGCCAGGAGGCTTTTTAGGGACTCACCTCCTAGCTGGACAGAGGACAGCGATGGGGGGAAGAACCCAGAACGAGGAGCAGGTTGGCAGTCACCACAGGGGTCTCACAGGCAGGACACCATGAGCAGTTGCCCTCTCCCACAGAAGAGGCCCAGGGCAATTGTGTCCATACAGGAACATAGCTCCTGGGGTCTGGATTGAGGGATGGGCATGGATGTCAAAACCCTGTCTGCCCCAGGCTGGCAGGGTTTTGGGGGCTCCAAGCTCTGGCAGTGTCCACACGCAGACCTGGGAAGGGTGCGCCCAGGGGACAGTCTCCCTCTCAGGCCACCTTGGCCCCAGGTCCTCTGGCAACTGGACCAGCATGCCTGTCCCTTCTCTGCCCAGGCTGGTGCCGGGGTTCCATTGGTCCTGGGCCCCGGCCTCGAGGGCAGCAGGTGGCACATGTGCCATGGGCTGGGGCTGGCTCAGCCTCGAGACAACAGTGTTGGGTTTCCTGACAACAAGCTCTGACACTAACCCTTAGCTCTCAGTTCTGGTGAGGGAGGCACACAAAACACTCGAGCACACGGGAAGAGTGCTGAGGACACAGAACAGTCCTGAGGGCCTTCCTGGAGGTGGAGCCACTGGTGAGGATGGGCAGATGGGTGTGTGTGTGCACGCATATACACTAGCACATGCACATGCATGACTCTGCTCCCACAAACCAGCCCAGGGCTGGGAAAAGCCAGGTGGAGGGCTTGGGCGGGGCTGCCCCCCCCCAGAGGTGGTTGTGGGAGAAGGGCCCAGTGGAGAGTCCTTGCCTAGCTGTAGGGTGGGGCATCCGAGGGCACGAGGGAGCAGACTGGGGAGGAGAGGCTTCTGCAGGAGACACAGTGGCCTGCCTGCCTGCTCCAGCCACGTGAGATAGGGGTCCCTGCTCCCCAGCCAAGCCCAGCAGCAGGGGCTGTAGCCTTGGAGAGAGCCCGGGCCCAGCCACGCCCTGTGTGCCACCCACAGACGGCGAGAAGCTGAGCGGCGTGACGGACGACCGGGGCGTCCGGGCTATGCTGTCCACGCAGAGGGTGGAGGACTCCAGCGAGAGCCGTGAGGAGGAGCAGGCTGTGAGTGGGGCCGTGGGGAGGAGCACATGTGGGCACACGTGGAACCCCAAGGCTGCCTGTGTGCCGGTGGCCACAGGGACCTGTGGCCTGTGTGGATGGAGGACGTGGGTGCAGCTCACTCGTGCACGCTCCAGTGCTGAGCATGGCCCGACAGACAGACATCCCGGCCCGGAGCTCTGAGTCTGGGTAGACAGGGGCTGCACATGTGTGCTGGTGTGTCGGTGTGTCGGCATGTACGTGGTCGAGGGCCTGCAGGGGCAGGTGTGACAAGAGTCGTCCGGGTGTGTGGCCAGGGTGCAATGCATTCGAGGTCTTGCGTCTAGCTGCGCCAAGGGGGTCTTTGTGAAGTCGTGTCCTGGTGTGTGTGGCTGGCGTGTCTTGACTGGTGTATGAGCGTGTCATGTGTGTGTGTGCGTGTCTGGTCGTGTGACCCCTCCCTGCCCGCGTTTCTCAGCTTTGATCCTGGTGTCCTTCCTATCCTGTAGCCTGAAGGGTGGGACCCAAACATGCTGTTTCCTGGGGGCGCTGGCAGGCCAACCCCGCTGAACCTCACCCACCAGGCACCCCCGTGGCGGGAGGAGGTGAGCTCTGGGTGGACGGGGGGTGGGCCGGTGTGGGCTGTGCAGAAGGTAAGGCCCCCTCCCACCCCCAGTACAAGGGGCAGGTGAACCTGCACGTGTTTGAGGACTGGTGTGGGGGCGCCGTGGGCCACCTGAGGAGGAACCTGCACTTCCCGCTGTTCCCTCACGTGAGTGCTGGGGGGCGGCCGGGCTGGCCCTGGGGCAGGGCAGGCGGTGGGCTTCGACATCAGCGGTCGCTGCCCCCTCAGACTCGCACCACCGTGAAGAAGTTGGCCGTGTCCCCCAAGTGGAAGAACTACGGACTCCGGATTTTTGGCTTCATCCACCCGGCAAGAGATGGTGCGGGTTAGGGGTGTATGTGTGGGGGGGCGAAGGGGCGGGTGTCATGAGGGGCCCCCCACCCCCCTGAGTCCTGTCCTGCATCTAGGAGATGTGCAGTTCTCTGTGGCTTCGGATGACAATTCTGAGTTCTGGCTGAGTCCAAACGAGAGCCCAGCGGGTGCCCAGCTGGTGGCCTTTGTGGGCAAGGTACCCCACCCCGAGGCCCTGACCCCAGTCTGCCCTCCCACTCCAGCCCCTCTGTCCACACCCCCATCTGTCTCACTGAGCCTCCCGCGGCCTCGGCTACCTGTTCCTTCCAGCTTCTTAGGCATGGGGACTGGGTGGGGCCGGTGCCCCCAAGGAGAGGGTGAGCCCCTGCCCCTCTGTCGCCCCCTAGACTGGCTCGGAGTGGACGGCTCCTGGGGAATTCACCAAGTTCAGCTCCCAGGTGTCCAAGCCCAGGCGGTGAGTGACTAGGGAGTGTGTGTGTGTGTGAGGGGCATACAGGCTGGACGCAGGAACCACTGCCCCTGTGCCATCCCAGCCAAACTACTGGCCCTGAGGGACCAGCCCTGGCCCCGGCCTCCTCTGGGTTCTCCATCTGTTTGGGGTCCCCGGGGCCCGGTGGAGGCACGTCCCCCTGACTCCTCGTGTCCCCAGGCTCATGGCCTCCCGGAGGTACTACTTCGAGCTGCTGCACAAGCAGGACGACCGAGGCTCGGACCACGTGGAAGTGGGCGTGAGTATGGCCAGCCCTCCCGGGGCTTCAGGAGACCCACTTCCCCTGCTCTGCCCTCTCCCTCTGCCCACTCCCCCGGGGCCGTGTGGACCCTGCCCTGAGGAGATTCCGATCTAGAGGACAAGGCAGATGCTCAGGGACAGGGGCCCGAAGTCCACTTTGCCTGCTGGGGGCTCAGGGAGGCTTCATGGAGGAGGCGGCCCCTGAGTAGTCTTGCGAGATGAGAGATGTTCACGGGGAGAGCCCGTGGAGAGAATTTGGGCAGGGGTGCATCCGGTGAATTCCAGATCTCTAGAACCACACTGGTGTGGAACCACCCAGATTGAGGGTCTGGTGGCCAGATGAGGCGGGGCCTGCAGTGCCACCTGACGGCTCTGGCTTCCTCCCGAGATGAGGCGGTTGGGTTTGCACTTCAGGAAGAACCCTCTGTGTGCAGCGAGCCTGGGGGAGGACTTTTAGGTGGCTGTGGTCCGGAACCAGGGAGGGGGTGGAAGAAGCAGCAGGTGCAGGGGAGGGGCCTGAGCCTGGCTGCGTGTTGGGGGTGGGGGGCTCTCAGCCCAGCTCTGCTGGATGTTGCACATGTCTGGTGGGCGTCACCCCAGCTCAGCTTGGTGGAGGATCCAGTCTGGAGACGCAAGTTCAGGGTGACCTTGCGGATGCCAGTGGAGTGGCTGAGGGGGCCCAGGAGGAGCTGGAAGGGAAGAGGGCCTGGGACAGCCCCCAAGAGCCCCAACTTGAGGAGGTGGGGAAGGGACAGAGTCTGCAAAAGAGACTGAGAGGGAGCAGCCCCAGGAGTTGGGGAAATGGATGGTGGGGGTGCAGGGGAGGTGCTGGCTCTGGCCCCTGGAAGGCCAGCTGTGACCTTTGGGAGAGCGACGGCTGTAGAACCCGGGAGCAGGTGGGGTGGAAGCCGTACCCAGCAGGCGAGGACATGCTCAGGAAGTCAGGAAAAGCCTGAAGGGAGCATGGGGGCTCCTTATCTGCCACCAGGGCTCCCAGCCTTCTGGACCTCCCCCAGCTTCCCCGCTGCTCCTTCTCAAGACCCCTTTTCCATCCAGCCTCCCAGCTGCCTGCATCCTTAAAGGGGTTGCTGCCACTAGTCCTCCACCCCCACGTCAGGGAAGACCCCCTCCTCCCAGGCTCAGCCTGTTCCCACCCTGACCCCCACCCTTTGGTCCTGATCACCCTCTCCACCCCCAGTGGAGAGCCTTCCTGCCTGGCCTGAAGTTCGAGGTCATAGGCTCTGCTCACATCTCTCTGTACACAGGTTCGGAGCCCGGTGCCTATTCGGGAGTGGGGTGGGGGGGGGGGGCGCGGGGGTTCTTGATGGGTGGTCTCTTTGGGACATCTCTGGATGGGGGTAGGGAGGAGTGAGGGGGGGGTCTCATGGCCCTCCTGGGGACCCCACACATCCCTCTGTCCCCAGATGAGTCGGCCCTGAAGATGGACCACGTGGCCCACATCCCCCAGTCTCCAGCCAGCCACGTGGGGGGGCGCCTGCGGCAGGAGGAGCCCAGAGCCGACATGCTGCGGCCTGACCCCAGAGACACCTTCTTCCTCAGTGAGAGGGAGCCCGAGGGGGGTGGGCGGGTGTGCCCGGCTGGCCACATTGTGACCACCCCTCCTGCAGCTCCTCGGGTGGAGCCTTCCAGTCTGGAGAACGTGCTGCAGCCCTGTGCCTACGCCCCCACCTATGTGGTCAAGGACTTTCCCATCGCCAGATACCAGGGACTGCAGTTTGTGAGCGCCCCTCGCCCAGACCTTCCCTGAGCCCCGGGCCTCCCCTCCGAAGGTCCCCTGGGCCTCCTGCAGCCTTCCCTGAGCCCCCTGCCCCATCCCCAGGTGTACCTGTCCTTCGTTTACCCCAATGACCACACGCGCCTCACTCACATGGAGACGGACAACAAGTGTTTCTACCGCGAGTCTCCGCTGTACCTGGAAAGGTGGGTGCGCGGGGAGGAAAGGGGGCGAGGTCCTGCTGAGGGAGATCGGGTCTCTGATGCCGCGCCCCCGCCGCAGGTTTGGGTTCTATAAATACATGAAGATGGACCGTGAGGAGGGGGATGAAGACCAGGAGGAGGAGGTGCAGCGCCGAGCCTTCCTCTTTCTAAACGCCGACGGTGAGTGTCCCCAGTGCCCCAGCCCGCGTGCACCTGGGCCGAGCAGCTCACCTGCGCTTCCCGCAGACTTCCTGGACGATGAGGACGAGGGGGAGCCGCTCGACAGTCTGGAGCCCACCGAGGCGCCCCCACCACAGAGTGACCACCGAGTCCCCGCCCCGGAGACCCCCACACAGGCACTGGGGACCCCCGCCCAGGCCAGAGCCACCCCGGCCCCGTCAACGCCTCCCAGTGCCCAGGACGAGCCAGCCCGCAGGCGCTCCCGGGCGCTGAGCTGGGCCGGTCACCCCCTGCCCCTCCTCTTGGGCCGCGCCCCCCGCCCCCACACTGCTGCCCAGAAGCCGCCCGCGAAGGTGTACGTGACGCGGGTGCGGCCGGGACTGCGGGCTCCCCCAGCCCTGGCGCCGCTCAGCCCACGCGGCCCACCCTGGCCGCCTTTCCGCGGCATCTTCTTGCGCCCCAGACCTCTGCCCAGGGTCCAGCTGCGGCCGCCCCCACGCCCTCCCCGGTCTCGAGGCCGCAGGACCGGCAGCCCTCAGGCCACAGAGCTGAGGCCCCTGGTCCGGGTGCAGGCCACCCAGGGAAGCCGTGAGGGCCAGGCACGCGTGCTGGGACTCGCGGCACCCACGGCGGACTTGAACTCGTCGTCCGAAGCGCGGCCTGTGACCTCCTTCCTGAGCTTGTCTCAAGTGTCCCGGCCACAGCTGCCTGGGGACGGCGAGGAGGAGGAGGAAGGGGACGATGATGGGGCCCCTGGCGACGAGGCTGCATCAGAGGACAGCGAGGAGGCAGCCGGCCCGGCACTGGGCCGCTGGCGCGAGGACGCCATCAACTGGCAGCGCACGTTCAGCGTGGGCACGATGGACTTCGAGCTGCTGCGCTCCGACTGGAATGACCTGCGCTGCAACGTGTCTGGGAACCTACAGCTGCCGGAGGCCGAGGCCGTGGACGTGGTGGCTCAGTACATGGAGCGGCTCAACGCTCGCCACGGCGGGTATGGCGGAGGGGCGCACGCGGGAAGGGGGACTGCGCCCTCCGTGGGGCTCTCAGACCTTCCCCAGGGCCTAACAGGGTGATGATCTGGGGGTGGTACACACACCCCAAGGAAGTGTCTTCTGCCCCAGTCTTTTCTCCTTTCTGAGGCTGCTTACTGCCTAGAGTTCCTGTCAGTGTTGGGAGCCTCCCCCCATCCACAACCCAGGGCTGGCTCCTGTCCTGCACCTGCAAACCCCACCTTGTCACATTAGACCTGGATCCCTCCTCTTCTCCTGGCACAGCGCTCTTGAGTCTTCCTAGAGGACTTTCAGCCTGTCTCCAGGAGGGGGTACAGAGGTCTTGCCCCATTGCCCTCTCAGATCTCCCCCAGGCTCTGGAAATCCAGTCCTGTCTCCACCCCATGCTGGTAGGGGGATGGAGAGTGGATGCCCCAGTTTGGCCAGAGGGGAGGCACTGTGGAGTCCTCAGAGTTGTGCGGAGCCTTAAAGGAGGGGCAGAATCTGCACAGACAGAATGAGTAGCAAAGGCATGGGGCAGGAGGCCAGGGGACTGGGAGGCAGAGGACGGAGAAGGGCCGTCCTGGGCCTCGAAAGGCATGCTCAGGACTCCTTTTTCTTGCCTGTGATTCAAGGTTTTGAGCAGGACAGGGGTTTGAGCTGTAGATAGGTGTGTGGCTGCCTAGAAGGGGAAGCCCAGGGGCCGTGAGGGACAGTCATGGTGCAGGGTGGTGATGAGATGGCCTGGACCCTCTAGTGGGGGGCCTTGATTCTGGGTGGCTGAGAGAACGAGCCTGCCCTTGGCTCTAAGCTTCCTGAGAGCAGCTCATCGTTCCATGGCATGAGGGGGTCTATCCAGCAGCATGGTTATGGCAGTGCCCCACCCTCCCTGGGCAGTGCATGGGTGGGGGTGCCCCAAGGAGCAAGAGTGTAGACTGACCCAGGCCATTTGGGGCAGAAAGTCCCTGACGCTCAGGGAGAGGATGGTGGGAATGGCAGGGGTTGGAGAGAGGAGTGTGGACCCCTCGGAGGTCACACAGGTGGGCTCCCAGGTCCGTGAGGGGCACTGGTTGCAAAGGGAGGGCAGGCGGCAGGAGGAAGAAGTGACCATAGTCAGGGCAGGGTCCTGTTTTCCCAGGGTGAGGAAAAGCCTCTGGTGTGGCAGGGTGGAGGGGGAGCGAGGTACTCAGCAGGGCCCAGTGCAGGGAACAGGCCAGGGAGGGGTTCACCAGCAGCCTGCTGCTTCTTCCCTCAGGGGTCAGGACAGCCCCTGGGCTGGTGCCTGGGAGGCAAAAAGGAGGCTTCTCAGAGGAGCTGCCCAGGGCCTTGGAGAGGGGGCACTGGGGAGGATTGGGGCAAGCATCCAGATGGGGGACACTCAGGACAAAGACCCCAGAGAAGAGCAAGTCTGCTCAAGCCACAAGTTAGAGACTTTTGACAGTCCCAGAAGTTGCTTTAGGACATCCGAACCTCCCAGTGGGCAGTGGGTGCCCCTGATAGTCCCTGGGCATGACATAAAGGTCACCGTGGATCTCAGTGGTGGTAGAAAGACCCCAGAGGAGGCCGGCCTGGGCTTGGGGACACTTCCTATGGTGGGCTGCCCTGGGGAGGCGGGGTGGGGAATATGGGAAATGTTCCCGCCTTCTGGGAACTCCGTGCCGGGCCTGAGGTGATGGGGCGATGTGTGTGTGGCAGCCGCTCCTGCCCCCCCCCCCACCCCCCCGCCCCCGTCTCCTGAATGGGCCCTTGTTTCTGGGGCTAGGGCAATAGGGCAGTCTGCTGGAAGAATTGAGATTGGGGGCGGGAGTTGCAGGCTCAAAGCCCTAGAGGGCTGACCCGGCCCCGCCTCCCAGGCGCTTCGCCCTCCTGCGCATCGTGAACGTGGAGAAGCGCCGCGACTCCGCGCGCGGGAGCCGCTTCCTCCTGGAGCTGGAGTTGCAGGAGCGCGGGGGCGGCCGCCGGCGCCTGTCCGAGTACGTCTTCCTGCGGCTGCCGGGAGCGCGCGCCGCGGACGGGGACGGGGACGCAGAGAGTCCCGAGCCCGCTCCCGCCGCCTCCGCGCGCCCCGACGGCCGCCCGGAGCTCTGCCGGCCGCTGCGCCTGGCCTGGCGTCAGGACGTGATGGTACACTTCATTGTGCCAGGTGCGCGGGGGTGAGCGAGACGGGCACCTAGGATGGGGTAGCGGGGCTCCAGGGGGCCACATGGGAAGGGGAGGGAGCCCCACTGGCCTTGGACCGAGTACCGCCAGGTCGGGGTGGGCTCAGTAGCCCCATCCTCCTCCAGTGAAGAACCAGGCGCGCTGGGTGACACAGTTCCTGGCGGACATGGCCGCACTGCACGCCCACACGGGGGACTCGAACTTCAGCGTCATCCTGGTGGACTTTGAGAGCGAGGACATGGACGTGGAGCGGGCCCTGCGCGCGGCGCGGCTGCCCCGGTAACGGCGCCCTCCACCCCATTCTCCAACCCCACCCCCACCAGGGAGGACCGAGCGCATCTTCCCTCCTCAGGGAGGTGGGTTTTCCTGCCCTTGCTCCCAGGATCAGTGCCTGTGACTCTCCTCCTGCCCCACCCCAGGTACCAATACCTGAGGCGAACTGGAAACTTTGAGCGCTCCGCGGGCCTGCAGGCTGGAGTGGATGCAGTGGAGGTGCGTGCGCGGGGTGGGGCGGGCGGGAGAGTGAGCTGGGGGCCGGAGAGGAGGAGAGGTGGAGCTCAGACCTCCCTGCGACCTCCAGGATGCCAGCAGCATCGTTTTCCTGTGCGACCTGCACATCTACTTCCCCCCCAACATCCTGGATGGCATCCGCAAGCACTGTGTGGAGGGCAAGCTGGCCTTCGCGCCTGTGGTCATGCGCCTGGGCTGTGGGAGCTCACCGGGGGACCCGCACGGTAATGCCCTGGATGCCCCCAGTAACGCCAGGGGTCCCACCAACGCTAGAGTAAAATCTAGGCTCCCCCGGGGGCCGTTCCCAACCCCCAAGATAGGCCTGGGGACTCATCAGTGCCCCCCATAGTGCCCGGGACCCCCTGTAGTGTCTAGGACCCTTGTAGTACCCAGGTTCCCTCCCCCCCAGCCCCCCCACCCCATACCCCCCGGGATCATGCCTGGCCCCTAGGAACCTCCTCTAGCACACCAGTCATGCTCAGGGCTCCTGGTTTATGAGCACCTCGGAAAGGTGACCCCGAGAGCCCCCTGGTGGTGGGACCCTGCCCCAGACCCCTTCCTGTGGGCGGGGCAGAAGCCCCACAGGACCTGGCTCTGAAGGGCGCCCCACCCGCCCCAGGGTACTGGGAGGTGAATGGCTTTGGCCTCTTTGGGATCTACAAGTCAGACTTTGACCGCGTTGGAGGCATGAACACTGAGGAGTTCCGCGACCAGTGGGGAGGCGAGGACTGGGAGCTCCTGGACAGGTGACTGCTGCCCCATTCTCACCAGACGGAAGAGACTTCCATATCCTCCTCCTCTGAGGGGAGGGGGACCCCCAGAGGTTCTCACATGCTAAGGGGACTCTGTCCTCCTCTTCCTCAGCCTCCCAGGATCTGTAGACCTAGAGAGACCCTGGGATCCCGCCCCACTTCCCGAAACCCCTTCCCACCCCCAGGTCCTGCAAACTCGGGGACGGCCCTTGAACCACTTCTGCCTCCATATCCCACGGAGCGGGTGGTGGCCCTAAGTCTCTGTTCTCCCACTGGGATGCTATAGTAATGGAAACCCTGACATCCCTAGACCCTGGACCAGGGTTTTGACTACTTCATCCCACCCGACTCCAGCATCCTGAAGAATCAGGGCATCCCCAGTTACCCCCCTCCATCAGGGCCCTGACCACCCCATCCCCCCTCAAGATTCTCCAGGCTTGGGGGGGGGGTCCTGACACTCCTCCCCAGGGCCTTGACCTCCCCTCTCCCCCAGGGTCCTGCAGGACACCCCTCCCCAGGGCCTTGACCTCCCCTCTCCCCCAGGGTCCTGCAGGACACCCCTCCCCAGGGCCCTGACTCCCCTCTCCCCCAGAGTCCTGCAGGACACCCCTCCCCAGGGCCCTGACCCCCCCCCCTCCCCCAGGGTCCTGCAGTACACCCCTCCCCAGGGCCCTGACCCCCCCTCCCCCAGGGTCCTGCAGGACACCCCTCCCCAGGGCCCTGACCCCACCCTCTCCCCCAGGGTCCTGCAGGCAGGGCTGGAGGTGGAGCGCCTCCGACTGCGGAACTTCTACCACCACTACCACTCCAAGCGGGGCATGTGGGGCACACGCAGCCGGAAGGGCTCCCGCATGGAGCGACCGTGAAGACGAGGCCACCCCCCAGCCCTGGCCACAGTCCTGCAGTGGCAGCAGGAGGCCGGGCTTGTCACAGGGCGCGGCCACCACCTGTGCCTGCTCCTCTCTGGCCTCCGTGGCCCTCTTTGCGCCCCTCCCCAGAGAGAGGCACCTTCACAGCGGGTCGGGGCCCGGGCTTGGTCCCCACACTCTGTGCGATGATTTCTGTGAAATTTTGCTGTAGCGATGACGTTGTTTTCAGGATTTCCGAGAGTTCTGTCTGTTCCGTTTTTTATTCAGAATGAAATGAAATATTTTTTTTAGTTCTGACTCATCCTCTGTGCCTGGTTCTCTCAAGGGGGCAGAGATGAGCCTCAGGATGACCAGAGAGCCCAGCACCCATGGGTGGCCCTGGGCACTGTCCCTGCTCCTGATGCCCTGTGCTGACCCCACCCTCCTCTCCCCAAGACCACTCCCGCCTCTCGCTGGTTCCCCTTGAGCTTCTGTGTTGGGCCCTGGAGGGGAGCAGGCTTTGGACCTCGTCCTTGCCGCCCTGAGCCTGTGAAGTCGTGTGGCCACCAACAACAGACGCCGACTGCGTGGAGCCTCCCCACTTGTGAGGAGAGAACATTTGACCATCTCCTCGGGCCCCTTCATTCTGAAGACAGAGCATGCATGTCACCCTCCCTGCTCTTCCCGGCAGGTGAAGGAGCACCGGCCCCCCCAGGGGGGACTGTCCTGTGACCAGGTTGGGGGTTTCCAGGACTGAGTTGCCAGAAACAGGAAACCCAACTCAGACTGGTTTACGCCATAACAGGAGTTCGCCTGTCTGACTTTGGCTAATGTAACTGGAAGTTCAGGGTCCGGAGCACACCAGGGGTACTGACCTGAGGCTGGATGATGCTGCCGAGGACCAGCTCTTCCCTGGGGGGCTCAGCCTGTCTTAGGCTGGGTCCTGGTCATGGGAGGGAGGCCAGTGCTGTGCCCGTGCTGGGTGCCTGTGTGAGTTCTTGTGGCTGCTCTAGCACATTTCCACAGACACAGTGGAGTTTATCCTCTTACAGTCCTGGACGTCAGAAGTCCTACAGTCATGGTTTCAGCAGGGCTGCACTCCTTCTGCAGGCCTTAGGACTGAATCTGCTGCCTTCCTTTCTCAGCTTCTAGAGGTCACCTGGATGTCTTGACTCATGGCCCCTTCCCCTGTCCTCAAAGCCAGCATCTCATCATTGTCATGTCCCTCTCTCTCTCACCTCTACTTCCATCATCGCACTCCCTTCTCTGACTCTGACCCTCCTGCCTCCCTCTTATAAGGACCCCTATGATTACCTTGGTCCCGCCCAGATAACCCAGGATAATCTCCCCATCTCAGTCAACATCCTTTACTTAATCACATCGGCAAAGTCCCTTTTGCCACATAAGGTGACAGTCACAGGTTCCAGGGATCAGGGTGTGGCCATCTTTGGGGCCATAATTCTGTGAACTTCCTCATTCACGTTCAGCAGGAAGGCAGCATGTCAGCCAGGCAGACCAAACCGTCCTCATGATGTTTACCCAGGTTGTATCCCTAGGTCATAGCTCACCATGAACACAGGGCAGCAAAACGGATGTCAGTGAAAGAGGAACCAGGTGGATACGCCAGTCGGGCCCTGAGAAGATTCTAGAGATGGCCCTGCTGGAAGAGATGGGGAAGGGGCATTCAGACCAGGGCAGGCAGCAGGTGTTCACAGACACTAAGTTCACCTGTGACATGTGGGCTTCACCGCAAGTCCTGCTGGTCCTCAGGGAGTGAGTGCCCACAGGGCAGAGGACACAGCTAACCTGCCACATGCCTACTCAGAAGCCACCAGATGCCCCCAGCTCATACTGCCCACTCCTCCCTAAATATCTAATTGTCTCCACTCACGAGTATTTCCTAACAAGAACGAGCACTGGACGTAAGCACACATACTGCAGAAAAAAGAAGAGGAAGAAGAAGAAAGGAGAGAAGAAATGTAAGCCACAGGTAGATGGAGCATATACATCAGAAATGTAATTACCTCAGCAAACAGAAGAAACTTTCAGACAAAATCCCATGTATTCTGAACTCAACATACACTGTAACTTATTAACCCATTTTAACAACTATTTATTGAGCATCCACTCTGTGCCAGGCACTGAGGAAAAAGCAGTCAACAAACAGACAAGAATCCCTGCCCTCATGTAACTTACACTCTAGTGAAGGGTGGTGGGAGCAGACGATAGACACAACAAAGAAAATGTCTAGCATATTAGCTGGTCGCAACTGTTGTAGAGAAAAATAAAGTCAGGAAAGAGGATGGCAAGTTGCTGCAGTTGTAAACAGTGGTCAGAAAAAGCAAGTCAGAAGGTGACATCCCAGCAGAGGCCTTAAGGTTGTGGTGAGAGCTATCATGAGTGCAGGTGGGGGAGGCAAGTGGTCAGAGGTGACATCTGAGCAAATTTTTAAAAATCAATGATAAATCCCTTTCACCACTCCTTTTCAACATTGGAGAGGATTGGAAGTCCTAGCTAATGCAATAAGACAAGAAAAGGAAATAAAAGGTATGCAGATTGAGAAGGAAGAAATAAAACTGTTTTGTTTGCAGATGACATGATCATCTCTGTAGAAAATATAAAAGAATCAGCAAAAAAATTCCTGAAACTAATATGCAATTATAGCAAGGTTGCAGGATACAAGGTTAATATACTAAAGTCAGTCACTTTCCTACATACCAGCAATGAACAATTGGAATTTGACATTTAAGACACAATACCATTTACATTAGCATCATAAAAAATGAAATACTTAGGTATAAATCTAGCAATCTGTACAAGATCTATATGAGGAAAGCTACAAAACTCTGATGAATGAAATCAAAGAACTAAATAAATGGAGAGAGATCCTATGTTCATGGATAGGAAGACTCAATACTGTCAAGATGTCAGTTCTTCCCGACTTCATCTATAGATTCAATGCAATCCCAGTCAAAATTCCAGCAACAAATCTCAACAAAATGATCCTAAAGTCTATATGGAGAGGCAAAAGACTCAGAACAGCCAACATAATATTGAAGGAAAGAAGAAACTTGCAGGACACTACAAGCTTCAAGACCAACTGTGAAGCTAAAGTGATCAAGACTGTGTCATATTAGCAAAAGGCTAGACGGGTCAATGGAATAGAATAGAGAGCTCAGAAATAAACCCACATAAATACAGTCAACTCTTCCTTGACAAAGGATCAAAGATGGTCTTTTCAACAAATGGTCCTAGAGCAACCAGACAGCCACAAGGAAAAAAAGGAATCTAGACACAGACCTTACATCTTTCACAAAAGTTAACTTAAAATGGATCACAGACCTAAATTGTAAAATGCAAAACTATAAAGCTCCTAGAAAACAACAAAGGAGAAAATCCAGATGACCTTGAGTATGGTGATGACTTTTTAGATCCATCACCAAAGACACGATCCATGAAAGAAATAATTGATAAGTTGGACTTCATAAAATCAAAAACTTCTGCTCTGTGAAAGAAAATGTCAAAAGAAGGAGAGAACAAGTCATAGACTGGGAGAAAATATTTTCAAAAGACACATCTGATAAAGGACTGTTACCTGAACTATAGAAATAACTCTTAAAACTCAATAATAAGAAGACAAACAACACAATTCAAAAATGGGCAAAAGAACCTCAACAGACACCCCTCTGAAGAATATATATAGATGGCAAATAAGCACATGAATGCTCCACGTCACGTGTCATCAGAGAAATGCAAATTAAAACAAGAGTAAGATGTCATTACATACCTACCAGTGTGGCCAAAATCCGGAACACTGACAACAGTAAACGCTGGTGAGGACGCGGAGCAAGAGACACTCTCCTTCTCTGCTGGAGGGATTGTAAACCAGTACAGCCACTTTGGAAGACAGTTTGGTGGTTCTTAACAAAACTAAAATACTCTTAACCACACGATCCAGCAATCACACTCCTTGGTATTTACCCAAAGGAGCTGAAAACTTACATCCACACAAAAACCTGCACACAGATGTTTACAACAGCTTTATTTATAATTGCTGACACTTGGAAGCAACCAAGATGCCCAATAGTAGGTGGATGGATAAACTGTGGTCCATCTAGACAGTGGAATATCATTTAGCACAAAAAAGAAATGAGCCATCAAGCCATGAAAAGACATGAAGGAAACTTAAATGCATATTATTAAGTGAAAGAAGCCAATCTGAAAAGGCCACATACTGTATGATTCCAGCTACATGATATTCTGGAAAAGGCAAAACTACAGAGACAATAGAGAGACCAGTGGTTGCCAGGGGTTAGCGGAGAGGGAGGGACGAACAGGCCGAGCACAGAGGACTTTTAGGACAGTGAAACTACTCTGCGTGACACTGGAATGGTGGACACGCGTCATTATACATTTGTCCAAACCCACAGAATATGTAACAGCAAGAGTGAATACTGATGTAAACTGTGGACCTTGGGGTGATGACGACATGTCAACGTAGGTTCAAGCACTGTAACGAATGTCCCACTCTGGTGGGGGATGGTGATACTGGGAGGCTGTGCGTGCATGGGGGCAGGGGGTATACAGGAAACTTCTGCACCTTCCTCTCAGTTTTGCTGTGAACCTAAAATTGTGCTAAAAAAAAGTCTCCTTAAAAAGTCAGTGACAAAAACAAAGGAAATTAAAATTATCTGACAACACATGGGGGAAAAATGGAAGAGAAAAATAAAACCTTGACAGAAATAAAAGCTACTTTTATTCAAAAAACACTATTATTCAAAAAATAAGAATAGCCATTGTCAAAAACCCAGTCAGGAATACAGAAGACCAGCTTGTGGAAAAGATACAAAATGAAATGGAAAAGAACAGAGTTAAAAGCAATTCACGAGGAGACAACAGACGAAGGAGCACAGACAAGCAAGAAGACAAGAGAAGTGAAAGAGAAAAAAATATGCAAGTGATACAGCAGAAGAAAACTTTTCTGAGATAAATACAGACCATAATCTAAAGTGGGAAACACCGATGCTAGAAAGTTATGCAGTGTGTGTGTGTGTGTGTGTGTGTGTGTGTGTGAAGTCTCTGGGCTTCAGAAGCAGAGGGCGGACGGTGCGGGCAGTGGTAGTTACAGCTCTGATCTCTCCACCGCCGGGAAGTCAGCACAAGACCGTCCAAGCCCTGAGGGAAAAGTGTGAGCCCACAGATATCCGCAGCCCTGGCGTGTGCACACGAGCCACATGCAGGGGCCAAGACGTGAGAGCAGAGGGCTGCGAGAGGCAGGTGCTGGGACGGGCTCCCAGGAGCGGATCTGTGTTAAAACAAAACCAAAGCTAAACCCCCAGGGAAGGCTAAGGGCACAGATCCCCCCTCTTGGCCCCAGCGGAGGAAGTGGCCCCAGGAAGTGGCCCAGACCTGGCTAGGGGACCACCCGGGGCTCTGCCCAGACTTCCATCCTCCCAGCCGGCGCTAGCCCCCAAGACCACTCTTTTCCCGCTGTCGCTCAGGGTAAGAAATCTCTCTGCACAGCCGGCCGGCATTGCAACTTCCGGGAGCTGTTTAGCCTCGGAGCCTCGGTTTCCCCAACCGTAGACTGGAGGCCGGCATAGCTCCGCCCTCCTGGGGTTCCTGTGAGGACTAAGGACAAGCGTTTGTTTGTTCATCATCTGCGCCCCGCCAGACCCCAGAAGGAGAGCTCCTCGAGAAGCTTGGTCACACAACCTTCCCCAGAGCAGCGCCGGGTGCTCAGGAAGAGCTCAGTCTGCTCTGACGGACAGATGACGCACGGACGGACAGACGGTGGACGGGTGGTGGGGTGGGGGTCGGATGAAGGGTGTGCCCCGCTCCCTCGGGCCGACTGGGACCCGTATCCCTCAGCTACCTTCCAGCCAAAGGCGGGAGATGGAGGCAAACAGGATGCCGGGCCCCTGCGTCCCCCCAGGGACCCCGGGGATCGCGGAGGCGCCCCCCGCGCAAGTCCAGGTAGCCTCAGTGGAAGAGGCGGGCCCTGAGCTGGACTCGGCGGGAGACAGACCGCGCGAAGTTGGAAGGTTGGCGAGCGTGGGCGCGGGTTTGCAAACAGGAAGCGCCTGGGACGCGCGAGGCAGGAGCCGAGAGGCAGCGGGACCGGCGCCTGGGGGCCTCGCCACAGCTGCGCCGCCGCACCTGGTGCGTCACTCGCGGCAGGGCCACGCTGGCTCGTCCCCACCCCTGCAGGCTGTGCGGCCCCAGGCTACCTAGCTATCCTCTCGGCGCGCCGGCGCGCCCCTGAATTTTGTTTGGAATGTTATTTTGCTGTTTGCATCTTCGAGGTTTTCTCCCTCTTCTGCTCCTTCATAAGCCACCTCCAGGCTGCGGACAGGGGTTGGGGGCGGGGGTCCCCTGTGCCTCCCCCAGCTCTGCACCACACACCTGGCAGCCCCTCCCCCCTGCTGAGCACCCCCTTCGCGGCAGGTCACCAAAGCCGGCATCAGGAGGTCCTCCTTCCACCCCTCCCCTACTCTGCCCTCCGCCCTGAAGGCCTGCCGACCCCCAGCCCTGCTCTGTGCCCCCAGATCCTCCTCCGGAGACTTGTGACAGCTGCCAGGAGTCCTTTACGCCCAGTCAGAGGGAGGAGCCCCCATAGCCTTCCTTGGGACTCCCGGAGGCAGAGTCCAGGCTCCCCAGAGCCGCCCACCTCACTCACTCACCCTTTGAGGCCCTCAGGTTCCAGGTTCTGAACCGGATGGTGCACCAAAGCCACCGCAGGGCTCACAGGCAGATTCCCAGGCCCTGCCCGCACAGCCAGCACTGCCCTGTTTTCTAATCTCTCTGGGTGAACCCTCCTCCGCCTGCGATGCGGCTGCGAGCCTGGGACTGAGAGCGATGGGGACAGGTTCTGGCCACCGCTGATCCCTCGGGCCCTGCAGCAGTTAGAGAAAGCGTGCCGGAGACCCCAGGCTTTCCTGGGGCACTGAGCCGCAGAGGCGGGAGGTCTGCATGGGGAGGAGTCCACGTATTCCTCAGAATGGCTTTGGGGCACCTCCAGCCCTCCCTGCCAAGAGGAGGGGGAAGCCCCACAGAACTGGCCTCGGGGCCCCTGCCAGCTGTTCGGTAACTTGCGAGGCTATTGAAAACCAGGGCTTGGAGTTACCTGCGGCTATGCCACCCCTGCCCCAGGCCTCCTCTCCTTCCCATGGCTGCCACCCCCACCAAAGCACCTTCACCCCTGTGCAGCTCTGGCCCTCCACCTGGCGCCTCCTCACAAGCCCTTCAGACCCCCGCCTGCAGCCTGCCTCTGGAGGCTGGCCTCCCCCAGTCATGCTGCAGGCCTGGTGGCCCCTAGTGAAGGGCGGGCCCTAGGCCCATGCCAGCCGTGCGCCTCCAGGCCCGCTCGGCGTCGCACAAACTTGTCTCTCGGGATTTTTCCACACAAAACACATCTCCCAGGGAAGCAACCGGTCTGATGAGCTGGGCATGCGGGCGTTCCCACCCCGCCCTCCCAGTGCCCCCACAGTCCTGTCCCGCAGTGAGAGGCCGCCCCAGACGGATGTGCCAGGCCCGGGATGGAGCCTGGGCCAGCAACAGTGGGCGCTGGGATGAGCCATGGGACCAGCAGATTCCGGAGCACCAGCAGGGTAGGTCTCCCACCCATGCATCACCCCTCTGGCCTGGCAGCCCCACCCCAGGGCGCTTTCTGGGGTGCCTCCCCTCCATTTCTACCCCCCCACACACACTTACCTCTGACTCCCACCCCCGCAGCTCCCTCCTCCCCAGCACTGACCTCACCCCAGGACTGCCTCCTGACACCCCTCCTCACCCCCAGGCTACTGCCCTCCGCCCCCATCAGTATCCCCACCTGGGACCACGTCCCCTGCCAGGACTGACTGCAGATTAAGGCAAATGTCCCAGGGCTCAGGGAAGGGGCCTCTGTGGAAGACAGGGCTCAGAGGAATGGGCTCTAGGGAGAGAAGAGGCTGCTTCAGTGGGCCCCATGGTGAGTTTTCCAGGGGAACTCAGGAGGCACCGCTCAGCCCTAACCTTCCAGCCCTCCTGGGCTTACCCCTCGCCCCTGCTCAGTCTACTGGGGGCCTGTCCTGATCCACACCAGGCCGACCCAGGAGGCCTTGGAGCATGCTGGTCCAGCTGGGTGGGGGCCAGCCCACTGGGCTCGGGCCTCCCCACCCACCTCCGACTCCAGCCCCTCCTAGGCCCTGCTCTCCCAGACTCCTGGGTTCTTCTTCAAACACCCCAGCTCCTGCCCCACCAGCCTGGGCAGGTGGGCCCCTCTGAGTCAATCCCCTGGGGCAGCCCCACCGAGTGGAGCCCAGCCCTGACTCACGAGTTGGGAACAGCTTCCCACCCTCGTGGCCTGGGGGGCAGGAGCCTGGGAGGGATGCCAGAGAGGGCCAAGCCAGCCCTTCGGAGGCCTCTGCAGAGGTGGGGGGCCGGGGCAACTTCCAGGGCCTACAGAATGGAGGTCTGGAGGGTCATGAACCCAGGGGGTAGGCTGGTCTGTCCACATGCCTCTAGGGTCTCTCGGGCACCAGGGACCAGGGCAAGGGCTCCATAGGACCCCCATCCACCCCCAAAGTTCCACCACAATCATTTTATCCTCAACCCTGATCCTTCGCTCTGATCTCTGACCCCTAATAGTCACTCATGATCCATCACTGCCTAGGCCCCACCCCAGCCTTGTGGTTGGGCCGCCTGGTCCCTGGAGCTACCTGGAGCCCGTAGCCCCCCAGGGAGGGGAGTCCACCCCCTCGGACTCCCGGAGGTGGCCAGCCATAGGCTCCCCAGTGGCCTCCCTGGCCTTCCCTAATGCTCAGGACACTGGGGCCTGGTCAGCCCACCCCCATCCCAAGGGCCCAGTTGGCCTTTCAGACTGGGAACGAAGTCAGGCCCAGACCCCTGCTGCCCGGTCCTGGAGGGGCCGGAAGCCAGGAGCCAGGCCCGGATCTGGGCCACACAAGGCCTGCTCTTCCGCCCAAATTCCACCTTAAGCAGGCAGTGGCCCCTCCCTCCCACCTGGCCCAGGTGTCCCCGCCCCCAGCTGAGCTCAGGGCTGGGCGGGTGTCTGTCTCCAGGCCCGGCTCTGGGTGAGGCAAGCAGGGAGGGGACTTTGGGGACAGGGCCGCGCAGGACGAGACGGTGAAGACAGCTTGGGCTGGAGGCGGCCCCGCGGCCCAAGCCAGGTGGACCCAGCCCCGTACTCGTTGGCCGCCATGCAGGACGGTAACTTCCTGCTGTCGGCCCTGCAGCCTGAGGCCGGCGTGTGCTCCCTGGCTCTGCCCTCCGACCTGCAGCTGGATCGCCGGGGCGCCGAGGGGCCAGAGGCTGAGCGGCTGCGGGCAGCCCGCGTCCAGGAGCAGGTCCGTGCCCGCCTCCTGCAGCTGGGCCAGCAGCCGAGGCACAATGGGGCAGCCGATCCCGAGGGGGTGGCCGAGGCAGCCAGAGGTAGGCGGACACCGGCAGGGTGGGCGCTGGGCGGCGGGGACGGCGGTCGTGGGCAGAGGTGGCCTTGGTGGGTGTGGCGGTGCCAGGGCTAGAGGCCACGGTGGGGCGGGCTCCAGGGTTCAGCTCCCTGACTCACCAAGGCCTTGCCCTGAGTCACCTGCCCCGCCCCACCGGGCGTGGGAGAAGCCATGGGTGGGGCCTCCCACCACCCAGCGGGGACTCGGGGGTCCTCTTGGCCAAGCCTGGCTGGGTCCCACCTGCTGCCTTGGCCCCTAGCCCCAAGTGGGAGACAACAGCACGTGGCGAGCCAGCCAGGCCCATCTCTGTCAGCAAACCCGGAACATGCACAGTCGGGTCCCACGTAACACAGACTCACACCGTCTCAGAGACACGAAGACACACACGTCAGTCCCACAGAGACACGAACACACTGAGACATAGACACGCAGACTCCATCGTTCCTCCCCAGCACCCCCCACGCCCCATGGGAATGCACAGACAGAAGCGTGAGGGGGCGGGCTCCGGGAATCCTGAGCGGGAGCCAGACCTGTCTGGACCAGGGTCTCCCGGTGGAATTGCAGGGGAGGGCCCTGCTGGAGTGACCCAGATATTCTCTGTGTAACCGCAGGTGGGGAGTGCCCCACAGAGCCAGGCAGCAGACCCTGTGTAGGACTCCTGGCTCCACTGGCATGTATGTGTGTGTGTGTGTATGCACGCATGGGAGCATGTGGTTAGTGTGTGCACGCGAGGGTGTGAATGTTAGTGTGTGCATGTGTGTGCGCGTGATGGCATGCATGTGTGCACATGTGAGTGTGTGCACCCACGGGAGCGTGTTTTAGTGTGCGTGTGTGGGTGTGAATGTTAGTGTGTGTGCATGAGTGTGTGAGTGTTAGCATGATGTGTGCATGTGTATGCACGTGTGAGTGCATGCACACATGGGAGCATGTGGTTAGTGTGTGCATGCGAGGCTGTGAATGTTAGTGTGTGCGTGTGAGTGTGCCTGCATGAGTGTTAAAGGGTCCCACAGAGGCAGTGAGTTCAGGGCACTTGTTCTGCAGAGTGCATCTCCTCCCTGGCCAGGATGCAGCAACAGGAGTGGAAGTTAGACAGTGGGATGAACATCCCAGGATGTCAGGGGCTGAAACCCTGGTTCACAGTGGTTCACAGGATGTTTCGAGGGCCCTTCCCCAGGACTGGCCTCCAGCTGCTGGCGGGGGGAGAAGAAGGCCAGCCAGTGCGGGGGCCGCCAGGGCAGCCTGGATTCCTGGGTCCTCCCCTCCCTGGGCCTCAGCCTTGCTGGTGACCAAGTTGGGTGCCCAGGGGTCATGGGGTAGAGTAGGGAGCAGGGAGGGCTTAATTACCACGCGGCTACCCTGTCAATTAGGGGGAGGAGGATTATAATTTGGGGGTGGAGGTAGGTCCCCAGGCTGAGCCTCACCAGCGTCAGAGGATTAATAGTCCCAGCCCAGAAGCCTCATTAACCAGGGCGGGTCTGGGGCAGGGTGAGGAGGGGCTGTGGCCCCCTTCCTTTCACCACTGGGTCCTTTCAGCCAAGCCACTCTGCCCCGGCCTTCTGGGGAGATGTGACTCTTCTCCCTGCAGGTGTGGCCCCAGCAGGGACCCTGGCAGAGGCTGACCCCCAGACACCGCCTCCCCATCCACAGACCAGCCCCTGGCATCAGCCGGTGCCCCCCGTTCATTCGCTGTACTGCCTCCGTTGGCCTTTACCCAGCACCCATCATCTGTCTGTTCCCTCACCCATCAGTCCTTCTGACCAACCACACCCAACCCACCCGTCGGTCCACTCTGTATCCACCCACATTTTCATCCAGTTGTCTGTTTACCCTCCTCCTGTCCCTCCATCCTTCCATCCCTCCTCCCGTCCTTCCATTCTTCCCTCCATCCTCCTGTCCCTCCATCCTCCCAGCTCAGGTCTCCCTTCACCTACCTGTCTGACCATCCACCCACCCATCTTTCCAATGATCCCACCAGCCTCCCACCCCTTCCTGTCTCTCCACCCTCCACCCACCCACCTGTCTGTCCATCATCACGGAGCCAGGCTGGCGCCGGTGCCCTCAGTTTGTGTGGCTGGATGGGGTGGGTGTGGTTCTGCCAGGTGGGACAGGGAGCTGCCCCTCAGGGCAGACTGGTCCAGGGAGACTGTGAGTTCTTGGTGAGTGCAGCGTCACTCTCGTGTGACCACAGCACAGGACGGGCTTACAGGAGGTCAGTGTGGCTTCCTGGAGGAGGGGGCCAGGTGTTGGGCCCTGGCAGGGACTGGAGGGAGGATGGAGTCCCTGGTACATTCTCTAGGCAGCCAGGAGGTCAGTGGGATGAGCGCGTCTGTCCCCCAGCACAGCTGAGGGGCAGGGGGCTGTGGGAGACGGAAGACCAGGGCAAATGTCACAGGAGATGAGACGAGGTGACAGACAGACCAAGGGCCACGGCACTGGGCCTGCAGTCCACCTGGCCTCCTGCCCTGGGTCCCAGGGTCATAGAAGGGAATGGGGAGGCCAGCACTTTGCCATCTGGCCCACCAGGCTACCAGTGTCCCTGCCCACAGGCACATCTCGGGGCCAGTACCACACCCTGCAGGCTGGCTTCAGCTCCCGCTCCCAAGGCCTAAGTGGGGACAGCACCTCGGTGAGTGACACCCTCTCCAGCCCGGGGAGAGTCTGGGCTCTGTAGTTACGTGGGGGAGGCTGGGGGCTCTGGGGTCAGGGAGAGGGGATGGGTGCCAGGTGAGCCCCCGGCACCCCATCACTGCCCTCCCCTTCCCACCCCGCAGACTTTCAGGCCCATCGCCAAGCCCGCCAAGCCAGCCTACAGCCCTGCCTCCTGGTCCTCCCGCTCGGCCGTGGACCTGAGCTCCAGTAGGAGGCTGAGTTCTGCCCACAACGGGGGCAGTGCCTTTGGGGCTGTGGGGTACAGGGGAGCCCCAACCGCTGTGCCCATGCCTGCCCGGCCCGTGTCCTTCCATGAGCATGGTGGAGGGGGGAGCCGGGTGGACTATGACACCCTGTCCCTGCGCTCACTGAGGCTGGGGGCCGGGGGCCTGGACGACCGCTACAGCGTGGTGTCCGAGCAGCTGGAGCCCTCGGCTGCCTCCGCCTACAGAGCCTTTGCCTATGAGCGCCAGGCCAGCTCCAGTTCCAGCCGAGCAGGGGGCCTGGACTGGCCAGAGGCCGCCGAGGGGCCGCCCAGCCGGACCATCCGTGCCCCTGCCATGCGGACCCTGCAACGATTCCAGAGCAGCCACCGCAGCCGTGGGGGGGCCGGGGCAGTGTCAGGAGGTGTCCTGGAGCCCGTGGCCCGAGCTCCATCCGTGCGCAGCCTCAGCCTGGCCGACTCTGGTCACCTGCCGGACATGCGTGGGCTGGACAGCTATGGCAGCCACCGCGCTCTGCAGAGGCTCAGCAGCGGGTGAGCTGGGCCTGGCTCAGGGAGGGGGCTGCACTGTGGCCCTGGTCCATCCCCAGTTCAGCCTTACCCTCAGCCCCTGTCTGTGCAGTTTTGACGACATTGACCTGCCCTCAGCAGTCAAGTACCTCATGGCCTCAGACCCCAACCTGCAGGTGCTGGGAGCCGCCTACATCCAGCATAAGTGCTACAGCGATGCAGTGGCCAAGAAGCAGGTGACCGCCCCTGCTGGCCCATGAACACCCCTGCTGACCGCCCTCCTTGGCCCCCCCAAGTCTCACTGACCTCTGGTCCCTGACCACCCCTCACTGATCCCCAAGCTGACTGGGCAGACCCCATCCTGCCCAGAGCCGCCTCAGCAGGGGAGGGGCAAGAGGGAGTGATATATACACATATCTGCATACACCTGCACACACTGTCCACCTCTGAATACACCTGCACACCTCTGCACACACCTGCACACTGTCCACCTCTGAACACCTCTGCACACACCTGTATACACCTGTCCACCTCTGAATACACCAGCACACTTCTGCACACACCTGCATACACATGCACAGATGTGCACACACCTGCATACATGTGCACCCAGCTGCACACCCCTCCACACATCTGCATCATCTCTATACACCTTCATATACTTGCATACATCTACACACACCTATCTAGCGCGCACACCTGTGCTAACCCCTGTGCGCCTGTGCCTACAGGCCCGCAGCCTCCAGGCTGTGCCTCGGCTGGTGAAGCTCTTCAACCACGCCAACCAGGAGGTGCAGCGCCACGCCACAGGCGCCATGCGCAACCTCATCTACGATAATGCGGACAACAAGCTGGCACTGGTGGAGGAGAACGGCATCTTCGAGCTGCTGCGGACGCTGCGTGAGCAGGACGACGAGCTGCGCAAGAACGTCACAGGTGGCCGGGCCCTGCACTAGCACCGTTCCTCCCTCTGCCTCTGTCCCTCTCTGCTCTCTGTCCCTGTCCTTGCCCCAGGCCCATCTCTTTCGTGGGTGCCTGTGACTGTTCTTGTTCCATGTCTCTGTGGCGGCCCCCAGCGTTGTCCCTCTGCTCCGGTGCAGCCCTGTGACCCTGCGGGTCACTCAGGCTCCCCCCAGCGGGGCCCTGGGAGAGGTCAGGAGCCTCCCCCTACCCTCCCTGCAAGAGCCAGAGGGGCCAGGGGGCGGTCCCTGACCCCTGCCTCTGCCCACCTGCCCCAGGGATCCTGTGGAACCTGTCCTCCAGTGACAACCTGAAGGACCGCCTGGCCCGGGACACGCTGGAGCAGCTCACGGACCTGGTGCTGAGCCCCCTCTCAGGGGCCGGGGGACCACCCCTCATCCAGCAGAATGCCTCCGAGGCTGAGATCTTCTACAATGCCACGGGCTTCCTCAGGTGCGCCAAGCAGGGGGCAGTCAGCTGGGAGAGGCCGAGATGGTGGCCGTGGGGAAAGAGCTGGATACCTGGGAGGGGGCAGGGGAGGCCCGGAGAAGGGGTGTTCGAATCCGAGGTCTCATGATAAGGCAGAGCCACCAGAGGGGCTGGGAGGAGTGGACAGACCGGGCAAGGCATAGGTGGTGACCCGGGAGTGGGACAGGCCAGCAGGTATTAGACGTCAGCAGACTCTGGGGGCCGCAGGCTCGAGTTTCGTTAAATCAGGCACTTGGTCAGACATTCATAACCCACTCTGGACACTCGGGGAGTGGATGGGGGATGGGCGTGCAGAGGCACCAGGGCCAGCAGTGTCCAGCAGGGACCAGGAGCA
The DNA here is from genome assembly GCF_041296235.1 of Equus asinus. Classification (NCBI taxonomy): domain Eukaryota; kingdom Metazoa; phylum Chordata; class Mammalia; order Perissodactyla; family Equidae; genus Equus; species Equus asinus. The sequence goes on along the minus strand of NC_091806.1, from coordinate 51,189,891 downwards.
GGAGGTGCAGAGGGGCAAGGACCAAATTGGGGAAGGAGGAGATTGGGGCTCAGGATCGCAGCCCTTGGGTTTGGGTCTCTTTGTGGGGGTTGCTCTGCCCGAGGTCCCTGTAGGGGTGGGCTCTGCAGCAGGGGTGGGGTCCCTGTGGGGATGGGCTCTGCTTGGGGGAGGGGTCCCTGTGGGGTCTCTGATCTGACTCCACCCACAGGAACCTCAGCTCAGCCTCCCAAACCACTCGCCAGAAGATGCGTGAGTGCCACGGGCTGGTGGACGCCCTGGTCACCTACATCAACCATGCCCTGGACGTGGGCAAGTGCGAGGACAAGGTGAGGGGCAGCCAGTGCTGAGGGGGCCCCGGGGTTTCCAGCCTGCTCTGACCGCCGTCCGCTCTCTGCAGAGTGTGGAGAACGCAGTGTGCGTGCTCAGGAATCTGTCCTACCGCCTGTACGACGAGATGCCGCCGTCCGCCCTGCAGCGGCTCGAGGGCCGGGGCCGCAGGGACATGGCTGGGGCGCCACCTGGCGAGGTGGTCGGCTGCTTTACGCCGCAGAGCCGGCGGCTCCGAGAGGTGGGCGCGGGCCTGGGCGGGCGGGAGCAGGGGCCCCGGCCTGACCCCAGCTGACCCTCCACGCTCTCCTGCCCAGCTGCCCCTCACGGCCGACGCGCTCACCTTTGCCGAGGTGTCCAAGGACCCCAAGGGCCTCGAGTGGCTGTGGAGCCCCCAGATCGTGGGCCTGTACAACCGGCTGCTGCAGCGCTGTGAGCTGAACCGGCACACAACAGAGGCGGCCGCCGGGGCGCTGCAGAACATCACCGCGGGTGACCGCAGGGTGAGCACCCCTCTGCGGATGTCCCACAGGCATCCTGGGGACCACGCAGCACTTGCCCCGGTCTGATGGGACCTACACCTGGCCACACGTTGGGGACATGAGGGCGCACAGGGGACGGGAGCTTGCTCCCTAGTTTACCCTCTGTGGGAGACAGACAGCGGGGCATGAAGACAGGTGGATGAGCCAGGACACCAGAGTGAGAGACGAAAGGAGACACGGCGCCTGGGCAGGGCAGGAGGGAGGTGAACGCAGCAAGCAACATGAGGTCGGCATCCCTGATGGGCACATTGCAGGGCCATGAGGATTTAGGTTCTGTGCAGGGTTTTAGGGGAGGTGCCTGGGAGGTCTGAGCCAGGAGGGACCAGGCTGGAGTCACACTTGGTGAGGCTCCTGGCTGGGGTGCGAAGGCAGAAGCAAGAACGGCCCTGAGGAAACGGTGCACCGAGCAGGTGAGACAGAGAAGCTAGTCCAGCGCAGGATCCCCAGGGTACGCGAGGCTCGAGAGACAGGGGCCAGCCTGCAGTGCTGGTCATGGGCTGGCTGGGCGGCCTTCACCTGCTTTCATCCCCCCACCCCCTGCAGTGGGCAGGTGTGCTGAGCCGCCTGGCTCTGGAGCAGGAGCGTATCCTAAACCCACTGCTGGACCGGGTTCGGACAGCGGACCACCACCAGCTGCGCTCCCTGACCGGCCTGATCCGAAACCTGTCTCGGAATGCCAGGAACAAGGACGAGATGTGTGAGTCAGGCCGTCTCGCAGCCTGGGTTCCGCCCTCACCCTGCCTGGCTGGGTGCACACCTAGACTCTGTCTTTACTGACAGTGGGACTGGCTTCTGGCAAGCTGGAGCTGGTGGATGGGCAGGCAGGCCAGCTGCCAGGGGACCGAAGGTGCTGAGGTGGCTGGGGGTGGGGGTGGAGACTGACCTCCCTGCCGCCCACAGCCACTAAGGTGGTGAGTCACCTGATCGAGAAGCTGCCGGGCAGCGTGGGTGAGAAGGCCCCCCCAGCCGACGTGCTGGTCAACATCATAGCCGTGCTCAACAACCTGGTGGTGGCCAGTCCCATTGCCGCCCGAGACCTGCTCTACTTCGACGGGCTCCGCAAGCTGGTCTTCATCAAGAAGAAGCGGGACAGGTGAAGGCCCTGACCCCAGGACAGCGGGGGCCCCAGACCCCCTGCCTCTGGCTGTGCCTGTCACCCTGCTGACCTCTGCTCCCCCACTTCCCCCAGCCCTGACAGCGAGAAGTCCTCCCGGGCCGCCTCCAGCCTCTTGGCCAATCTGTGGCAGTACAGCAAGCTCCACCGGGACTTCCGGGCGGTATGTTTTGGGAGCCTGGGGCAGGCACAGGTGAGGGACGTGGGCGAAGGGCGGCATCAGAGGAGACACAGAGACAAGAGAAAGGAGAGCTGGGACCCAGAGAGAGGGGCCCATGCCCAGCACACGGCAGAGGGCGGGACGCGGGGACAAGCAGGGCCAGGCAGGCAGGCGTGGGCCCTAACTCTGGGCCCCCTCTCCACTGCAGAAGGGCTATCGAAAGGAGGACTTCCTGGGCCCATAGGCGAGGCCTTCTCAGAGGAGGAGGATGTGATGAGGCCCAGCCTCCAAGGGACAGGCTCAGCTCTGCACTGCTCACCGGCTGGCCTGGAGGAGAAGGCTGATGGCTCAGGGGCCCCTCCCTGGACCCCCGTGTGCAACTCTGAAGGGCCTGGGCCATCAGGGAGGGGACGGGGGCTGTGGCTGGGGATTTGGCTTCTGCAGGGCAGGGGGTAGGGCAGGGCTTGAGGCTACTCTGGTGCATGGGGGGTGACCAAGTCACACTGGCAAAGTTGGGGCTGGCCGTGGCCCGGCAGTGCCTCGGGACAGCCAGCACTGGGAATAAAGGTGGCCGTGAACACAGCAGCCATGGCCTTGTATGCTTCTTCAGCTGGCTTGACCTCAAGGTCCAACCCAGGGACTCAGCAGCGTCCCCAAGCACACCATGTCTGCCCCTGCGGAGAGTCACCCCCCCACCCCCCCCCCACCCCCGGGGCTCACACACAGGCCTCTCCAGGTCAGGGGACCCAGGAGAGGGAGGAGGGAGTGTCCAGCAGGGGGAGAGCTGGCTAACAGAGTGGAGGACGTGGGACAGACAGCAGAGGGAGCCCTGATGTCAACTGAGGCACAGACCCAGCAAAGCTGGGGACCTCATGCACAGAGTGACTACTCCTGGCTCTGCTGCTGCCGTGCTAGGCTTTGCTCATGCAGCAAACGCACCCAACACCTCCTCTGCCCTGCTCCCCTGGGCCTGGGGGTGCCCTGACCAGTGACTCTCATGCTGTCCATCTGAGGCGTGAGGTCCAGTAGATGCTGGGATCCCTCCACCAGCTCACCTAGCCAGGCCATTTGGTTGTGAAGCTCCCACTGATATTTTTACAACAAAAGGCTTCTTCTATAAAGCTCAGAACTTGAAGTCTCTAAAGGGCCTCACCCCTGGATGTATCTGGGTGAGAGTCAGGCTGGGAACAGGCGCCCCCAAGCTGGGAGGCCTGAGAAGGCTACTGCCAGAGACACACCTGAGCTGGCTAAGGATGGAGGGGGATGGAGAGAGGGTGAGTTTCAGAGGATGACCAGATCTGGTGACCAGGTGGCCATGAGGAGAGCCTGAGATGGGAGTGATGGGTGCCCAGCCCAGAGAAGGAGAGAAGAGGCTGAGGCCCAGGCAGGACCCAAAAGGACTTTATTTCTGGCACAAGGAGGGGGGCAGGGGACACCCCTTGTCCTTGAGGGTCCCAGAGTTGCAGGCAGGCTGGTCATGATCCTGCTGAGTGGAGAAAAGACCCACCCACCCCGGCCCCCAGCTGTCTCTGGCGATCCTGCGGCTCCAGCAGGTAGGGACTACACGTCATCCTCGGACACCAGGCAGTAGAAGTCCGTGCGGGCGCTGTAGTTGCGGGAGCCAAGGTCCGAGATGTCCACCTCACTGCCCCGGGCCTCTCCAAGTGAGACCCCACTTGCCTGCGGTGGAGCTGATGGCTCCCCAAAGACGGGCCCTCGGACACCTGGGGAGGGGGCACCACCAGGCCTGAGGCTGGGCTGCCCACAGCCTGCCCTCTGCCAGGAGCCCCTGCCTGGGGGTCACTCCCTGCTCACCCTCCTCAAGGTGGCATTGAGATCCTGGAGGTTCCCAGCCAGGCCTTGGGCCCGAGTGCCTCCGGGAAAGGCAGTGAGGGGTGGTGAGAAATCAGGCCCATCCACGGGCTGCAGAGAGGAGTCCCCGACACTTGGGTCCCTTTCTGGGCTCCTCAACCCTGCGCAGCCTCCCTCCACGGCAGGCCGAGCTTCTCAGGGTGGGGGGGTGGGGCCGGGTGGGCATACCCAGGTCCCCCTCGGGGTCGGGGTCCAGGTCCGGGTCCAGGGTCCGACCCTCCGGGACGCGGCCTCGCACGATCAACATGGGGTCCTTATCATCCTGCAGCCGGGTCTGGGGATCTCCCTCCGTCGTTCGGTACTGCACCTTTCGTGGCAGCGCCAGCTGCAGCTCTTTCCAAAAGTCGGAGGAAGGCGTCTGGGGGCCAGGGTGGGGCGGTTGGCGTGTGAGCACATAGAGGGGTGCGAACGCTGGAAGCCCCCGGCATCCAGCCCCAAAGGACACACCATGCATCGCGCTCACCGGCTCCAGGACCTTGAAGAGGCCCCTCCTGGGGCACCAGGCACGGAGCCCCCGCCCACGGGGTCCCACGCACAAAGCCCCCCGCACCAGCTTCCCTTGGGGGGCCCCCCACAAGCCCGCCCCCGCACCACGGAGCCGGGCCTCCAGAGCAGTAGGGTCACCAGGTGGCGGTGCTGGCGCAGCAGGCGCAGCGCGGGGTGCGCGGGGTCGCGCCGCGGGCCCTCGAACGTGATGAAGATGGGTCGGCGCGTGAGCTCCAGCAGCCGGCACAGGCCCTCCCTGCGGGGCGGCACCGTCAGGCCGGGCGCGGCCGGGACTCACCCCCGCCCCGCACGGAACCCACCGGAAGCTGTGGCTGCACCAGGCGCGGCGCAGGAAGGCGTCCGACAGCACTACGACCAGGCGGCGGCAGCGGCTCAGGTTCACCAACAGGTCGGCCGAAGGCTCTGCGGGGACCGGGCGTCGGCGGGGCTGGGCCGGGAGCGGGGCCCTAAGGGGCGGGGCCCGGGACCAGAGTGGGGCGGGGCTCCTAGGAGAAGTAGGGCGGGACCAGGTCGGGGCGCCTGGGGGGCGGGGCGCGGGCAGGGACGGGGTGGGGCCCGGACGGGGTGGGGCCCGGGCGGGGCGGGGCGGGGCGCCGCGGTACCGGCGTGCGGCAGGAGGTCGCGGTCGTCCAGGAAGAGCTTGTAACCCCGGCGCCGCTCCAGCTGCGGCTTCAGGATGAAGTTCACGAACTTCCTGTCCTCGGGGCTGTCGCTGTAGGAGACGTAGGCATCGTAGAGCTTCCCGTCTGCGGACGGCGGCGGGTCAGCGCGGCCACTCTCCTGTCCCGGGTTCCCCACTGTCTCCCCGCGGTCAGGGCGCAGGCCCGCCCCCCAGACACCGCCCCCGCGGGTCCCGCCACCGGCCGCGCCTAAACCTTCCCCAGCGCGGGATTCCGAGAGGAGCCCGCGGGCCGGATCCCGGCCGCCGCCCTCATGCCGACCTGGCCCCTTTTCTGGACCATGCTCGCCCCTCCCTCGCCGGGTCACCCCGCGCCCCCCCCCCCCACTCCCCCAGAGCTCCCGTCCGTCCATCCCCCACTCACCGTTCATCTCCACCTCGCCGTACGCATCCTGGTACCAGAGCAGCACATTGAGCCGACACTTGACGTACAGCAGCGCTGCCAGCAGCAGGGCCAGCAGGACCAGGAGAGAGGCCAGCACCGCGGCCACGTGGCCTGCTGAGCCTGGGGACAGAGCTGCAGCCTGAGCCACTGCATTCCCCAGCCTCTACGCTCCCCAGGTGCCCCTAGGCCTCCCTCCTGCCCTTGACCCAGTGTGCCCCTCACCAGCTCTACGAAGAGTGAAGGAGGAGGAGCTGGCGTTCTGGATGGAGCAGGTGAAGGCCCCATAGTCGTCAGTACTGGTCAGGTTGATCCCCAGGACACTGGACACAAGCACCTCTGACAAGTTGGACTTGATCCTGGGGAGATCAGGCCACACCTTCTCACCTGGGGCCCAAGAGCATCAGTGGGCACCCCAGAGCCCCACCTGTCTGGGGCTCACCCAGGGAAGCTGTGGATTTGGACTTCCTGGGCAGCCCTTGGGCCTTAAGCTATGAGAAGTGGCCAGGACCTGGAGGAGTATGGATGTGTTTGGGGACGATCACCCTAACCCTGGGTCTGGGTCCTAGGGTCCTCTGATCCCAGGTTTGGCCCGGCGGCCAGTGCCTCGTTCAGGCCCTCTGCTGGCACCTGTAGCCCTGGGTGGTCTACAGAGTGAGTGTTTACAGGGCCGTCAGTCCCTGCGGTCACTGACTTTCAGTCTGCGTCCAGAGTGGCACTCTGTCATGTCATGTCTGGGCAGTCACTCCCCAGCCCAAGTCCAGGTAGTTGTAGACCAGGTGTAGGTCAGAGAGGCCACTGGCCATGGGTGTGTCCAGGGGGGTCACTCTGGCCCCGGACACTCCGGCCTCTTACCAGGAGTCCTCATGGAGGTCGTAGTGGCTTTCATTGCCCAGCACCAGCCCGTCTTTCAGCCACTGGACTGAGGGCAGAGGACAGGGGGGCCCAGAGACCACCCAGGCCGTGCAGTTCAGAGTGACCACACTGCCCAGGGCAGGCCACAGGACCTGGTTTCCAGACGGGGAGAGGAAGTCAGGGGCCCTGTCGCAGACACCTGCGGAGAGAGGACCCAGTGGGTTACCTGTGCCTGGGACGCCGAGCTCCCACTGTCCACAGACAGACTGCGGGCCAGGGAAAAACAAGATGGCCAGTGGTGTGGGTTGCTTGGTAGCCACACCATGGCATCCACAAGTCCCGTGGTGGACAGGGCCTGGCGCTTGGCACGTCTTCCCCCAGCAGTGGCTGGGTCTTGAGAGGACATTGGGACTGAGGACAGTGGCTAGTCACAGCTGAGCTGACTCACCCGGCCCAGCGGGGCCCATCTGGCTGTTCGTCCACCCAGAACATGGGCCCCCACATCCCCACTGCGCCTGTTGCCCACTGCTGTGAAGCTCACCCAGGTGAGGGGCCAGGCTCCGTGGGTTTGGGGGCTCTTCCGCCTGAGATAGGAGCCTGGGATTCCAGGACCCTCTCCTGGCCCCAGGCAAGCCTTCCCACCTCCCTGACAGCTGAACTCTTTCACCTTTAAATCAGGGTGATGAGCCCTAGCAGGGGATCAGAGAAGACCACCATCATCTTGGTAGTGTGGTTCCCAGCAACCCACATCTACCCACCTCGCTCCCCATGTCCCCCACCAGTGCCCACTCCCAGTACCCCTGAGCTTTACTGACCCCCATGGGCCCGGCCTGGAGGCCTTGGGTGGGAGAGGGCTCAGGGCCATCCTGACCCTGGGGTCAGGACCGTGGGCCATGGGAGTGGTGAGCAGAGGCCTTTGTACCCCTGGCTTGAGGCCGAGCAGAAAGCCCAGGCAGCATCGCAGCGTGGAGCCAGCCTGAGGGGCAGGGGTGGGAGTGGGGCCCGTGCCGTCCCTCTCTGACCCATCTACCTGCCATGGTCTGGCCGGGACCTCCTCGGGGGGCCACCCCAGGCTCCACGGGGCAACTTGGCCAAGCCAACCGGTATCCCAAGGGCTGGGCAGGACTCACTCTCTGTCCTTGTGACCAGTCAGTCAGGGTGCCAGGATGGGTCGCAGGCTGCTGCCATTCCCAGGGAACAAGTTAAACAAGAACAGGGTGAGTTAACGTGTAACTTCGGCCACAGACAGCACCACCTCTGCACCAGGGTCCTCATAGATGCCAGCAGGACACCCAGACTCCAGCACCTTACACATGGCCAGAGTGGGCACCACCTCACAGAGCCCAGGGTGCTGGGAGGGGCACATGGACAGACTTCCACCTGCCCCAGGGCAGCTGTGATGGCCCAGGGTGGGGCAGTGGATGTGCATCCCCCCCAACACCCCTCATGACGCCAGGAGTTGGCCTCTTTCCCGCTGTCACCGGGGAGAGGGCTGCCACATGCAGGGGTGCTACAGTGTGGGCTGCACTCAGCCAGGCCCTGGGAGCTTGAGGGGCACAAGTGCCAGGCGGCCTGACCCTGAGCCACGCTCCCAATGGTAAAACTTTGTTCTGGACCCAGCCCCGCGGGCACACGTGTGCACGTGAACACAACACCTGGGCCCGGCAAGGTCGTGGAGGCCAGGCTGGGCTGAGTCCGCTGCGAGAGGCCTCACGGGGCACCCCTCCTTCTGGGTCCTGTGCCCGCATGCCCCCCATTTGTCATTTCCAAACCCAGAGACTTTGTCCACTTGTCCTTCCAGTGCTCCGAGGGAAGCCCCCACCCCACCGGCAGGTGACTCTTCTCTCCTATGCGGGGTCTGGGACCACTTTTGGCCCAGATTGGCAGCAGCCACATGTGCCTCCTGACACAAAAGGGAGCTGGCTGAAAGGAGGGAGTGGGAAGCCCCCAGCACGGAGCCTTCACTGACAGCCTCCTTGGCAGCAGGCCCCAGGCCAACTCCTCCCGGGTGCCCAGGTTCACCCCGTTGGTCCAGCAGTACTCATGGAGCACCTACTCCGCTCCGTCCCTGCTGAGTGGACACACTGGGGCCGAGTGCGGGGACTGAGCTGAGGCCCTCTCCCTGGCTCCCTCGGGCTGTCTTCCCTGCCCTTTGGGCCCCTAAGGCTTTGCAGGGGCTGGAATTTCCTCAGGAATTGGAGCATCAGGCACGTTCCCAAGGAGGTTCCCTCCAGAAGCCCTTCAGGGTGGAGGGCAGTCCTGGGAAAGCCCTTGAAGCAGGAGAGCTAGCCCACTGAGGGGCTGCGGAGGACTGGGCAGCTCACACCCCTGCTCAGCATGCCCAGAAGGACGTGCCCCAGCCCAGCAGGTCCCAGGGCAACTCCTGCAGTGGTCTCTTGACCTCCCCCCGCTCAGACCTCCTACCCTGGAAAGGCAGCCCGACCCTCCCGCAAGTTAAGGCCCAACTGCATGGTCAGGTGCCAGGTGTCCTCCCCCTGCACACCTCTACCCTGCACAGTCTCTGTTGCACACACCCCCTGCACACTCCGCCCTCTCTCTTTGCACACCTGCACTAAACTCCTATCTTGGTCCATGTGCACACATGTACACTCTCCACACCTCCAATACTCTTGTGGGCCACACACCTGGACACAGTGCACACACTTGCAACAGTTCCCACAGGGCGCACAGCCATGAGCATTGCACACACCCCACCCCACACACAGTGCACCTCACACCTACCCTTGGCCGCCAGTGGCGCACACACAGCCTCCCATCACCCCTCACTCTCACAAGCACACACATGTGTGCACACACATGCCATACATGCTGTGGACCTCCCCTGCGCCAGGCCAGACTCCGAGGACAGGCCTCAGGCGGGAACGGTGTCAGAGGATGAGGATGCAGGCACACATGGAGCAGCGGGGCTGTGTGGGAGGGCACAAAGTCACCTGGTTCCGGCTTTTTCCTCCTGGGGGGGATGTCGGTCACTGAGGTCATTGGCGTGTGCTTGGGAGCAAGCTCTCTGCTCAGCTGGGCCCCCAGCCCGGTCCAAAGCACCACAGCTGTCTGGGACGCATGGCCAAGGACGGTGAGGACCTGGCTTTTGCTTGTGCGTTTATTCAGAGCTTTCCTCGTAGCTTCCTGGCCTCGCAGTCACATCCTCTCCTAACCCTAACCCCACCCAGGCACCCACCCCTCGCAGGCAGGCGGGCAGTTGGTGGTTCTCGCCGCCCCGCCTGCCCCGCTCTTCCTGTAACTCTGAGTCAAGCTGCTCCTTCCTCTGGGGCCCGCCCCAGCCCACCAGGCACCCTACTTCCCGCAGCCAGGCCTGGGGGGATTGCAGAGGGCCTGGGGCCCGGGGCGATGTGTGGGGGTGCTGGCAAGGAGACCCCCAGTCAGGGCCATCTTGCACACACACGAGGAGGGCCAGCTGGGTGATGTGGCCCGCTTCCTGGACACCCCCCACGATGCCACACCCAGGAGGGGAGGGAGTCTCCATGTCGTGTCCCCTGGCCTAAGTGAGCAGCCTCCGACCTGTGGGGGAGGGGGTCCTGTGGAACTCTTACCAGTAATGGGGCCTTGAGCAGGGCCCTTGGCCCCTCCCTGTCTACCTCCCAGGCATAGCCCCTAAACCATGAGCAGTTACAAGGCGGCTGTGGTATCATGTGGACCTTGGTTTCAGGCAGTCATGGGAGGGCAGTGCCCCCTTTTCCAGATAAGGAAGCAAACAGGAGGCTTCGAGAGATGCTCCTGGGCTCTGAGCCCAGGTGGGGGCCGGTCAGCATCACCACTGACTCCCCCACCCCACCCCAGACTGACCTGGGACTCAGGGCCTAGCAACAGGTGGCTGGTATCACTGCCCAGAGAAGTCGGGGGGCAAGGGTCCCCTTCAGCCGGACCCTGCCCTCACCCACACAGGGGTGGGGCCCACAGTGGAGCTGCTCAGTGCAGCATCAATTTTCCTACATCCTTGATCTGACCCTGACCCAGACCTGTTCAAAGCCCCCTGTGGCCCTCAAGACCTTTGGGTGATGGTGCATCTTGGGCTTGGGGACCTCAGAACTGGCGGGAAGCCTGATGGCACCTCTCCTCCGCTGAGCCTTGGCTTCCTCGATGCATGCTGGAGCTGGTACTAAACTCGCTGCGAAGGTGCACCTGTGGGCTCTGGCGCCAGAGGGTGGACAGCGAAGCACCTAATGCATAGGTTAGCGCCACCGGTAGTCATTGACCTGCCCAGGATACCCAGGCAGGAAGCAAAGAACTAGGCTTTCCCCCGTGTCCCCAACCAGCCTTGGCAGCTCCTGCCAGACTGCCCGCTGCTCTGTATGCCCATCTGTGCCACCATCTCACAGCCATGCCTGGACACTCTCACCCTCCCTCGCCCCCGAGGCCCACTCTCCAAAGTGAACATAAACACCCACATCGCCTCCGGCACTCTCCAGACTGGCCCTTCGACTCCAAGCCCGCTCCCTGCACCTCCCACCCCCTCTGCCCCACACCCTGTGGTTCCCAGAAAGGCCCAGCTTCTCCAGGCACTTGAGCTGGGTGCGCGCGGTGGGGCTGCTGTCCCCGAGCCTCGGTGTTGGCCTAGCCCCCGGCCAGCGCACGCTCCCTGTTCCCTCCGCACTGCCTAGTGTGCTGCTCAGCACCCCATAGTCTCCGAACATCTCCCCCTCATCTGGAACGCGCAGCCCCCCGGACGTCTCTCCTGAAGGAAAGAACGTGCATAAGAGGCTGTGGCCCCGCAGGCCCAGAGGCTCTGTCCTGCTCCCCGGGCACACATTGCCACACCCCCCGCATTCCGCGCTCCGCCTCCCGCGGGGGTGGACCTGCCTTAGGACTCCCCCCACCTTCCCTGTGCGGTAAGCAGGCGGCTCGGCGGCGCGCGCGGAGGGCGGCTCGGGAGCGCTCTTGGAGGGCTGCCCGGAGCGGGGACGTGCGCAGAGAGCGCGGTGATGCGGGAGCGCGCACGGAGGTCGAGGGGGGCGGGCGGGACCGCGCAAGGAAGTCAAGGGGCGGGCGGGACCGCGCTCGGAGGTCGGAGCGCGCTGACGGAGCGTGGGAGCGCGCACGGAAGTCAGAGGTGGCGGGGCGCGGGGCCGCGCACGGAGGGCGGGGGCGAGCTGACGGTGAGAGCTCCGCCCGGCGACCCGTGGCCGCAGTCCCTGCTGTTGCTCGGTCGGCCCCCGGCGCCCCGGGAGGCCTCAGGCCTGGGATCCGAGTCTGTAGCGGACGTGGGGGTCCCCGCACGCCCAGAGCCTCCCCCTCCCTCTTCCGCGCAAAAATCACGAGGAAGCCACTACCCACGTCGGGCGGAGCAGGAAGGGCGGCCGTTGCCCACCCTGGGCCGAAGGGGCCGGGACGCAGACGAGCTCGGGCTTCCGGGCGACGCGGTCAGCCGGCCCGGCTCCGTGCCGCTTCCTGCGGGACCGCGTCCGCCATGGCCCAGAGGCTCCTCGGGGCGAGGCGCACCCGGGTCGCCCAAGCTCCAGTCCTGGTCCCCGCTCCCGGGAGCCTGCGACTTCCACTCATCCCCGTGGGTCTGAGCCGCGACTGCCACTCACCTGCTGCCAAGACCTGGGACTCGCGCGACCGCGGGGCGGGGCGGCTCACCTGGTCCAGGTGCGCAGCGGCGACAGCCCCGGCGGCGGCGGCAGGTGCAGCCCCGCCCAGCAGCCAGGGCCGAGGGCGGACCCAAGTGTCCCGCTTTGCGCCCAAGGCTGGCGCTCAAGAGTGTCCACTCAGCCCCTGGGAGCCGGGGCCGCATGGCCTGGGGCAGAGGCCAAACCGGCCCAGCCTGCCTGGAGAGTCTCGGAGCCCCCGGACTCCTCGAGACTCCACCGTCCCCAAGGGCACCTTTTGTGGCTCTGCCCCCTCCTCCCCAGCTCTTCCTCTTCCTCCAGGAAGCCTGCCTTGACTCTGGCTCCTGAGGCCCAGGTGCAGGGAGGGTAGGACTTCAATAAGGCGCTCCTCCTTTGGAAGCCTGTAGAAAACCAGAGGAGGGCCAGGCTACACATTCCGGACCTTTCCCCAGCTGGACCTCAGTTTCCCATCCAGCCCTGAGGGCAGACGCAATCCACCGGAGGCCCAGAAATCAACATAAAGAGTCTTTTCCTGTTTTATTATAGAAAGTTCTATTGGCTGAGGGGAGCCAGGGAGGTGGGGTCAGGGCCCCTGACCAGCCAGAATGGGGGTGGGGCAGGACCTGGGTCAGGAAATGGGCTGGGTTTTCATGCGTTGTGACCGCATGAGAAGACTCCACTGTCAGTTCCATGGGTGGCAGGGGTCACTCAAGAGTTCAAGTCAGGGCTGTGCCGAGCCTGACCTCTAACGGACAGAACAGCCACCATCAGTGCTCCTGAGACGCCCTGAGCCACAGACATACACGGACCCACGTGTGTAGGGGCCTCCGGGCACCCCACGTATACACCCACACACACACAGGCCTTCTTTCTGCCCCCCAGGCCTACACAGTAGGCGTAGGAAGCGGTGGTGGCGGCTCTGAGCCTTGGCTCCTGGGCACCAGCAACTCTTGACCAGCTCGGGGTCCCCTACACATCTGTGCTCCTGGGACTGGATCTGGAGGCAGGAAAAGGATTGGTGGGGATCAGAGCCAGGCCCCACCCTGGGGCCTCTCCAGGCTCCCTCTCACCCTGGCTGCCCCCACCCCCCAGGCTGGGGCCTGGCCTCGGCGCCCACACCTCAGCTTCTCCAGGAGCCTCTGGTACTTCTCATCCAGAACCTTGTTCTTCACCATCTGGGGCACGTCAGGCACCAGCCAGGCAGCGATGAGCTTGATGCACAAGGCCACGTGCTGGGGGCGGTGGAGATGGCCAACCAGGGGTTTCAGGGGTGGGGGTCCCAGAGGAGGGCTGGAGAGAGCTGCCCCCCGCCTCTGCCCCAGTCCTCGCCCACCTCGAAGAGGATGAGGAAGGCCAGGCGGATGGCCAGGAGGACCCAGAACTGCTCGGAGAAGTTGTAGTCCCCAGCGTTGCGATAGTCCCTGTACCTGGGATGGGGAAGTACCTGAGTCAGGGGTCAGGAGTTCAGAGGGCACTCACGGGAGTAGGGGAGGGTGGGGGTCCAAACCTGCACTCGGTCACGTCCTCCGGGTCCTCTATCCCGTCGGGGTCCTGGAAGTCCTTGGTGTAGAACAAGGACAGGCTGTGGTTGACATAGCCTGTGAGACAGCTGGGAGGGCAGAGGAGCAGGGGTGTGTCGGCCACAGGGTGCGGCCCCTCGGGCCCTGGGGTGCCTCCCTGGAGCTACTCCATGTCTGGGGGGGCCAGTCAGGGAGGGGCACAGCACTGCCCCATCCTTCATTTCTATACATGGGAGAGACCAAAGGGCCTCTGGGTACCACCAGCTGCCTTCCCTGCCTGAGCTGAGGGGAGCCTTCTGGGGGGATCCCTGAGGGCTGAGTAAGGGCACTCCTCTGCCCTCGCACTGAGCAGGCTGCGAAGGGCCTGACTTTGGGAGGGGAGCCATTCTGGTCGTGCCTGCTCTGAAAACGGCTGGGTCTGGGACCTTAATCCCCAGTGGGGTCCCAGTCAGCTCTCCTGGGCTCCAGCCTGGGGTATGCAGGTAATACTGGCAGGATTGAGCCCTTTCCCTGGACTCCCCTGAGGCTGGGCTGTGGGTGGGCCAGTTTTGCCAGGGGTCTCCAGGCAGTTTGAGATTCCCCGGGGCTGTGTGGTGGTGCCCCCTTACTCGACTTCAGGGCGGGGCCCCCATCGGCAGGGGCCGTAGCGGTACTTGTACACCATTCGGGGGATGAACTCAGACGTGAAGGCGATGACCATCCCATTGGCAATGACTGCCAGCACGCCGATGGTCTCCAACACCTTCAGCCAGGTCCCTGGGCCACAGCAGTGGGGTGAAGGGGGCTGCTTCCTCAAGCCCTGAGGCTGGTACTGCCTACCCCACCTACACCCATCCATCCGCCCAGGCTGGGAGCCTGGATGGTCAGGGGGCCTTGTCACGCCTCTGCCCACTGCAGCCCATCGCAGCCGTGGGGCCAGGTCGCTGATGAGGAAGACCTCGGCGAAGGCTGAGAGAGCATGGTCTCCACGCTCCTACACTCCCTTCTTCTGACATGGACAGGGAGGGGCTCAGGTCTCCCCGTTCCCCCCTCTTCTGCCTGAACCTCTCGGCAGCCCCGAGCCTGCTCTATCTCATGGGCCCCCACACCAGGGTGGAACCCCTTATCCTGGGCCCAAGACTGGGGCCTCCTTCACACTTGTCTCTCCCCTGCCCACGTCCAGCACCCCATCCCCTCTCTTCATCTCTGACAGCTGTCCAACTCAAGGAGGGTTAGCCTTAGGGTCTGGGTGACCGAGGCCACCTGCTCTCAGTCCTTGCCCCCAGCTGCTCGACCCCTCCCTCCTTTAGCTCCCAGCTGTTAGAGTCTAACTCTCCTGCCTGGGCCCCCGAGGATTAGGGGTGGTGCAGGCAAGGTACAGCCAGCCCTGCCTGTCCTGGGGCCTGAGCCCACCCCAGGCCCATCCCCCATCCTGGCAGACCCCAGGAGAGGGCTGGGAGGCTGTCTGTGGGGTGAGGGGGCTTGTCTTGCCACCGTTGCATAGAGCAATGATTTCAAGGGGACTGGTGTGGTCCCCGTGCCCCTTGCCACCCCGGCCCCTAGCTGGAGCATCCTGCCCCGTGCAGCTGCCCTGTTGGGCCCTGACCGATGTCTTTGGCCTTGCGGGGCACCAGGCGCTTCTGCAGCCTGACCATCTTGATGGCATCCAGGCGGATCTCCACGAGGTTGCTTAAGAGCGAGAGCAGCGGAGCCAGTGGGAAGGCGGCCACGAAGATGGTGGTGAAGCCATACTGGATCACTGGGGGTAGATGGGGGGTCACCTGGGCTGTGGGGGGCACCAGCCATCTGAGCTCCTCACCCCCCCGTGCCTGCAGCCCCCCAGGTTCCTTCCTCCCACCAGGCACCCACCAGCCCCCCAGTACCCACCCTTCCACCCGCCAGCCCTCCGGCACTGGCCTCTCCTCCCGCAAGTTCTCCCCTTCGTAGGCACCCCCCCCATCAGCCACACACCCCCAACTCTGCCACATACTCATCTCCATGAATTCGTCGAACAGGCTGAAGATGTTGACCGAGTTCAGGTGGTAGTTGCGCTGCCAGTCCTTCAGCTCGGGGTCCTGGGACATGTGGCCCTGCCTCAAGCGACACTTGTGGGCCAGCCACCTGGGGTGACAAGAACCAGGGGGGAGAGAGGGAGGGGTGCTGGGGCTGAGGGGCCCTCAGAACCGCTGGTTCTGGGAAATGGGGAGAGGGGTGGCGCTGTAGGCCTGCGGGTTCAGGTGCTCCCTAGGGGAGGGTGGGGGCTGGGCGGCCCCTGGGGGGTGTCCTCACGGGCACAGGTACTCCACGCAGTTGCTGAGCGTCTGTTTCAGACCCATGATGATGGCCATCTGCACGAAGAGGTCCATCATGCAGCCACTGAGATGGCACTGTGGGGTCAGTAGTGGGAGGTCAGGCACGAGGGTGTGGGGGGAGGCCCGGGAGGAAGGGTAGGTCAGGGACATGGCGGTGAGGCATCCAGGACAGACTGACCTCCTCCAGCTTCCACAACCCCGCCAGGCGCACGGACTTCCCAGGGTGACCGTTGATCCTAGAAGGACAGTGAGGCTGAGAGTGGGGCGGAGGTGGCAGCTGGCCTCTGACTGGGTGGGCGTGGGGCAGAGGACAGAGGGTGCTGTAGGCAGGAAGGAGAGACGCCCGCCCCGCAGGTGAGCAGAGGCTGGTGCTGGAGGCACGGCTGACACCCAGACGCACCCTCTCTGCATTCACTCACACGTGCAGATGCACGTCCCAGACAGGCCTGTGACAGTGACCTCAGTTTCTCCCCCATGGAAGCTGTGCACTTGGAGTTACTTTGTGTGGAAATCACCTGCTCTCCGTAACATGATAAAAAACATAAGCTATGTTAAACCAAAGTTCCGCTCATACCCAACGGTGAAACCCTGGAAGCACTCCTGTTCCAGTTCACGACAACCGTTACTTAACTCGCTGCTGGAACTGTATAAATTTGCAACGGGAAAAATTACTATTTTAGGAAACATGATTATATACCTGGAAAAACAAAATAAATCAACTGAGAGGTTGGGTGGATAAAACAGCGGACAAATGCTCAGAGTGGAGACAAAATTGCTGTCAAGCTCTGCTTGCTTTCCTGGATGCAAGAAAATCCTGGGCGTCGTGGCAGGAGGACATAACTGTCACAGATACAGGCAAAAATTATAAAATAACTAGAGTGAGATTCACAGGAACTCAGTGGGACCCAGGTGAAGGAAACCGTAAAACGACTAAAGAACATGAAAGGGGCCGGCCCCATGGCCGAGTGATTAAGTTTGCGTGCTCCACTTCAGCAGCCCAGGGTTTTGTTGGTTCGGATCCCGGGCGTGGACATGGCACTGCTCATCAGGCCATGCTGAGGTGGCATCCCACATAGCGCAGCCAGAGGCACTCACAAGTAGAATAGACAACTAGGTACTGGGGGGCTTTGGGGAGAAGAAGAAGAAGAAAAAAAGATTGGCAACAGATGTTAGCTCAGGTGCCCATCTTAAATTTAAAAAATTTTAAAAAGAACATAAAAAAAGACACGAATAGATATTTTCTGATGGAAGGATGGGCCCCCGAAAACGTCCACATCCTAATTGCTGGAGCCCCAGAGTATGTTATCTTACATGGCAGAGGGTGTCACGGTGGCCAATGAGCTGGCCTTACAATGCAGGGATTATCAGGTTTATCCGGGCTTATCCGGGTTTATCTGGGCTTATCCAGGCTTGCACGGTGATCACAAGGTCGTTAAGTCAGGAAGAGGGAGAGCCAGAGAGACGGTGGGTGAGAAGGACGCAGCCTGAGCTGCTGGCTCTGAGGGTGGAGGAGGAAGGGGCCAGGAGCGGAGGAAGGCAGGCAACTGCAGAGGCTGAAAAGGTGAGCAGGTGCTCCCCCAAGGCCCCGGGCAGTCAGCCCCGCCGACACCTTGATCTTGGCCCAGGGAGACCCCTCTTGGACTTCTGGCCTCCAGAACCGTACGGTAATAAATCTGTGTTGTTTAAAGCCAGAGTTGTGGGCATTCATTACGGCAGCCACAGGAAACTAATACGGAATCCATGTTGATTCTCCCTGAAAGAATGTATACCTTTACTGCAATCTGAAGCTAAATCCCACAGAATTTCGATGTAGTTGGACAAAAGGATTCTAAAGTCGACCTGGAATAATAAACGTGTAAATAACCGTAATCAAGGAACAGTGGAAAACAAGAGTCGTGAATGCTGGCCCTGCCTAAAAGCGAAGCTGTGAAACAACACTTATCACAGGAAGGTGCCGGGGTGACGCGGCCAGAGAGGCTGGACGCGAGCAAGCATGGCCTGCGGTGTCTGACGAGGGGCGAGGGGGGTGATGCAGTGGCCACATACGGCTTGGGGATGGCTGGCTTTCATTCGGAAAAAATAAAACGGGGTCCCTCACAGCAGGACAAGTTCCTTACAAATCAAAGGTTTGAAGGCTTAAAATGCCGAAACCATAAACATCTAAAGGAAATCACAGCTGAACAGGTTTCTAATCCTGAGGAGGGGGAGGCCTTTTCAAGCGGGGCATGAGAAGCAGACACCATAAAAGAACATGTGACAAGCCTCGGGACATAAAAAAGGAACTCTGCCTCCAGAGTAACACGAGCTGGAGCTGTGCCTCTTTTCTCAGAGACCTCGCCCACAGAGGCAGCAAACACAAGCAAGGCTGGAGGACCTGAGCTCTGGAACCACACCCTCTGGCCTCTGTCTGCTCCTCCACCTACAGACTGTGTGACCCTTAGGTAGTTTCTTAACCTCTCTGGGCCTCAGTCATCTCATCTGTAAGACAAGGATCAGAGAGTCCCTATCCCATGGGCTGCTGTGCGGATCAGAGCTGATGAACCTGTGGCACCTAAGATAGAACATGTCGGGTGCACGCTATGATCCCATACTGTCCCCGCCCCAGCTGAGCTCCCAGCACACCAACAAGCGTCCTTCCGCCTCCAGGCAGGAGACCAGGAATTCCCCTCCAGGGACCAATGGAGCAAGAGGTCTGATGGGAGACACGTGGCCCAGAGCAAAGCCACCGGCACACACCTTTCTCAGTTATGGACAGGTGGCCCAGAATCGAGGACGTTTAAGAAAGTCTCTGACATCAAAATCAGAGACCAATCAAAGGAAGAGCATCCAAGAAGCTTGGAAAGAACAAACGCAACGCCAGAGGGGAGGAAAAAGACAGAGGCGCCATCCTCAGACAAGGACAGCCATACAGGCAGCACGAGGGGCAGGCTGTGGGGAGCCTGCAGACGTCGAAAGGAGCACCTGAGACTAAGGATGCAAACAGGCGTAGGATGTTCAGCCAGAGGGCTGGGACACAGGTGAGAAAACTCACAGAAGCTGGAACAAAAATGGAAGAAAACAAAGAAAATTAGGTGGTGAATTCAGAAGGCCCAGTTTCCTAACAGGAAGGATCCTGGAGGAGGGGCAGAGCACGAAAGCAGGCGTCGTCAGACATGAGAGGGACCGGAGGATGGAGGCTCCGGCGTGACACCCTCTCAGCTGCCCGACTGGAGTCCGCACGCCAGGCCTGCTGTGGGCGCTGAGCACTCAGTGATGGACAAGCACCCATGCCCCCTGGGATGCGTCCTGGACAGGAGGGTGACGGAGGGAAGCAGGGCAGGTGCTGGAAGAGTGGAGTGTGGAAGGCGGGCGATGGGGGACGAGCTGTGGATGCGGTAAGGTTGGGGCGCCTGCAAGGCATTGTGTAGGGGTGCCGAGGGGCAGCTGGGTCTGAGTCTGGACTCCAGGGAGAGGCCTGGGTGGGGGCGTGCGGCCTCGCTGGTGTGTCCAGGTGGTGTCTGTGATGGTGCCTGCAGTCACAGACAGAGCCTGGGCGTGGGGACAGCTGGAGTCAGAGAGGAGGGAGAGCCAGCAGGGGAGGGGGCGGCCGGTGCTGAGGAGGGAGAGCAGGAAGGACGTGAGGGGAGAGGCTTCCTTGAGGAAGGGGACGCACATTTGTGTGACGGTGGAGATCATCCAGGGAGAGCAAGCTGGTGAGGCAGAGCAGAGAAGCCAGCGCCGAAGTGTGTGGGATGGAGAAGACCCACCGAGACGCAGGGTTGCGACCTCAGAGGCCGGGACGGGTTGGGTGTGCAGAGTCGGGACTGCAATCAGGTGGGGCCTGCAGAATGCATGCTGCATGCCGGAGACAAAAACCCTTCTGAAGTCAGGAAAACACTGTCTGCCTGAAATTCTGTCTCCAGCAAGCGCTCGGTCTGGCCCCCCGTGAAGGGGAAGCTACGCACATCGGATTCTCCATCCACCTTTCTCGGGAGAACCCGGCTCCTACGTGGCGGACACTGAGGGCTTCCCAGGACGGAGGGCCAAACACGGCCCTCCAGGGCCAGAGAGGGATGCCCCACAGCTCTGGACGTACTGGGAGGGGTTGGGGTTTTTTAAAGTTCTGGTAGAGAGTTTGGGATTCATTGGCAATGTGTATGCACTTTACAAACCCAGAACAAATGGAACAATTATTTTCAGAAAAGACAAAAAAGTATACTGACGGAATCTGAAGGATTCGTTTCACTTTGACTGGGGAGGTGAGGGGAGTGTGAGCGAGTATGCGTGCGTGTCGTGTGGGACGCTCACTGCAGCTTTATGGATAAAGCTCGAAACCAGAAATCACCGAAACGTGCACCACCTGAGGGGGTCTGTGCACCCCAGCACATCCCAGGAAGAGCGCTCGCGGTGGGTTTTAAAAGGAGGCCTGGCCCCGACGCGGATGCAGCTGATGCCCGCACTGTGTGTCCAGCGCGGAAAGCAGATGGAGGTGTTCAGAGGACAGAACAGTTTATGTCACTGGGCGTATGTAGTAAAGCCAGGCAGACCCACTGACCGGCTACAGGGTCACCTCCGGGGACGGGGACTGGAGAGTCCGGGCTCCCTTCACGCATTTCTATGCTGGGTCTCCACTTGTTCTGAGCGTGAATTCTTTTAGAATTAGAAGGAGCAGGTATTTCCAACTTTAAGGGGGGAGAGGCAAGTTGGAGGGGTGCGGGGTGGTGGCCCACCTGCCCAGGATGAAGGCAATGTAGATGAGAGAGGAGAAGTGCACGAAGAATTGCAGGGTGAAGAACTTGATGGTAAACTTCCTCTCTCGCTCCGAGAAGGTCCTGGGCTTCTCTGGAAGAAGACGTGGGGCTGTCCCACACCCACCCCTCGCCCCAACGGCAGCCCCACGCCCCACCAGTCCCTATCCTGCCAACTCGGGGGCACCTGTGCCCCTCACCTGTCTCCCAGGTGTGCGCCCCTGCCCTCTCATGGGAGTGGCGACAGAGACAGCAGGAAGGCCCCTCCCCGGCCTCCAGGACCCCAGCCCTGAATCCTCCCGTCCGCTTCCTGTGGTTCCCGTAGAAGCCAGAGGGGGCTGGGCCCTCATCTCACCAAAGTTGCAGAGCTTCAGTGCCACCCACTTGTTGACCTGCGGGAGGGGAGACCGGCAGGCTCACTGGGGCCTCAGCAGGGTCCTCCCCACCCTCCCCTGCCCACGCTCCCACCTTGGTCATGATGAGGATGGTCACGTAGTGCACCAGGGCTCCAGTCACCACCACGGCCGTGGTCACCTGCTCCCCAAGGATGGGCAAGTTGCTGAAGAGGGCGGTGACCAGCACGCGGTAGACCACCAGGACGTGGGCCATTCCGATCAGGAAGCAGATCTGCAGGAGGGGCGGCCAGGATGGTAGGCCTCAGGAGTGCCGTCCCCAGCCCGGGCCCCAGCCGTGCTGCGGGTCCCCCAGGACTACCATGAGCAGAGACAGGACGAGGATGGCGGTGCTTCGCAGGTAGGAGTGCTGGTACGGCTGGAGCGTGTAGTCGGGGCAGTTAATCAGCTGGAGCGCCATTTCCTCCTGCAGAGGGCGCCGGACACAGTGCAGACATGGGACCCCCGCCTCAGACACAGATGCACACGCCTCTGACATGGGCACACTCCCCGCCACGGCAGACCCAGGACTGTGGCCACACGGCCCTGGACACCTGCCCCGACTCACCTGGTCCTCGTCCCACCCATACAGGTCCCAGTGCAGGACCACACGGGCGCGCTGCCGCTTCCAGATCTCCAGGAACACCGTGGCTGCAGCCGGGAGCACAGAGAGGCATCACAGGGTGTCCCTGGGATGGGTGTGGGGGTGGCGGCCCAGGGGCCTGGGGGCAGGAGTGGCCCTGGAGCTCAGGCCAGCTCCCCTGAGGTGACTTACCCCACACAGCCATGAAGATGGCAAACAGCACCGTGCCGTCGTTGTCGAAGAGGTGGGTGAGCTGGGGAGAGAGGCACATGTGTGGCCTGGGGGCCGCCTCCCCTGACCCATCATCCCCCCCCGGGGGGACGGGTGAGCCCAGCTCTGCAGGGACCCAACCTCGGCTTCCCCTTCTCTGGGAGGACAGGCCAGGCCTCTCCTGCAGGGTGAGCCAGGCCCCAGGTGGCAAACCTTGGCAAAGGTGCAGGTGTCTGAGAGCCGGTGGTACTTGCGGCTGTGGTCGCCACGAGGGCACATGAAGATGTCGTGGGCCTCGCAGATCTCCTTGCTGGGGGTGCAGGCATGGCTGGTGTGGGCTCTTCTCTGACACAGGCCCCTCCTGCCCCTGCCCCCAGCCCCAACCCCGCTGCACCCCATCTCTGGCCCCGGGACCCCCTCCCAGCCCCCAGCCCAGCCTCCCACCTGATCTGGCTGGTGTCGAACAGGGCGAAGCCACTCAGGAAGATGAGGACGCCTACCACTGCGGCAGGCACCAGCATGTAGGTGTACCAGCCAAGCCAGGCGAAGTACAGCGCCACTTTCTCACCGAAGTAGTCCCTATGGCCACAGCTGCCCCGTCAGAGCCGCCCCCCAGGGGTGACGTCACACGCCAGTGCCTGGGTGGGCGTGACACATGTGGGGGCAAGGAGTGTTGTAGTGATGGCATCAGTGTGCCAGTGTGGGCACAGGTGTGTCCTGGGGGTCACAGGTGTGTCTGTAGGAGGCACAGGTGCATCTGTGGGGGGTGCAGGTGTGTCTGTGGGAGGCGCAGGTGCATTTGTGGTGTGTACAGGTGCGTCTGTAGGGGGCACAGGTGCAATTGTGGGGGGCACAGGTGCGTCTGTGGTGTGCACAGGTGCGTTTGTGGGAGGCACAGGTACGTCTGTGGTGTGCACAAGTGCATCTGTATGGAGCACAGGTGCATCTGTGGGAGGCACAGGTGTGTCTGTGGTGTGCACAGGTGCATCTGTATGGGGCACAGGTGCATCTGTAGGGGGCACTGGTGCATCTGTGGTGTGCACAGGTGCATCTGTGGGGTACAGGTGCATCTGTGGGGGCACTGGTGCATCTGTGGGGGCACAGGTGTGTCTGTGGGGGTATAGGTGCATCTGTGGTGTGCACAGGTGCATCTGTGGGGGTACAGGTGCGTTTGTGGTGTGCACAGGTACGTCTGTATGGGGCACAGGTGAATCTGTAGGGGGCACTGGTGCATCTGTAGGGGGCACTGGTGCATCTGTAGGGGCCACAGGTGCGTCTGTGGGAGCACAGGTGGGTCTGTGGGGGTACAGGTATGCCTGTGGTGTGCATAGGTGCATCTGTAGGGGTACAGGTGTGTCTGTGGGGGTACAGGTGCATCTGTGGGGGCACAGGTGTGTCTATGGGGGCACAGGTGACTTGCTTGGGGCAGCATTACCTGATTTCATCAATCGGCTGCTTGTGGAACATGTTTCTCCACTGGGCCCATTTCTTTATCAGGTCCTCCTCCCTCTGGGCATAGGTGGCAGACAGTGAGAGCTTCCTGCCTCCACGTCCCGCCCTCAGGCCCTCTCCCAGCCGGCTCACCCCTCACCTTGTGTAGTGGGAACCTGGTCTCAAAGACCCCGTCCTTCACCAAATCCTCAAAGGTGTCTGGGGGTCACGGGGAGTCTCGGGTCAGAGAGGAGTGAGGGGTGAGGAGGACCTGCTATCTCCTCCCTACGTCCTGGTGGCCACCGTGCAGGCCCCCTGCCCATCCCGTCCTTACCGCTGGCTGCCATTTTGCTGTTCAGGATGAAGTTGACGATTCGGATTCTGGAACACAGGAGCTGGTTCAGGATGGCCCATGTGGCCTCGGTGGACCCCGCCCTCTGTCTGGCCTGGCTCAGGCCCCTCTCCATCCTGGCAGAGCCCCCAGCCCACCTGCCCTGACCGTCTGACCAGAGCCCAGAATCCAGGACTCAGTGGAGCCCACCATGAGCTTACCCCCCACCTCCTTAAATCCTCCCAGGGTCCAGCCGCCCCGTGGCTCCAGGGTGAGGCTCCCTCAGGGATGGTCCCTCTCCTCCCAGGACCCCAACACTCAGCCCAGACCCCCCACCTCCAATCACACCTCCCACCTGGAGCCCCCATTTGTCCAGGGCACACCCTACACCTTTATGTGCATGAATCCTCTTTATACCCCGTGAGCCATCTTGCCTGTGGGGAGACTGAGGCTCAGAGAGGCTGAGCAACTTGCCCAAGGCCACACAGCCAGGAAGTAGCACAGTGGCACCTGACTAGAGAGCTATGCTCCTCTAAAACATCTTCCTGTGAGACGCTCGGGTGTCCCAGGGCACTCTCCACAGCCTGTTCCTCCCAGGCCCCATCAAGGTGCCTCTCCTCATCCGTCCTCCCCTTGCCTCCCCACGACCAGCCAGTTCTCCTGTGTTCACAGGAGGCCCTCCTGTTGTCTTGAATCCAAATTCTGGAGCGTTCTTTGCCATCTCTACCTGCCGGGTCCCAGCTGGGCTGGCGGGGCCTGGGCCCACTGGGCAGGTGGTGGGGAAGGGAGTAGGGAGGGCTGGCTGGGAGGACTGCCTCCAGCCAAGGGAGAAGTGGTGCTTGGAGACAGAGGAGGCGGTGGGTGTATGGAGGTCGGGACAGAAGTCCAGGGAAGGGCATTCGGTCAGGAGGGGCGAGGTGGGGACCCACATCTGGGGTCTCTGCGGGACAACCTCAGAGCCAGGAGGGACGGCTGAGAGGATCCCCTCAGCCTCTCCAAATGCTGCTGGCCCTTTAAGGCTGGTTTCTCCTCTGGGTCCTGGGGACCCAGTCATGTGTAACCTTCAGGACACCTCAAGAGGTGAGAAGGGCCTTCATCCCTTATCACAGAGACAAAACTGCCCCAAGGCCCCACCCTGAGACCACGCCTGGGAGCCTCACTGCCTGGACAGGGCATGTGGGCGGCAGGGCTCCTCCTGGCCAGGCTCTGGGCCAGCTCTCACCTGGTGGTGGCTGGGATGGGGGTCAGTGTGGCTGGCTCCATTCCGGGGGCAGGATTCTCAGGCTCCAGGAGGAGCGTGCGGTACAGGTTGAAGATCCTGCTGTCGGCTCGGATCCCGAAGAATATCTTCTCCTTGTCCTGCAACTTCTGGGGGCAGGACACCGCACGGGACCCGCTACACCACCTCAGAACCCTTCCCCTTCGTCCACTGCCACCTCAGGCAGAAGGTCACAGGCCACCTCCCCAGACTCCCCCACAGGACCCACCCAGATCCCATGACCCTCGCATGGCACCGGGCCTCAGCCAGCCCACCTTGTGATGGAAGCCCTTTCTGCTGAGCTCCTCCAAGAACCACTGCTGCTGTTGGGCCTGCCTGGGGTTTTTCTGGGTGCGCTGATCGGCCACAAGCACATAATCCCACTGCTCAGAGGCCTCAGTCTGGAGGAGGAAGGTGTGGGACCAGGCACGGGGTGGGGCAGGCACAGGGCAGGGGGAGGGGGTGAGACCCCTCCCAAGGGTCCGAGCGAGACTCACCTCACAAGTATTGATCTCTACCAGTGGGAAGCTGTCCCCTTCGGTCCCCCCCAGGAACTGGAGGCTCTCTTCCCCCTGAGGTGGGGGCAGACAGAGGGACGGGCTCATTGCTAAGCTCCTGGGCCAGGCCTCCAGCACCAGGGGCGAGAACAGAAGGGGGAGGTGGGAAACAAGTGGACCGTCCAGCTGCGGCCGGGCTCCAGGGGTGCGACACAGACAAGCAGTGAAGGTGTCTTTGGGAATCTACACCAAGAGCCCCTGAAACGCATGAGGCAGGATGGATGGACAGACAGAGAAGCAAAAGGTCTCACAGGAGAGGGTGCTCAGGTGGTGGCCCATCAGGAAAACGCAGGGCCAGTGACCAGGAGGTGGCGCCTCCTAGGCCCCTGGTCGCAGGCGTTTTTGGGTCAGACAGCAGCAAATCATTGGAATCCCTGTGTATTGCCGTGGTGCACGTCGGTGCATGAATTTGTGAAACAAAATCAAACATCCCAGACCCTACGGCCCGGCCTGGCCCAGCCGCCCCTGGAGGCGTGGACGGGGTGCTCACAGCAGCATATTTCACATCAAAACTGTGGAGGGAACCCAGATTCCTATCGGCGGGCGGGCGGGCGGACGAGACTCTGTGACGTGGTGGAAGATCACACCACAGGCGCACGAGTGGGCAGCTGCGGGGTGTCAGGGACCAAGGACACGGTACTGAATTGGGTAAAGGTGAGTCTGATGGGAGCCCCACAGAAGTAACTGCTGTGGGCACACCCAGGACGGACGGACAGATGGATGCCAAGGTCAGTGGGCAGAACCTGAAGGAGGAAGCGAATATGTGCACAGCCTCCCAGTCTCTCCCTGAGTATCTGTTTATCCTTGTGGCAGCATCAACAAATGTCACACATTTGCTCATTATCCCTCAGGGAGTGTGGGCTGGACTTAGTGACTAATGGAGAAAGCGCGGGAGGGAAAGGCAGTCACTTTGCAGAGGAGGACCCGGCAGATGCCCCTCGACCCTGGTGATGAAGGTCAAGTCACGGTGACATCATTGGGATGTCAGGGACCCCCTGACAGGATGTGAGGTCATAGTATGTGGTCCCCTCCCTGAACCTCTGGTCCTGTCTCAGCATGAGGAGACCTCAGAGGGACTTTCCCCAGAGCCCGAGCAGACTCGAGAGTCAGGAGGACAAGGACAAAGAGGGACACAGGGACTGTCATGGACGCGGTGGGGTGCCAAGAAGACATGACGATACGTGCCATGTGGGATCCTGCAAGGACCAGCCACAGGAAAGGACACACACGGAAAGCTGGTCAAGGGGGCGGCATTGGGTGCCTCAGGTGGTGGAGCGCTGACGTTGGGGAGGTGGGGCGAAGGGCAGAGGGGACCTTGTACCATCTCCATAGCCCTTCGGGAATTCTTACAGCTGTGCTAAAAGTGCACACACAGGAACAGGGAGCTGGGTATGCTGGGGTCAGCGTCTGGGTGGGCGTGGGCTCAGGCCTGGCTCATGCTCAGTGAGCAAATGGACAGCAGGCACTGAGGCCAGGACAAAGTGACCAGGCCCCTTCGCTGGGGGAGCCGCATGGCTGAGGGGTGGGGGATGCGGGAGGTGGGGACAAGGGCACATGGTCAGAGCAGGTCAGGCAGGGGGCGCCCCAGGCCAAGGAGCCGGGAGATGACGCTGGCTTTGGAGCCGAGAGCCAGGGGATGCCAACGCCACTGCCCTCGGGCCAGGTCATCTACCTCTTCCACCTCAGACAGTGATGGTATCTGCCCTGAGGGCCTTCACCCCATGTACAGGGCATCCTGTGGCCCCAGCGCGGCGTGAGCACGCTGTGTGTGCACCAGTGAGAGGGACCCTAGCCGCGTCCCAGCTGGCAGCTCCCAGAGGCACATGGATCCCGGAGGGACAGGGACCCTGCTGCGTCCCAGGGGACTGGGTGTGGGGGCCACTGTGGGGGCTGTGTCTGTCTGAGTACCCCACCTTGCCCTGACCAGCTGGCAGGTTTGGGCACCGCTCACCCCTCCATGGCCCCCACTGGCCCTGGGCTCCTGCCAGCCTACACCCCCACAGCCCCAGCAAGGCCCTGCTCCTCCCCGGCTCAGCCCTCAGCCTGGTGCAAGGTGGTTCCCACTGCACCGCACCCTACTCCACCACCCGTCTCCTCTGCTGCCCCTGCTGGTCTTCCCACCTGCTATCCCTTCCCTTTCCCAACCACATTCCTGCCCAGCTCTAGACCCGCCTCCTCCAGGAAGCCCCACTGGACTGCTCCACCCAGTCTGTCTCGAGGGCTGCCAGGTGAAATGTAGGCCGTCCAGTCACACTTGAATTTCCAATAAACAACAAACACTTTTCGTATAAGTATGTCTCAATTATTGCATGGGACATACTTATACTGAAAAGGTCATTGTTTATGTGGAACTCGATTTAAGTAGGTGTCTGTTTTTTACTTTGTTTCGCTAAAACTGCAACCTTGCTCCACCCGCCCGCCCCCACCCCATGCCCACCCAGCACTGCTGGCTCCGGGACAGCCTGGGCCCCCTCTTTCTCAATCACAGAAGCCAGGAAATACATCAAATCCAACCACGGACTGCAGGTTCTAAGGCACCGGCTGTCACAGTCATGTGGAGACAGGCCAGTGTAGATGCCATCTCGTGCCCCAAACCCACTTGCGGCTCCTGCCTGGGCCTTGAGATTCTCGCCCCGTGGGAATCACCTGGGGTGGGCTCACCCTGGCCTTTTGCCCGGCGCAGGTCTCCCACTAAGCCGTCTCCGCCCCGCCAGCATCACCTTCTCTGCTCCCGGGCGCTCTGCCCTCCCACGACACCGACACCCACAGATCCCTCAGCTCAGGTGTGGCCGGCAAGACCTGAAACTTCTCCCCTGTCTCTAGCCAGAGGAGAAACTGGCCATTCACAGACAGGTTTGCAGGGAGGGGCAGGGGTCCCGGGCTGAGGCGCCTCTGTCTCAGGGAAGAGAGTAAGTATTGGCTGGAGGGGACCGGGGACGTTTGTGTCACCAGCATTCAGCTCTGTGACTTGCCCACCATAGGGCTCAGTAAGTGTTGTGCTGAAGAAATTTGTCAGTGAAATGGATCCTTGTGTTTTCAGGAGCTCCAGTGCTGGCTTCAGACCCTGGAGGGCCCTCCCTATGCCCCCTGTGCCCGGGACCGAGCTCCTCGGGCAGAGGCTGGAAGGAGAGACCCCTAATATTAGCAGGGCGGAGACTGAAGACCATGCAGGACAATCAGGGGTGGGAGAGGGGACCCCAGGGCGGGAAGGGGCAGCTCAGGGAAGCCAGACTGGGTAGGACTTTGGGATGCTGGCAGGAGGAAGGAGCCTGGGAAGAAGGGGTGACCATGAGGGACCATCAAAGGTTGAGGTGGGAGGTCAGCCCTTAGTGGCCCCAGAAATGAGGCTGCTGGACCTGGTGCAGCTCCCAATTCACAGACAACCCCTTGCCCCACCAGAGACAGCTTTGGGATGGTTACCCAGAGCCTCTTGGAAAAGGCTGACTCAATCTCCCCTGGGGACTCGTATGCTATCTGGATCAGTGGAGAGTGATGCCACCTAAGGTGTCCGCCAGGCACTGGCCCCCACCATTGATTCGGACCACTGGACAGGGAGAACCCCCAAGAGCAAAGCTACACGCACACCTGAGGGCTGCCTCATCACGGCCTGGTCCCTCCTCGGCGATGGGCCAGCAGCCACAGGAGCAGCCAGGTTGTTCCACAGCCAGACAGAGAGCAGGCTCTGAGAATCTGCTTCCTGTCCACTCGGGTCAGCATCCCCATCCGAGCCCACCTCCAGCCAAGCAGACTGCTACATGCGCCCGAAGCGAGCTGTCCAGGACCCCCATGCCCCGGCCACCAGCCCCACCTCCAGGAAGACATGTGCCCATGAGGCTCCCAGATCCCTGAGCCAGGGCAGGGGCTCCCCTGTACACTCCACCTCAGGGGTCCCAGCCCTGCCATGGGCGGACCCCCGGCACGTCCCTGCACACAGATCAGGGATTCAGGCTCTGGGGTCACTGTTATCTCCCTTCAGTCCATCTAGCCCCACCCCCTACAGCCCACACACGCAGTGGGCCAGGGTCCCAGGCCTGGCACAGGCCAGAGTCCAGTGAGCTCACC
Source organism: Equus asinus (assembly GCF_041296235.1). Taxonomy (NCBI): domain Eukaryota; kingdom Metazoa; phylum Chordata; class Mammalia; order Perissodactyla; family Equidae; genus Equus; species Equus asinus. Next base: position 51,160,506 of record NC_091806.1, on the reverse strand, counting down.
ACTGGCTCCGGATGGGGAAACTTCTGGAGATGCTGCAGCTCCTGGGAGATCCTCCCTCCTCACGGGGACAGGAAGATTCAGAGCTGGGGACTCCTGCCCCTGCCTGGCCCTTCCCAGGCTGGCCTCCAGGTCACCAGTGGGATGGAAGAGACAGCTGTGTAGATGTGACCACTACCCAGGTCCTGACCAGGCCTGGCCCAGCGGGCAACATGCAGCACACATGTGAGGTCACCCGGCTGCACACAGAACATGCATGGGCCTCCCCTCGCCCTCCGTGGCCCACCTTGTGTGAGGGGCATGTCACACCCCTGCCCTCCTGGCTTGGCCCCATGGGCACGCTGCAGGTTCATGGTCCAGCAGGGGGACCTGCCTGCCCCCACCAACGTCCACACACAGAGAAGGCCATCCGTGCTCGCCCAGCCCGGACGTCCTGTGACCACCCTCCCTGAGCAAATGCCCCCCGGCCCTGCCTCCTCAGCTTCGCAAGCCGGTCGTCTGCGCCCCCCTTCAGCTATCCATCTGTCCATCATCTGTCAGTTCATCCTTTCGTGTGTCCCTCCACCCCAGACACTCCCTGACGAGGCAGCCCACCCCGCGTTCAGCCCTCTTGGGCAGTGCATGGTGTGAGCAGACACGGGCCTGGAGGGGCAGGTGCCTACTTTGCAGGGGAGGTAGCCTGGAGCTTAGCCTTGTAGGGCAAGAGGTTGGCAGGAGGTGAAAAAGTGGGGGCAGCCTTCCTGGGAGAGGGAAATGTGTGGACAGACCATGACGGGCAGCAAGGAATGTGGTACTCAGCACCACCCAGAGACTTGGTCCTCAGCACCTGAAAGGACTTGGTAGTTACTACACCCAGGGACTCTGTCCTCGGCACTTCAGCTTTGCAGAAGCACAAAGAACAAGAAGGGAGCTGCCGGAAGGTGAGGCTAGGGGTTGGCAGAAGCCGGGTTATGGAGGGCGATCCATGGAGCTGCTCAGGCAGCTGTGGAGCTTGGGCTTCAGCTGGGGGCAATGAGGGGCTGCGGAAGGGATCTGAGCCGGGAGGGGTATGCTCAGATCCAGCCGGGGGCTGGGGCCACCAGGTCCTCCCCACTGTCTGCATCTGCACCTGCCCAAAGGGCTGATCTCTCGCCTCAGCCAAACCAAGTGCGACTTCTCCCCTACCCCGGTCCCCCCAAGTTTCTCCTCCACCCTGGAAGGGCTGGCATGGGAGGAAGGGGCTGGCAGGGGTGCCTGGGTCAGCCTGAGTGGCCAGGGTGCCAGAGCTGGCTCTGGAAAGGCTCAGGACACCCTGGGCAGAGGCAGAGTGGGAGGCTGTCTTCTCCCCCCACATTGCGTGGGTCTCCTCCCCAGGCTGCCCAGGCGCTGGCCCCCACCTCCTCGACCTCTTCCCTGCAAGAGGGGAGGAAGGATGTGTTCCCAGGATGTTCTCTTGTCCACCTCCAAGGGGGGCCCCACAGCCTCCTGCTCTGTCCCTCAGAATCAGAATCCAGCAGCCCCCACCTCCACCTGAGGCAGGACCCCCAGGGAGTAGAGGGCCCAGCTGGTCCCCTGGGCCTCCCCAACCCCAGGTCAGCCCACCTTGGAGGCCACAGTTCCTTGCCTCTCAGATGCCAGCTGCAGGGCAAAGCTGCAAGGTCTGGGGGTCCTTGCCCTGGCTGGGGGTGGGGAGGCGGCAGGGGGACGATGACAAAGAGGAACATGCCCTCCCCATCTAGGCCCCACACACTCACCAAGAGCCCGGCCTGTGGGTCCCCAGAATCCCTGGCTGGCCTGGCGGAAAGCTGCCCTCCTGTTTCCTGCCCCAAACCCCAGGAGCCCAGGGCTCCGCCGGGCTCTGGCCGCCACACCACAGCCCGGCCCGGGGCTGCAGGGAACTCAGCAGGCACTCTCCAGGTGAGGCTGGTGGGGCTGGCGGGCTGGCCCAGGCCGGGTGGGCGTGGCTGGGAACACCTGCGGCAGCTGGCGCAGGTGTGGACCCCGCGCAGCCGGGACTCACCTGCATGCTGATGGCCACACTACGTCCCGGGCCAGCAGGGTGGGCGGTCGGGGTGCGGGTACCGAGTGTGGCTGCGAGGCGCCCGGCGCGTCTACCTGACTTCCGCGTGGGACTCACCCTTCTCTCCCCCCGCCTCTCTCTCCTCCCTGCTCTCTCCTCCCTACTCCTCCGTTGGTCCCGAGCCGGCAGGCATGGGGAGGAGCAAGCGGGCCTCAGACACCTTCCTGGAGGCCCGGCGGGGGACCCCTCCCCCTACCTGAGCCTTCAAGTTCACCTGCAGAGGGCTTCCAGGGTAAGGCGGAGCTAGATAGGCATCCCCCTCCCGGGGGGAAGCAGGGTGGGGGGCACATGAGCACCCAACAGTATCACCTGGCCCCCTGCTCCCCATCACTCTTCCTGACACCAGGACTCACCTTCCCCAGGTCCCCTCCAGAGTGTCCAAACCTCTACCCCCCATGTCCAGTGTTGATTCCCTTAGAGGAGAAACTGGGGCATGGAGGATTGAAGAAGAGACAGATCCCAAAAAGAAACTGTCTTCTCTCACCCTGAGCCCTGGCTTTGTGGACCCCAGCTCAGGAAGGGGAGCCCTTGGGGTCCTGAGGACACATGGCTGGCCCCAGGCTGCATGGACAACTGAGGCCTGAGGGCAGCAACTGAAGACTGTCCCGTGGGAGACAGCAGACTGTCCCCAACAGGGAGGTGGGGTGCCCGCACTCTGAAAGCTGCTCTGAAGCTGAGGACACAGGGCAGGAGTTCAGCCAAGCCAGATACCCGGAAACACTGAGCAGCACAGGGGGCAACTGTGGGGAGCAGGAAGCACCCACACCGTTGCGGAGGGCAACCCCAATGTCACGAGGGGACAGGGAGCACCCCGATGTCATGGGGAGCACCCACAATGTATGTCATGGGGAGGCAGGAGGTACCCCCAATGTCACAGGGGGGAAAGGAGCACCCACACTGTCACGAGGTGCACCCACGATGTCATGGGGGGCAGGAAGCACCCCCAATGTCACAGGGGGCAGGGAGCATCCCCAAGGTCACGGGGCGCTCCCACAATGTCATGGGGGCAGGGAGCACCCCTAGTGTCAGGGTACAGCATTATGCAGCCCATGCAACCCTGAGGTTTGGAACTTGAGTGGACATGTTTGCTCCCGGTTCCCCCAGGGAAAACATGGCCCCACCCATGTTTCTGCTTGGGGGACCCCATGGCAGGCTGTGATAGCAGCAGAGACCATGAGTGAAGTAGGAGGTGGCAAAGACAAGGGAGGGATCTGGCAGCACAGAACCTGTGCAACTCTGATGGAGCAGATTTGGACAAATGCATTAAGATCGGTGTGAGGGAAAATCCCAGATGATAGTACATTTCTCTCTCCCAGAAATGAAGTCTGGAAGTGGTCAGTCTGGGACTAGCACTAACTTGTTGCTCTGCCACCTTAAGCCCATGGTTCCACCACATGGTTCAAAATGGCTGCTCAAGCTCTGGGCATCACATCCACATTAGAGCCAGCAGGAAGAAGAAAGAGTGAAGGAGGGGCCCACCACGCTTCACGTGGTCAGTCACATGGCCTACTGCAAGGAAGCCTGGGAAGCGTGATTGTCTTTCCTAAGGAAGAAGGTGAAGGACACTGGGGGAACCCGACGTCTCTGCACAGGCCAGAGGGCTTCAAATGCTGGCTAAGAGTTCAGGAAACAGTCAGCAAGGGTTTCTGAGCACCAGTAATCGGAACTCAAGGTCCACATTGCCAGCCAGCTCCTGGACTCTGCCACTCCCAGTGTCCTGCTCGAGACCTTCTCCGTGGATGTTTACATTACCATAAACCAATCCTCCAGCGCATTATGGATGTCACCCCTGAGTCAGACATCATTTCAAATGTCTACACAGCTGCTCTCTTTATTTGGCGTTCCCAATTTTATTGCTTCAGAAACACTGCTTCTTCTCATTCCTACCTTTCCGAGGGTGTGAGAGAACCTGAGTGACATTGAGATCCTTGCTGCTCGAGAGAGCCGGCCCCTGTGGGCCCTTGGGGCAAAGGCAGCATCCCCAGCCTGGGGGAGGAGCACTGGCCAGGCCCCCAGGGGACGCTTAAGGGATGGAAGGTCAGGGCAGATCTCATCTCATCTGGGCTGGAGAGAAAACAGGTGCAGCCCACTCAGAAAGCAAATCTACAACAGAATCGAAAGACTTACAATTGTTTATACTTTGGTCTATTAATTTAACTTTTTGTAAACTATCCAAAACAAAATCCGGGATGAAAACATGTATAAATATGTCCTTCGAGGCAAAAATTGTAAACGACCTAGATGTTCAAAGACAGGGAAGTCTCTGAGCAAACGTGGTCAATTCGTGTTCTGATGAAGCAGCCATTGAAAACGATGCTTTCAAAGAGTCTCTGAGAACATAGGAAGATGCTGATACTGTCAAGTGAAAAAACATAGACTGCAAACGTATATTCATTTTTCATCTCAACTCAGTCAAAATGCCTTAAAAGACTGGAAGAGCAGATTTAACATTTGGTATTTGTATTTGCTGGATGATATGAACTACGGACGGTGGAATTATACTTTTCTTGCTTTAGTTTGCTTTCTTTGAATTTTCTACAACACCACACACCACTTTTATAAACTTTATTATTAAATTTACTTTATTGTCATAATAAAGTCTATTATTATGAACTTTATTTCTCCCGGACTCAGCCTTGGTCTTGAGCGCATCCCGTGAAGGAACCACAGCATAGAGCACCAGCCCCTCGCGCAATGTGGCCTGGCCGCCCCGGCTGTCAGCAGAGCTGCCCTATCTTGGGTGGAGAACTTTGGTCGAGGCCCATGTGGGCCTCCTGCTCTTCCCTAGTGGACCCTGGACTCTGTTCACCTTCCTTCCTCCTCCGAGCTCCAGAGAACCCTGCCCACCTGTCCTCTTCCCTCTGAGGGCCGAAGTGCAGCAGGAGGCGGGCCCCCCACTCCCACTCTCTCCAGGGTGCCTCAGACCCTTTCAACTAGGGGCTGGTGGCCACCCTGCGGAGGTCAGGATGACAAAGCCCCCAGGAGTGCTGCCGGTGAACTCCAAAGGCAGGAGTAAGTACAATTTGTCTTCACCTTGGGAATCTGTCCTCCTAACCCCCATGGCCTGTCTGTGACACTAGGACATCCTGATGTCTCTGAGGATGGTTCTCAGAGGCAGCACAGCTGGGTCAGCTGGGGTGGGCCTCCTGAGTTCTCTCCGGGCTGGTCCCAGGCACACGCTCCCCCTTGGCCTCTCTCTCGGGGGCGGCAGACCTCCCTGGTGTCAGGGGAGACCCCTCTGCCAGGCTGGGCCTCTTCTCCTCCAGTCTGCCAGAAACTGGTCCTTGCCTGTCACACCAGGATGGTCCCTGTATGTCCTCACCCTAGGGACACTTCTGTCTCCCTGCTGCTCCCCCAACACCTCTGGGCCTTAAGTTTCCACCAGGTCCTGCTTTCTGTCTTAGAGAAGCAGAGAGCCATTCTTGGCTAAGTTGACAGCCCTGCTGTCCCAAATCCCTCCGTCAACCTTGAGAAAACTCCCAGGTGGCAGGTGTGCACATGGTAGGGTGCAATTTTAAGTAATCCACTCACCTTTACAGATTTACCACACCAGTGGAAATACAGTCATTGTTCCTTCACAAATTCTCAGCTTTCTCTCCCTTCCCTGCAAGAATATTTTTAGAAAGCATTTCCGCCAACATTGTCACTATTTTCCACCATGAACGTGAGCCCTGCAGGCCTAAGGGAACCTTGGCATCTGAGGCCAGGCCGCGCCCAGGCGAGCTTTGACCCGGCTCTGCGCGGTGTGGTCACGGAACAGCAGCCATCCCTGAGCGAGGGCAGAGCTGGCCACCTTTAAAGCCCCTGCCTCCCTCCGCCCTGGGGCTTCTGGCGGTCATCTCGGTGGCTGAGGAAGGTCAGGGCCTCTGCACTCTTTCCTCCCTGGGGGCCCTCAAGTTCTGCTGCGTCGGGCAGCCCGGCAAGCCCCAGCACAGCGTTGGACCACGTCCCCAAAGCTGCTTGGCTAACTGCCGTCACCTGCGGTCCGGCCACCAGAGCCACTAACTGCCGGCCTTCCGCATGCCCTAGCTGCTCCTCCTCGGGCCGCTCTCCAAGCCCTGCCGGACCCTGCGAGCCCGAGGGGGAGGGGTGAGAAGGGCTGCAGCCAGGGGGGAGGGTGGTGGTCAGCACAGGAGGCGGGCGGAGGTAAGACCCAGATTTTAGGCCCCAGGTGCATGGCTGCAGGCGGAGTCCAGGGGGGAAGAGGGAGCTGGGCGCGGGTGTCACCAACTTTCTTGTGCCTCAGTTTCTGGATCTCTAAGCGAGAGATAAAAATAGAGCCTAAAGGGTGTGAAGAGCAGGATAGTCAGCTTTCGTAAAGTGTCGGGAACTCTCCTTGGCACCTGGCCAGAGTCCGCGCGCGTTGCTCCATCCTGCCCCGTCCCTGCCACGTCCTCAGGCCCCGCCCCTGACATCTGGCCCCGCCCTGGTCCTCAGAGCCCCCCGCCCATGTTCCCCAACTGGCGTGTGGCTCCGCCTCTGTCCCCGCCCCAATCCGACCCCGCCCCTGCCTCTCCCTCAGGCCCCACCCCTGGCATTGAGCCCCGCTCCTGCCATCTGGCTCCGCCCTAGTCCTCAGCCCTCAACCACCCCCCCCCATGGCACCTGGCCCCTCCCTGGTCCCTAGGCCCCGCTCTCTAGCCCTGACCCTTCCTCAGGCCCCGCCCGGATCCGGCCCCTCCCCTGCCTCGTCGCCAGGCCCCACCCCTGCCACCTGTCTCCGCCCCGGTCCTCAGGCCCCGCCCCTCTCTCGCCCTCTAGCCCCGCCCCGATCCCGTCCCTACCCTGACCGGCGCCCGGAATGCGAGCGCCACTGGCTGGGGCGGGAGAAGAGGAGCCCTGAAGGATGGCTCCAGGCCCCGAGCGCAGGGCAGGCGGGAAGCAGGCCTGGACGTGCTTGCTGGAAAGACGGGGCGGGAGGGACCTGGTCTGCTCTGAGCACTTCCTGCTCCTGGGTCCAGCATCACTTCCCCGGACCAAGCGGGTCCCAAGGCATCAGTCTCTGCAGGCCAGTGCCCTGGAGACTGCACGTCCCAGTTTCCCCGAAAAGCAGCCAGTGACGCGGGCCACATCGTGACTCTCTGGCTTTCAGGATGCAGAACAAGGTCCAGCCCTGGCCCTCCTCTCCAGCCTCACTTCCCTTCACTCGCACACGCACAAGCACTGTGGATGGCCACGGTGAAGCTGGCTGCCTAGGCCACCCTGACGACCCCAAGTGGATGGGGCTGAGGCCTGGGGCAGGGGGTGGGTGCAGGGGCCTGGGGCACGGGGTGGGTGCAGGGGCAGGCAGGTGACAGCAGCCAGGCCCCGGAAGGCCCGACAGCACACCTCGTGGGGCCGGTGTTTCCTGGCATGCCCCTTGGTCCCTGATTTATTGGGAGATTCCACATAGCGATCGGGCTGACAGTCAGTCACACAACAATCAGGCCCCATGCTTGTGCATATACATATATATTAACAACAGCTTTACTAAGATGTAATTCACACATGAAAATTAACTTTCACAATATATACATAATATATATATATATTAAGAGCTTTATTGATATGTAATTCACATATGTGAAAATTAATAAAGGGAAAACATTTAAAATGGAGTCGGGAGGCGGGAAGGGGGAGCTCCCATGCAGTACCACCGGCGGTCAATTACAGGAAAGAATGTCAATTACAGACTTGGAAAGAAGTCAACAGAGAAGAACGTCAATTACAGGAAGAAATGTACATTTAGTATATTTAGCATACTGTTTTCAAGGTTCCATGTTGTAGCATGTGTCAGAATTTTATTCCTTTTTATGGCCAAATTTTCCATTGTATGGATATACCACATTTTGTGTATCCATTCATCAGCTGATGGACCTTAGGTTGCTTCCCCCTTTTGACTACTATGAATAATGCTACTGCGAACATCTATGTACAGTTTTGTGTGGACATACATTTTCATTTCTGTTGTGTATACACCTCTTGGGTACTAGATAAGTAGGTTTGTACTTCATAGATTGGTCATCATTCAGGTCATCAGCAAAGTCCAGTTCCATCAGTCCTTACCGACAGGCTATTCTTGTCCTTACTGACTTCTTGGAACGTTGGCTGTTTGGTCCAGTTTGGAAGATAAAGTAAACAAAACTTGCAAGGCATTCTTCTGAAATGACAGCTTTTGTGCTATTTTTTTTTAACATTTTATTTTTTTCCTTTTTCTCCCCAAAGCCCCCCGGTACATAGTTGTATATTCTTCTTTGTGGGTCCTTCTAGTTGTGGCATATGGGAAGCTGCCTCAGCGTGGCTTGATGAGCAGTGCCATGTCCGCGCCCAGGATTCGAACCAACGAATCACTGATTCGAACCAACGAAACACTGGGCCGCCTACAGCGGAGCTCGCGAACTTAACCACTCGGCCACGGGGCCAGCCCCTCTGGTGCTATTTTGATAGGCTCCACTCATGCCATCTTTAGCAATACCTAGGCGTGGAATTGCTGGGTCACATGGTAACTCTGTCTGGAGGAGCTGCCAGGCTGTTTTTCAAAGTGGCTCAGGGCTAAATATTTTGGGGGCGAGCCCTGTCTATGTTAACAAATTGAGTTAACCAAAATCAGCATGTCCACTCCATTCTCAAGGCCCAATTTCACGAGATCCCACGAAAGAACTGCCGCCGGCAGGGACGACCCTGTGGGCCAGAGTCTTGGAGCTCCTGGCGGCATCTAGGCAATCGCATGTGGGGTAAAGGGTCAGGAAGCGCCCCAAAAGGAGACAAAGCAGGGATCCCGCCTCCGGGCCTGGGCCACGGCTCCACGCTGCGAGGAGGCGCTCCAGGAAAGCGCGGGGACACTGAGTCCGGCCGTCTGGGCAGGAGGGTCTGGAGTGGCCACTGCACCGGAGGCCCGCGGCGCACGACACTGCCCAGCGGCTCCGGTTACCTAGCAACCAGGCGGCATCCTTCCCAGCAAGCACTGCTTCCAACCCGGGACGTAAGGACTACGAGGCCCAGCATGCCCCGCGGCCCAGACGCGCTGACTACCCGCTCCACAATGCAGCGCCCACCCTTTCCTCGCCACTCCCGCCCCTGCTCTCTGGAGACCCCGCCGAGCGAGCGCTGCGACCCCTTCCCGGCGCTCCGCGCGGCGCGCTCTCTCGGTGACCCGGTGTGCGTGGGGTCAGGGCGCGGGGCGGAGCGGTCGTGCCGGGGCGCCATGCGGAGGGGTGATCGCAGGGGCCCCGGGGGGCTGCGGCCGGGGTCCCCGCTGCCCGCGGGCAAGGCCTCGCTGGAGGAGCCGCCGGACGGCGTGCCCTCGGGCCCAGCGCCGGGCCCGGGCCGCCGCAGCACGGAGTCCGAGGTCTACGACGACGGCACCAACACCTTCTTCTGGTGAGGGGCGTCCGCCCGGGCCGGCGGGCATGAGGGCGGGCCGCGTCCTGGGGCAGGGTGCCCGCGAGACCCCGGGAGGGGCCCCCGCCCCCCTGCCCGCAGCCTCAGACTGGCCTTCCCGAGGTACCCCCATCTCCGACCCTGCCCCGGAGCTGTCCGCAGACGTCCGGCCCCGCTCCCCTCCCCCGTATCCTGGGAGAACTTGGCTCAAGAGTCACCTCGGAAAGGCTTCTCCTGACCTCTTTGTCCAAAATTCACCTCTGCCCTCCGTCGTGTTACCTTCCTTTGGTCTCTTCGCCGCCCCTGGGATGAATGAAACTACCTTCTGGTCCCCCAGCTCGGGCGCTGACATTGGCCAGCACGAACGCCTTACCACGTGCCGGCACTCGGGTGGACGTTTGTTGACTAAGGGTCTTTCTCTCTTTAGCTGCCCCTTGCCAGGCCAGCCCTTTGACCCTTGTGCGGCTGAGCCCGAGCAAGCCTCAGCGTCATGCTGTCCCCAGTCTGCCTCAGTGGGGCGTAGGGACGGAGAGACCTGGCTCCTGCCCTCCGAGAGCCTCTGTTGGAAGGGTTCGTGCCCCTGCTTTACACTGAGTTGGGCATCTCTGTGTTTGAGGGTTCAGAAAACAAGCCCTGTACTGAAAGGTCCCAGGCGCGCCTGCTGGCTCTGTGACCTTGGGCTAGCCCTTCTCCTTTCTGAGCTCTCTATTTGTTAGAGAGACAAACCGCGCACGCTGGGAAGCATGCTTGGTGAGAGGAGGTGGCTTGGCTTTCCTTTGCTGGTTGGTCCCTTTGCAGGTGACCCACAGGCAGTGAGGGCAGTTGAGTCCTCTCTTGGGCCCTGGGGGACAGAAGTGCAGTTGATGTGGCCTCAGCCCCAAGAAAGCTCACAGGAGAGGCAGGCGTGTCCTAGCCAGCTGGGAGGGGAATGTGCGTGGAAGCAGCTCTTCAGAGCACAGAGTTGTGGGGTCTGGTCAGGGAGTGAGGAGAGCCCGACCGGGTAATTGGATGTTTCAGGGGAAGGTGGGCCACGTGGGTGGAAACCTAGGAGAGGTGTGTATGGGGCTGAATGGTGTCCTGGTTTATATTAGACTCGGGAGAGACGTAGGAAGGTGGGTGTGGGACTAGGTCGCCCTGCATCTGGACGAAGTCGGTGTTTTCCCTGTCAGTGCCCAGTCTTGCTTTGGGGAGATAATGCAGGAGGGAGAGCGAGATGGTGTCGCTCGTCAGTGTGGGTGTGGTCTCAGAGCTAGTGGCATGAGCACTGTTGAACGCTACTGGAAATGCTGCGTGTGGATCAGACCTCCATCAGCTGTCCTGCTAGGGCGTGGGGATGCCCCTTCAGGCTGCAGGGGGCAGGGCACCAACCTCCCACAGTCTACCTGGTGACCCCTGGAGACTGAGGTCCCGGATAGTGGTGGCTGGCCTTGCTTTCCTTGTTTCCCCTTCATTCTGCATGTATCTTGGGGGTTCCTACTGGGTGCCAGTCACTGTTCTAGGGGATCCAGCAAAGAACTAAACAAGCTCAGGTTCTGGCACAAGCCTGGAAGCTCAGAGGCATGAGTGTGCTGGCTGGAGGGGCGCTGCGAGTGCAGCACCGCGGGAGCCAACGAACACATGCCTCGTCTTGTGCTGGGCGCTGGTTTCTTCAGAAGCACAGACCAGCGGCCCTTGGGTCCCTGCCCTCAGGGTCTTGGTCGTTTGGGAGTGGGACACATAGATGCGTGCTATAGCTGCGCTTACCTGTGAGGAGGGCTGACGGGCTGGGAGGCTTTCCGGCAGGGGGTGCAGCAGGGCTGGTGGTTCCAGGTGTCTGCCTCGGGGGTCTCCTGGTGGGTGGCTCTGGCCTCCCCACCACAGCTGTGAGGTGTGCTGGGCCCTGGCCGGCGCAGGCACCGTCTGTGGTGTGTGCAGGTTCCTCCTGCCTTGTGAGCCTCCCCCTCACCTGTGGGAGAAGGAGCTTCATGTTTCCTCAAGGCAGGTAACTGGATGCCTGCCTGTGAGAGTTGCTTATTCCCACCTGCACAGCCTAGCCACTTAACCTTCTTCGGAGTCTCCCCTCACTGACTTGCTGTGCTAGGAGTTTTAAAACTCTTATTTTGTATTTTAGTAATGAATGTTACTAAAAATTAACACAAAGACTGAAAAACATGCAGTTGTGGAAATGACTTTATGTTCCAAGATTCCTCAGAGGAACTTGTGCAGGATTCAAAACCTTGTCTTTAGGGTTTTTGTTTTCAGAGGCTGGGCTTCTTTGGAGGCCAGTGCTGGTGGTTGTGTATGAGGAGTTTGAGTTTCTTTCTCATTCCTCTGTAGCTGCAGGGTATGGAATTAGGGTTCAGGGTTTGCTTGAGCCTTAGAGCCCACAGCTGGGCTCCTCCGAATTGAGCCCAAGAGCGGACGCGTAAGGCTCACCAGGGTCCTTGGTGGCAAGGACACTGCCTCTTCCGCCAGTCGTGGTGGTCTCCTGTGGGAAACATCGGGGGGGAAGTGTTAGAACCAAACACCCAGAGGAATGACACAAAGATGCGTCAGCTTGCGTTGTCTGAAAACTGTCTGGGAGACGCTTGGAGGCTCAGAGCCCTGGAGGGTGCTGCGGACATGCCCCTGGTAGATGGGAGACTGGACCAGCAGACTTCCTGACCAACTCCTGGGTCATGGGCAGGACGGATGGTCGTGACATGGAGCGGTGCTTGTGTGTTTGCCTTTGGGGAGCACTCTTAGTGACTCACGGGGCTCTACTATCAGCAGCACGTCTTAATAGTAGCCATGAGGGTGTGTGGACGTGGTCGTAGGTGTCCCAGGTTCCAGAAAATGCCTTTCTTATTGTGGGCTAGGGGTTTGTCGGCTTTGCTCACATCTGGGTAGCATAGTTCACCAGATGCCTTTTGGTCTTGCTGGTCAGCAGGCCAGCGAGGGGAGGGGAGTCAGTGTCATGTCCCAGGCGCCTCTTGCAGGCCTGGGAGGCCCTCTGGTCTTGGCCTTCCCTGGCCGAAGCACTGTTGTGCACTCCGTCTCCCGGCCACACCTTCGTATCTTCACTAATTGGTTTGGCAGGCCTGCCTTCCTGCTCACTCAGCACAGCGAGTGTGGTCATCTTAGGAGAGGACTGACCACTGGGTATTTTCCACTCATCGTGGCAGGGAGCCAACTGTCCTCACGCCTTCACCTTTGCCGAGTGACTGAAGTCACAGGATTTAAGCCGCTGTTGTCCTGTGCCTGGATCACAGGACCCAAACCTTCCCCCGAGCTGTCTATCAGCCCAAGAGTGCACTTGTCTTCCGGGGCATAGGGAGGTTGGGTGAGGAGCCTCTGCCCTGCTCTGGTGTCCGGGAGGGGCAGGGAGGCCTGCCTGGAGTCTTGGGCCGTCCCCAGCAGCCCTCAGTCGGCATGTCTGGATTTGTTGGTGTTGATGCACTTTGCTGTTGCCGAACGGCATTCCTTGCGTGACTGTCTAGATGGGTCCATGTAGTCACTGAAGTGCTGGCATGCACGGCTGCTGTCCTGCTCCTGCTGTCTCCGTTTCCTGTCCTTTTCCCACCTTCGTTTGGTTTTGTTCCATTTCAGCTGACATCTTGCTTTTAGTGCATCTCTGGAGCTTTGAGTGTTGCTCCAGTAACAGGGGACATTCCTAAGCTTTCCCAGGCCCAGCTTTGCCACGTCAGGTTCATATTGATCCATCCAGCTTCCTCCTTTGGCCGTGCTGGTCCCCATCAGCAGTTTGACAGTGGCTGCTCTCAATAGTCAGACGTGACGTGTTTAAATAGCTCGGGAGGAGGGCAGTCTGCTTTCTTTATTGTTTCTGTCCTGGTGGTCCCGTTTCCCTCTGTCTGGAGAACTTCCTTTAGCAGTTCTTTTAGAGAAGGTCTGCTGGCACTGGGTTCTCTCATTATTCCGCCGTCCAAGAATGTTGAGTTTACCTTCATTCCTGAAGGATGTCTTTGCTGGACATGGAATCCCTGTTTAACATTCCTTTCCTCACCACGATGTGCTTTACAAATTGTGTCCCCCTTCCTCTGGCCTGATCTTTCTGGTGAGAAATCTGAGTTCAGCCTTGATGTTTGCAGCTGGACCTGAAGTCAGTCCTGTGAAGAGAAGCCTGGTGAGGAATGTGTATCCAGCAGAGTGAGTTTCTGCGTCACGACATCCAGGTAACCTCAGGGGTGAAAGTCAGAAAGAGGACCCTCTAAAGTCGTGTCTGTGCTGTAACTGTTCCACGGGTCTCTCCGGCACTGCAGCATTGACCATATGGAGTTCCCTCCCGGCTTAGAGCTCAGACGTGGATTTATTTAAAGCAGAAGGTGGTTGATGTTGAATTGTATTACAGTAGATAGTTTTGTTTTGCTTCTCCTGCTTTTAAATGGCTAGTGTTGTGAAATGTGGCAAATGTGTCTCTGCTTTCTTCAGTTGGGGCTTGTCCACTTAGACATGACTTTTTTCTTTTCATAAAGAAAATAAAATTTAATTAAAGGGCATAAAATAACACCTAAATAAGCACAGAGATATTCCATGTCTCATGAATGGGGGAATCCTCAGTGTCATTCACACATCAATCCTTCCTGCATTAATCTATAAATCTAGTGCAATTCCTATCAGAATCGTAATAGAATTATTTGTGTCAATTTGTCCAGCTGATGTTAAAATTAATATGGATGAGTAAATGTGCAAGAAAAATCAGGAAAAAGAAACAAAAGGGCAGGCTGCCCAGTGTCAGGATGGGTATGGCTGCAGTCCAGTCTTCGCATGTCCTCGTGCTTTGTGGAACATCAGGTATGCTTGTATTCAGCGACACACAGCCACTTGAAGGGAGTGCGTTGGTGCTTGACCGACGTACACACCTGTGCAGACCACCAGGCTCCGGATGTGTAAGATTCCGTCTCTTGGAAGGCTGCTGCGCCCCAGGCTCTGCTCCCAGTCCCTGGTGCTGTGTTGACGCCTCTTCTCGAGTTCCACATCCGGGGAAGCAGACGCTGGTGTCTTTTGTGCCCGACTTCTGTCAGCATCGTGTTTTTGAGATTCATCGTGTTATGGCCGGTGTTGGTGGCTCAGCACGATGTGGATGCACCGCTGTTTGCACGTCCTATGATGGACGTCTGGTTTGCTTCCAGATTCAGTTATTATAAATAAATGTTCATGCACAAGTCTTTGGAGGGACATATGTTTTCATTTCTCTTGGGTAAATACTTGCGAGCGAATGGCTGGGTTGGATGTATATTTAACATTTTAAGAAACTGCCAAACTGTTTTGCAAAACGTGTGTACTGTTTTGCAGTCCCACCTGCAGCGTTTGAGAATTCTCTCTGCTCCACATCCTCGCCAGCGCTGGGTGTTGTCAGTCTTTCTCATCTCGGCCTGTTGTGCGTAGTGCTGGTGCCTTACTGTGGTTTACGATTGCTTTCACTGAGACCACTGGTGCTATACATCTTGTCATGTGTTCCTGGCCATTTGTGTATCTTTTTTGTGAAGTGTCTAGTCAATCTTTTGTCCGCATTTTCATTAGATTGTTTGTCTTTATTGTTGAGTTGTAAGAGTTCTTTAGATATTCTGGTACAACGTCCTTTGGCAGGTGTATGTATTGTGAATGTTTTCTCCCAGTTTGTGGCTTGCTTTTTCATTTCTTTACCATGAAGCTCTCATTTGTGGTAGTTTATGTTTGCACGGGGTTCTGACATGGGGCAGGGAGCTAACCTTGGTGGCAAGTCCAAGGCTCAGTGCTTTATGTGTGTTCACTTAATCTTCATGATGTTCTTTGAGGTTGGAGGCATCTTCATGTAGAGATGAGGTTACACTGTCTCTCCAAGGTCACCCTGCTTGTTTGGATCTAGGTGCTGGGTCTGTGACTCCTTTGCAGGCAGGCAGTTAAGATGCAGAGGGGCCCAGGTGAGTGTCGTGGCGCAGCGTGTGGGCCTGTCTCAGCATCGGTCTGCTTGCCCTGCAGCCTGGCACCTGACTGGTTGTCAGCCCTGTTTCCAGGTGAGGCACATCCACCAGCTGCTAGGGAGCCCTGTCTCCTTCCTCCCATGGCAGGGCTCCGAAGGCTGAGCCAGAGGGGGCGGACAGAAGGGGCTGAAGCCCACGTCTCTCTTTAGCCTGGGCCCTCTCTCTGCCAGGTGTTTTAAGTAAATGCGCCCTTCTTGCTTTGGGTCCTGGTGTCCCTTTCTCTCTGCCCTTCCTCTCTCGGGCTCTTGTCCTTGCAAATCTGTCAGATATGGTCATTTCATGAATCACAGGGCTGGTCATCTCAGCATAATCTTGCTCAGTGAAAAGTGCTGAGTTAACCTGCTGCTGGTCACTGTTGACAACAGATGCCTGCTCCAGACGCCAGCGATGGAAGATGCCCCTCTGTCCTCTGAGCAGCAACCTTGAGTGCTCCAGAGCTCCGTCTGTTCCCTGGTTGCTCAGGGCCCTTCCTGCTCCGACTGACAGGCTGACTTGGCAAATGCAGACCCACCTAGGCTTCCCCCAAGTAGTAACTCTCAGCCAGTGTTTCTGAGTTGGAGATTGAAGGCTAAGCTCTCCTCTGGTTGGTGCCACACGCGTGGTCATGATGCTTTCCGTGTTCTGATGTGGTCTGCGTGTTTGGATTCCAGGCGAGCCCACACCCTGACTGTGCTCTGCATCCTCACCTGTGTGCTTGGCTACGTGACTCTGCTGGAGGAGACGCCACGGGACACGGCCTACAACACCAAGAGGTAACTGGGCCAGCCCAGGCACTGCAGGCGCCTGGTGTGGCTGGGGATGGGTCCTTGCTCTCCTCTAGCTGGCCGGGGCTCAGGGGACCGCGTCCACTTGAAGGCCATCTGCATCTGTCCCCCCATCACTTGTGCCTGAAGCAGCTCCCTCCCCGGGCTGCCTTTCAGAGCTGTGTGGCATTTTTGGCCCCTCCTCTTGTCCCTGGGACCCTTGACTGCACTGTGTGCTGTGTGACCAGCAGCCCAGACTGCATTTGCACGAGTGAGAGACCAGAATGTGCTGCAGCAGCTCCAGGGATGGGGCCTAAAAGGACGTCTGGTCACCATTTCCAGTGGGGGGTTCCCCCTACACCAACAAGCAGTTCTCAGATCCCCACAGGTGTCATGCAGTTCAGCTCAGCTCTGACACTGTCTACCTGGAGATAGCGTCAGATCCCACAGGTGAAGGGCTCCGTCCTACAAGCCTGCCCCCAGCTTCAGACTCCAGCCACAAGTCCAGGTTGTCATCTGTACTTCTGATGGAGTGGCTTTGAAGCAGAGGTTCCCACAACCCCCTCCTCAGGTTCGACTAAGTTGCTAGAGCGGCTCCCGGAACTCAGAAACATTTACTCACTAGATCGCTGGTTCATAATAAAAGGTTGTAACTCAGGACCAGCCAGCCAGAAGAGTGCACAGGGCAGGGTGTGGGGAAGGAGCGAGGAGCCTCAATGCCCTCTCGGGGTGTCTCGCTCCCCATCTCCCCACGTGTGCATCAACCTGGGAGCTCTCTGAGCCCCTTCCTGAGGGTTTCTGTGGAGGCCTCATCATGGGCACAGTTGATGAAATCGTCACTTTGGTGACCTGCATCCCCTCTCCCCTTCCCAGAGGTGGAGGTGGGGCAGGCTGACAGCCCCAGCCCTCTAACCACCTGGTCGGTTCTCCTGCAGCCCCATCCGGAGGGGGTCCAGTCACCTCCTTAACATGGCAGAAGACACCTTTCTGCTGTCATCACGGGACATGCCAAGGGTTTTAGTTCTGTGCCAGAAATGGGATGAAGACCAAACGCACTTTTCTTATTAGAAATCACAGTATCCCAGAGACTGAGTCTGGGTGTCTGGGGGTGTAGGGGTCTTTGTGACCACCAGGGATGGTCCCTGTCAGCCAGCACTGTTCTATGCTCTGTTTGTACTCTCCCTTTCTGAAAACTTTAAACCGGCTTTAAGATGTCAGACGCCTGTCTGGTGGAGGGTCCCATCCTGCAAGTCAAGAAGTGGTGGACTGTCTTCACTACCATCTCCAGAGGGGGACTAGCTGAGAGGTGTGTGTCCTTTGCCTGGATCCCATGGTTCTTGGGCCAGTCTCAGAAATGTGTGAGGAGAAGCTGGTTTTAGAACTTGGTCCTTTGAGTTTGCTGTACAGGATGGACTTACTTTTCCTTCTCGAGGCCCACGAAGCCCCCATTGCTCTTCCCATCCTGGGGTCGAGGCCCCATTTACTCTGGTGGGGCAGCCAGAGGAGGTGGGACCGGGGTCTGGAGACCGGCACTGGGGCAGGGACAGAGGTGGGGAGGGGCGCCTGGTGTAGCCTGAGGACCTCTGGTCAGCTTTGGTTGGTGGGGCTGGGGCTCGGGACGCTTCATTGCCAGAGCAGCCCTTGCTTTTGTCAAATGAGGGTTTTTAACGTCTGCCTGTGAGCATGGTTATGTACTCTGCAGGTGTCAGCAGCCTCTTAGGATGCCCAGCAGCTCCCCGTCAGGTGTGTGCTCGGCCTCTGGTCCACATGGGCCTCATACCCTGCTCGTCTCCCTGGCTGCAGCCGGGCATTGCTGGTTAGAAATGGCTGCCCGGGGGTCTGGACTCAGGGCCCTGCTCCCAGGAGCACAGGTCTCGCACTCACCTGTAAGGTGCAATCTCCTGTCCTGGCTCTGCTCCGTGCTCTGGGGTTTCCTTCCCTCCTCTCAACACCGTGTCCCAGTAGGCTTTGCCGGCTCTTCTCTTCTCCCTAAGGGCTGGCATCGGCCTCTGAGTCTGATCCTCCTGCCCGGCAGTGCCCGCTGCTCCCTGCCCACTGCTCCCTGCTGCTCCATCTCTGGCAGGTCCTCCCAGCCCGGCCTGAGAGCTTGCAGGCCTGTTGCAGGTGGAGCTGGTTAGCGTGCTGTGCGTGGTGATGGATTCCAGAAACAGAGTGGGGGAGTGTCGGCTGTGCCTTGGGCCCCTCTGGGTTGGGGTGGAAGGTGCCTGGGGCTGTGCTCACTGCAGTGGGTCCCTTTAGAGGGGACACTGACCTGTGGATACAGGAGGCAGTGAGGCTGTTGGCAGGAGGGGCTTTCCGAGTAGAACTTGGTCTTTTTTGTGAATTTGTCCATCAGCACCTGGGTGTGGAGGTGTGTGGTATCTGGGCACAGCTGCGCAGGGAATACCAAAAAGCAGGGCTTGGTTACACTCCCGAGGTGTCCCCATATGGATATGAAATTAGCCAGAGTGGGGCAGTTCTGATGTCACCGGGCAAGAACTGTCATGAGGAAGACTGTGACCCCCCCACCTGTGGGCCCATGTGGGGTGTCCTGGGAGCACCTTCCAAGGGCAGGGTTGGTTCTGCTTCACTAGGTGGCTGCCAGGAGAGTCACAAAAGCTCACAGCCCTGGGCCCTGCCCTCCAACACGGACCCAGGGGGCCATGGGCTCAGACCCCCGAGGTTAAGGGGACTTGTTGGCCACGTCCAGGGTAGCAGCCGTGGACCCGTGGGGACGAGTCCTCTTCATCCTGCACTGGCCTCTCTCCTGAGCTGTTCCTGCACATGAGAGGCTAGGACAGTGAGCACAAAAGGTGCCTGGGCCCCCCGAGGCATCCCCTGTGCGAGTTCACTGAGAGAGAGGTAGGGGTAGGGAGTGGGTAGGAATTTGAGGGCTCCTGGCTCCTCTGCTCTGAAGTTCTGTATTCTGGGGACACTGGGCAATTTTTAGCTCACAGTCTTGGCCCTCTTGGCTGACTTCAAGGGCTCAGAAGGAGCCACCATCCTGCCCCGTAATTCTGCTGGTGGTGCTTGACCCTCCTCCTGGCTCCTCCCTGGGAGCCTCCGTCGCTCCAGCATCCGTGGCTCTGCTGCTCCTTCAGGGACATTCTCGTGCATGCGTGCATGTGTGCATGGGTTCATCTGTCCTCAGTCCATCCTCCCCCTTAGACCCGAGCCAGACCCACAGCCCTGCCCTGCCCCCAGCACATCGGCTGGGGCTGTGAGGAGGACCCGTTGGGGCAGCTCTCCACCCAGCCTTCCAGGGTCTCCGAGAGGCTGCTGGGCTGACCTACTGTTGTTACTTCAGAGCTTTTGATCCCCATAGGGGTAGGTTTCATGTACAGAAGATACGTTCTAAAGATTACAGTTATTTACAAAAAATTTATAATTACATTGTTAAAAATTTAGGAGCCTTGTTTGTTTTCCTTCAATTTTGACTTCTGCACCGTTGTTCTTTTTATGGATCTAACAAGTTCTCTCACTTTGGGGGAGAAGGTTTTGTTTTTCTTCTTAAGTCAAGTTCATTGATGTATAATTTAATAGTATATATATCTAAATAAAACATAGGACTCAGTGCGTTTCTGTAGGTGTGTACGTCTGTGTGCCGCCCACTGAGTGGCGCTACACACGGTTTCCTCCGAGCCCTGTGGTCAGTCCTCCACACGCTGGCCCCGGGCTCTCACCTGTCGCCGTAGGCTCTTCTTGCCTGTTGCACAGTCTCGTGTACAGGAGGCGTCCAGCGGACACCCTCTTTCTTCCCTCAGCATGATGGTTTTGTGACACCCCCATGTTGTTGTGTCTGCCAGCGGTTATTCTGTTACATTGCTGGGGAGTATTCTGCTGTGTGAATGCACCACACACATTTCATTGATCTGTTTATCTGTTGGTGACATTTGGGATGTTTATGTGTTTGTGTAAATATGTACATATAAATATATAAATAAATTAATATGTATAAGATACAGATATGTTTTGCATATTTATAATATATAGAAAATGTATTCACAATCTTGAAGAAGAATAAAGTTGAGGACTGCTACCACCTGGCTTCAAGGCTGACTGTGAAGTGACAGTGACTGTGGTATAGGCAAAAGACTAGACAAGTGGATCAGTGGAACAGAATAGGGAGCCCAGATACAGACCCACAGAAATGCAGTCAGCTCATCTTTGACAAGGGGGCAAAGGCAATTCACTGGAGGGTGGTTGTTTCAACAGATGGTGCTGGAACAACCAGACATCCACGTGGAAGACAGCAAATCTAGACCTCACACTTTTCACAGTAATTAACTCAAAATGGTTATAGACTTAAATTTATCATACAAAACTATAAAACTTCTTGAAGAAAACATGGGGGAAATCTGGTAACCTTGGGTTTGGTGATAACTTTTTAGATATAACACCAAAAGCATAATCCATGAAAGAAATTGTTAAGTTGGACGACACACTGTTAAGACAAGGAAAAGACAAACCACGGGCTGGTAGGAAATATTTGCAGAACACACATCTGATAAAGGACTTGTATTCAAAATGTGCAGAGAACTCTTAAAGCTCAACGAGAAGAAAACTAACAACACGGTTAAAAACTGGGCCAAAGATCTGAACAGACCCCTCAGCAGAGAAGATAGTCAGATGGCAGATAAGAGCATGAAGGATGCCCAGCACGTTGTCATCAGGGAAATGCAGATTAAAACCGCGAGCTACCACTCCCATGTGAATGAGTGGCTGAGACAGAAAATGAAACAACATGGGTTGCTGGCGAGGGTCTGGAGCAGCAGGGCCCCTCGCTGCTGCCCGTGGGGTTGCAGTGCTGCTGCCGCTCTGGAAGACAGTCTGGCCGTCCGCACAGAACTGAACGTGCTCTTACCGTGCAGTCCAGCAGTCGTGCTCCTAGGTACCTACCCAGATAGGTTGAAAGCTTACGTCCACACAGAAACTGTATGTTTAGAGCAATTTTATGGATAATCACCAAAACTCGGAACAACCAAGATACCCTTCAGCTGGTGAATGGATAACCAAACTCTGGTACCTCCAGACCGTGGGATATTATTCAGCAATAAAAAGAAAGGAGCTATCAGGTGACGAAGACATACATGAACCAAAAATGCCTGTTTCTAACTGAAAGAAGCCAGTTTGAAAAGACTACCTAGTGTATGATTCCAACTCTATGACATTCTGGCAAAGGAGAAACTGATGGTAAAAAGATCAGTGGTTTCTGGTGGAGGGAGGGGGAATAGGTGGAGCACAGGGGTATTTTAGGTTGATAATGTTCTGTGTGATGCTGTCACAGTAGATGCACGACCCCAGTCGTTTATCAATATCCACAGAACCTGGCAACACAGAGTAAACCCAACATGTGCAGGTTTTAAAAAGTTATTTAGGAGGTCGGGGACCCCAGCAGGAGTGTAGACTGTGACAAGAGAATGTAACCGTGTTACAGACGTGTGCAGACACCTCACCAAGGGGGCTGATGCAGGGGCCGCCCTCGGTCACTTTGAAAGTGAGCGGAGTGTGTAGACTAAAGGCAGGGAGCTGAACACAAGCGCTGTGCTCGGGGCGATGACGTCGGGCTCCAGGTTCATGAGTGTGTTACTGCCATACCTGAGTGCTGGGACTGGACAATTGAGTGGGCGGATGCAGGGGCCGGGGGTCTCCCTGCTGGAGTGGGAGGTTACGGGTAAGTGAGGGGAGGCCGATCCATGGGAAGTAGATGGTAGTGGAGACACCAGTGAGAACTCATGTTTAGCTTAATGTGGAAGCAGATGGTTACACACAGAAATATTTACAGTACACACGTATGTGCACAGTACACAGGCATACGTCTTGTTGCTCTGTCGGCTCAGGGCCCAGAAGCCATGACACCCCATGGCAGGGAGCACACCGCGCCCAGATCCTGGCTCCTCAGACCGTCTTCCAGTGAAGGAACCAGGGCCCCATGGAGAAATGGCAAGTTCAGGGCCCAGGCAGGAGTTGCCCAAGGTGGGCCTGGAGCATCTTCCAGTGCCAGAGGGATGTGCTCCCCAAAAAGTGCATTGAGGGGGGTGTGCCAAAGGGAGAGGGGGACTAACTGGAAGAGCTCCCTGTGGCCAAAGGAACAACATCAATAACGGATTATAACCCAAAGTATAACAGATCCCCACAAGTCCATGCTGCACCAGACGAGTGACTGAATACATTAATAAATGGTGGGCACAAGGATTCCAAGTAATATTCGGATGCTCTCCATCAAGGGGGGCTGCTGCACTCACCCCCCTTGAGAGTGGACCTCCCCCCAGAGCATGGCATGGGGCGGGCCTGGCAGACACATTCAGCTGGGGATGGAGGTCGGAGGTCAGCGCTGACAATTGGAAATCATGTCGATAGTGTGTGCCGTTGATATGATATGATGGAAGTGGTCCTTTGCCTCTGCGATCTTACTCCCCGAAACCAAAGCCTTAATCTAATCCTAAAAAACAGCAGAAGTCTTCATTAAGAGATTCTACAGAATCTCCACCAGTCCTCAAAACTGCCTGGGTCATTCAAAACAAGGGACGCCTGAAGAACTGTCACAGCCCAGAGGAGCCCAACGAGACGTGATGAACAGATGTCACGTGGAATCCTGGATGGGATCCTGGGGCGGAAAGCTGAGGAAATCTGAAAACCGTGGCCTTTAGTTAATATGTCAGTATGGGTTCATTAATTGTGACTAACGCAGCCTACTAATGTAAGGTGTTAATAATGGGGGAACTGGGTGTGGGGAATATGGGAATTCTGTACTGTCTTTGCACCGTTTCTGCTCTAAAATCAAAAGTTTATTTTAAAATGTAATTTATTTGCTTTCCTTTAGCAGTTCATCGTTCTCCTGACTGACGGATCTTCCCAGGCGATCCTCACCTTGCAGTAGTTGTGTGACCGAGGTTGGAGTCATGAGGCTCAGCTGTGAGGGTCAGGGTCACCTGGCACCACGGGCGCAGGCGCCCTGGGACTGCATCTTCTTAATCCTGTCCTCATGACTCTCCAAGTCTGAGGCCATTTGGGTGACGCTGACAGCGGCGTCTCTTGGCAGCTGCCCACTTCTCTCTTTTGGGGGACGGGAGGGTGTTTAATGGTCTCTTCACCTCGCACTGGAAGGGTGCCTCAGTGCCACTCTCCAGGCAGCCCTGCACGTGTTCTTCACATCTCCACCCCCACCACTGACCACTGAGTCCTCAGGCAGGCGGACACCTTGCTGACCCTCTGCGTCCACGCCTGTGTTGTGGGTCCTACACCATGAATGACCAGACCCTGGTCCTGGCTGCACAGAGGGCAGGCAGGCCCTCAGCCCCTCTCCCGGCCGTGATGTGGCGTAGGCAGGAGCACAGGGGGCTGCTGGTGGCATTCTGTACCCCTTGGCCCTGCACGAGCACCTGCTGGCTGCCCTGTGGGCTCGGCCTCACCTGCGCCTGCCCCCGAGAGCTGGGTGCTCTTGGTGGGCAGAGGAGAATAAGGCGTTTTTGGACTGAAAGTCTGTTGACAGACGGCCTTTGGCCTCTGTCTGTCTCGTGTCAGAACGTGCGTTTGTGCACAGCAGCTTCCTGTACAGCAGCCAGACCTGCAAAGGGTGGGGTCCTCATGATGTGACTGTCAACAGTGGGAAGAGTGGGCAGTGCCACGCCCTCAGACCGCATGCTGGAGGGTGGGCACCGCCACCTCTGGAGCAGCAGAGTGGTGCAGGGAGGGCGAGCGGTCTCGGTCCGGGCGGTGGACATGGGCACGGACGTGCACGTGCCGTGTGAACACTGCAGTCTGCGCATCCCCCCCAGAGCGGGTTCTCTCTGGTCGCCCTGCTCTGTTGTCTGGGCTGTGTCTGTGTGTTTTTGTGTGATTGCAGCTTCAGGACTTACTCTGTCTTCCTGTGAGTGACAGCAGGCCCGTTGCGACTGGGTGAGGCGGCCCCAATAGGACAGGAGCACTGTCGGGGAATACCTGCTTGGGGTCCCTGTCCTGGGGCAGAAAGCCAGTTGATCCTAACATCCTGTCATCTTAGGAGGGCTTTAGTGAACCCTGGGTTGTCACATATGGAATTTTCGGTGTTTTTTAAAATGTGAGGCGCGTGTGAGTGGTGTAACACTCTACGGTACAAATAACTCACAGCCCCCACTGGAAGGGCTTCTCCTGAGGGTGGTGCTGTCTCTGGGCGGCCGGAGCTGGTCCAGGGCTGCCCCGCTGGGTGCCAGCCTCCTCCCGCCCTGCCCCCACCTGGGGGGGGCCATCACCTGCAGTGGGCATCCTGGGGGACCCTCCCACCTCCCTCCGCCTGGAGAAGCCAGCCTGGCGCGTGCTGCCGCACACTGAGGGGCTGTTTGTTCTTTATTTGCAGAGGTATTGTGGCCAGTATTTTGGTTTTCTTATGTTTTGGAGTCACACAAGCTAAAGACGGGCCATTTTCCAGACCTCATCCAGGTAACTTGCCATTTCTTTCTCCGTGTGTGCCCGTGTGGCAGTTCTGTTCTGAGCGGTCCCCGTGTCTGTGCTGCTGGGTGTGAGTGTCGTGTCCTCCCCTCTTCCTGGCCCATCCCCAGCTGGCCAGGGCACACTCTTGTCAGCCAAGGAGGGCGAGGGGTGAGTTTCAGGGTGACCCGTGAGTCCTGCTTCTTTCAGCTGCTGGGTTTCCTTCAGGCCCCTCGGTCCTCCTGTTCCTCACCCTGCCCTGCAGCTGTCCTTGGGTTTCTGCTCCTCCTGCCCACCCTGCCTTAGGGGGATTCTTCCTGCAGGCCCAGGTGCCCCCAGGCCTGTCCAGTAGGGTTGGCATGGGCTGAAGCTGATGGCTCTGCCCTCGGCTGTGAGGTGCCTGCCCTGCTCCTGAGGTGCTCACTGGGTGTCTCCTGTGGCGAGTTCTCCTGTCTCTGTCCCTCACCCTCCAAAGTTATGGGGAGTTCTCACAACTCCCTGGACCTCAGAGCTGGAGAGCACTGCTCTGACTGCTCCCGGTCCTGCCCCCGGGCCCCAGCATGTCCAGGACTGAAGCCTCACCCAGGGGCCAGCTCTAGGGGCAGGGGGTGGTCACTTTTCCTGAAGAGTCACTACTTAGTAACATGTTTCTTTTCTGTCTCAGTAGGGGTGTGCATTTATTGTAGAAAACTTGGAAAATACAAAAAATATTTTTAGATAAAATAACCACTCAAAAATAACCACTGTTAAGTTCTGATGCGTTTGTGTACGTATACATATGCATCGCTTTAAAAAGAATGGGAACCACGTTGTGCCATGCATCTTTCACTGCAGGTGTAACACGGGCGTTTGCTTATTAACTGTTAACTGTTTATTGACAGCTGGAGTTTTTGTTTGTCTTTGAAGAAGAGTAGCCCTGAGTTAACATCTGCTGCCATTCCTCCTCTTTTTGCTGAGGAAGACTGGCCCTGAGCTAACATCTGTGCCCATCTTCCTGTACTTTATATGTGGGATGCCTGCCACAGCATGGCTGATGAGTGGTGCACAGGTTCATGTGCAGGATCCGAACCGGAACTCCAGGCCGTCGAAGTAGAGTGCACGAACTTAACTACTATGCTGTCATGCCAGCCCCACAGCTAGGTTTTTAATGGCTGTTGGTTCAGCCATCATTTGAATGTACTGCAGTTTACTTAACTAGTCCCATAGGGTTGTATACTTAAGGGTTTCCAGTTTTATTGTAATAAACCAGGCTGTAGTGAATTTTTGCACATCCACCTGTGTACGTATCTGATTGTTGGTTGAACTGAAAGTCCTGGGAGTAGAGCTGGTGAGTTCGAGGGCCCTGGTAGGTACTACTGCACTGCCCTCTAAACGGACATGTCTGCCCGGGGTCAGTGAGCGCCTTGGTTGCCTGCGGCCCCGTGCTCTGAGTAGTGCAGGACTCCTGCACCGGGCCTTGTTGGCTGCTCTGCCCCGTTAGTGCCTGGGGGGGATATCGATGCTGGATGACACCTGCGTGGTCCTGGCCCATGGGGTGGTGGTGAGCGTCCTGAGCTGCAGGGCACAGCCCATGTGAGGGATGGCAAGGATTGGGGAGGGGCTGGGTCCCCCAGCTCTGGGGCTGCAAGACCTCCGCCTGCTCAGTTGTCTGGGTACATCCCGTCTTGCCTCAGAAAGGTCTGGGGGCACCTAAGCAGAGCAGTGGAAAAGAGAAAGAACGGTGTAGGACCCACCAAAATCATGGTGGAAAACCAGGTGTGACTAAGTGCTCGTTGGGTTGATTTGGAAGGAAGAGTAAGAGCTGCTGGAAATGCAGCCGGTGTTCGTCCGTGGTTGAAGGCACAGCAAGTCCCTTGTGGGCGTCGGGCCTAGACACAGCCGTGAGCAGGATACATGGGGTCCTGCCAGGGGCCAGACTGGCCAGCAGGCAGCTGCTTGTCCCGCATTTGGCTCCTGGGCTCTGGGAGACCCTCAGCTCTGTCCCATCCCAGGGCTCTGGCTTCCAGTCAGTCACCTGGTGGGGTGCCGCTCATCTTCATCTGAAAGTGTCCACTGTGGTTCCTTTGAGCTGTAGGAGCACCACACAGCTTCCCCTCTGAGAGGGCGGTGTGGTAGCTTCTGAGTCTGCATTCTGAGCTCTGCTCTGCCTGCCTTTGAGAGTAGTTCCTTTGCGTGAACTTGGTGCTCCTTGCCAGTGTTCGTCCTGGAGCTCCTTCTTCCAGGTGTCTTGTTAACTTAGTCGCTGGCGGCAAATCTTCAGACTTCTCAAAGCAGGCTACATTTGGAGTGAGTCTGCGATCAGCCCCGGCAGCACGCCAAGAGCAGCTGTGAGAAGGGTTTCTTGCTCCAACAGGGAGGTGCTGCGGGGCCCTCCTGCCCTCCTCTGGGCCTGCTGAGGGGCCGGATGGAGCTCCACTATGTGGGAGCTGCTTGCTTTGGAAAAGTGGGTTCTCAGGCTGCAATTCCAGGTAGACTGGCCCGTTGAAAGGCCTCTTCCCCTCATGGTGTTTATTTTCATCCGTGGCTCCCTTCGAAAGCTGGAGTAAGTCAGAATATTACCAGTGCTGTTGAGGGGGTCAGTGTGACGTTTAGGAAGAAAACAAGAGTGTTGGGGGGGTGGGTACTGAATCAGGGAACCCAACTTAGGAGTCTCAGGTGGTTCAGGGGAGAGGGGAGGGGCGGAGACCCTGGTGGTGGGAATGTGGGAGGAGGGCCTGCTGGATGCTTGGGGGTAGGGTGGGCAGGTCTGGGGCCCTGGGGGCCCTACAGGGTGAGAGTGACAGGGAGTCTGAGGTTGCCCACCTTTCTGGCTGGGCACAGCACAGGGCCCCTGATATCAGGCAGCCACAGGGGAGACAGATTCAGTTTCGGACAGGGTCTGCAAGGCCCCTTGGAGACCTGCACTTCACAGGAGGAGTGCTCTCCTGGGAGCACCTATGGGCCGGGGAGGCCCCTCCAAAGGGGCCTGTCTGGAGGCACAGCTTTGGGGCAGAGGCGGCATGAGTCACGTCACCCCAAGCTCGTCAGCTGCTGGTGCAGCCCGTGGACCAGGGAGAGTGTCCCAGGTGCTCTCCATCCTCAAGGGCTAGAAGAATAAGTTCGTTACCTCAGTTGTTTATCCCCAGCTTCCCAGAAGTATGTTAGCAAACTTTCCTTAGAATTAACCACTTCCTGCCTGTGCAGGGTTGGGTTTTCTTCAGTCTTTGTGGCTCTTTTCCCGGCTGGAGGGTTAGGCATGAGCCCCTGAGTGCTAGGTTGGCCCTAGAGCCTTGTGTGTGCACACCTGTGCAGGAGCTGCTGCCACAGGACTGAGCGCACGTGGAGCCTGGCCGCTGTAGCACTGTCAGCCCTCCTGGCACGTGAGGTCCCCCGACTGCCCGTTCTCCCACGGTCTCTGTCAGAGCTGGGGGGCTCGAGACCATAGGCAGGCTGCAGATAAACCCGAGTTCCCTGGAATGGCTGTGCCTCAGCCTTGGGTGTCCTGGTCCAGAGGCTCTTAAATGTTTGCGAGCACCACCTTTTTTGTTTGAGGGGAATCAAGTTTTAAAAGTCGGCTGGTGGTTTTACAGACATAAGCATAGGGCAGGCAGGTCTCTTGGGCCTGTATTTATAGTGTTGTCAAGGTTCTGGGGGTGAGGCAGGCTTACGTTGTAGAGTAGTTCTAGATTTCCCTCCCCTGAAAAACCGCGCTTTCCATTGGAGAGCATGGAAAGCGGATGGTGGAGAGAGAGGTGTCCTGGCTGATGAAAGGAATTTTGAGAAGCAAGTTCTTTTTCCCAGCTTGCTGGGTGTAATTGACAGCACTGTGTGGGTGTGAGGTGTGTGCGTGTTGGTTTGACGCGCGTGGGTGCAGGGTGACCACCACTGCAGGTTGGTTAACGCCTCTGTCACCTCACATGATGACAGTTTTTCATGGTGAGAACGTTTAAGATCTGCTCCCTTAGCAGCTTCCCAGTGTATAATACGTACTGTTAACTGTGGCCGCCAGAGGGATGGGTTCTTGAGTCTGCTGGTTGAAACCAAAAGCAGTGTCCTAAAACAAGACATCAGGACCAAGTTGGGTTTATCCTAGGAATTCAGGGATGGTTGTTTAACACTAGGAAATGTGTTAATGTAATTCATCATGTTAACACTAAAGAAAAAAGGTGATCCTCTTAAATGCAGAAGAAAAAAAATTCACGTTTATCATAGAAACTTAGCATCCTGGAATAAGAAGATTTTCTTAACATGATAAAAGATACCCACCAAGAACCGCCTGTAGACTTCCGTCACCATGAAGGTCAGCAGCATTGTGAGCAAACACGAGACAAGGATGTTTGCGGTCGCTGCTCTTGTCCAGCAGTCGATTGGCCTTCTGTGCTGCTGCAGTGGACAAGAAAAAGAGGAAGGATTTAAGGACTGGAAAGGAAGGCAAAAAACATTCCAGCGCTCACTTCTGAGTTAGATCACTCTTTATAAAGTCTCCACAGGGAGCTGAGGGCTCCAGAGCAGATGCCGCAGGTCCAGGAGCCACATGGGGGGGACTCTGCGGAACTGGTGGGCTGGCCTCCCTAATGCTTCTGTGTCCTCTGTCTCTAGCTTACTGGAGGTTTTGGCTCTGCGTTAGTGTGGTCTACGAGCTGTTCCTCATCTTCATACTCTTCCAGGTACGTGGTTTGCTTGGTTGATGAACTGTGGGAAGGCAGATGGTCATGTGGTCCCTGAGTGAGTGACAGATGACAGAGAAGGCTGTGCACGTCAGCCCCTCCCGAGCTTTGTAGGAAGCAAGGTGGGACCAGCCAGAGTGGGCCAAGGCTGCGGGGACCCTCAGAAGGGTCGTTGGTGGGAAGACTAACCATCACCTTTTAGCAGAGTCTGTTCTAAGTGTGGAGTGGGGAGAGCTGGACCTCAGGGTGCGGGCTCTGCTGTGTGGGCCCTGCCCCGACGGCCTCTGGGTCGGGTGAGCCGGGGCAAGGCCAGGTGGGTGGACTGGTTCAGGTGCTGGTGCCTGTGGCAGTCTGCTTTGAGCTGCAGGTGCTCCAGCTTGAGCAAGGGGCCAAACCCAGGGGAGGAGCACAGCTGACCCATGACCCAGGCACTCTGAGTGTGTGAGGAGCACCCGGGCGGGGGGTGGCTGGTTTTTTCTTGTGATTGGTGCACCAGGTGTGGCCTTGCGAGCTCCCCTCCTGGCATGCCCTGCCCGCTGTCGGGTGGGGGTGGGACTCATCTCCTTAGGAAATCGTGGAGCAGGGTTTGTTGCCACCAATGTCTGATTTCTTAATCTTCCTTGTTCTGCTAAATGTAACACATTTTGGTGGTGATCTTTAGTACAAAGTTCTTTCCTATCCACAGTCTCGAAACCCTGTCGATGTGGCCGGGGTATTTATCATCACACAGTAATGTACCTTCCTAAGCCAGGGGTACTGTTCTGTGAATTTTAACTCCCGTTTGTGTAAACACCACAATCAGGATACAGAACGGTTCCGTTGCCCCCAAAACTCCCTTGTGTTACCCCTGGATAGTCGTACCATCTCCCCTCCCCTGGCAGCCTGCCCTGTTCTCCCTCTGTCACTATAGTTTTGTCTCTTCGAATCTCCTGTGAATGGAATTGTGCAGTGTGCAACCTTTGGTGCCTCTGACGTCCACCCAGACTGTGTCCACCAGGCTGTGCGCTCCTTCCTCTCTGCTGCCCGGCGGTTCCATGACAGCAGTGTTACCCCCTCCCGGATGTAGGAGGACGTCGAGCCACCTTTAGGGCAAGGCTGCTCGCTGTACTCCTGTGCAGGCCTTCCCGTGGCCCTGAGCTCTGCTCTTTCCGGGGTAGACCCTTGGGTGGGACTGCCGCGTCCCATGTTGGCGGAGGCTACCTTTAAGGAGCTGCCAGAGTGCTTCCAGAGCGGCCGCTGCTGCTCCCTCCTGTCCCGGTCAGCCCTTGGAGCCTTAGGCATTGTAACAGGTGTGTATCCCTGTCTTATCACAGTTTTCATTGCATTTCCAGAACAGCTAATGGTGTCGACCCACTTCTGCTGCGTTGATGAGCCATGCAGATAATCCTTTTTGGTGAAGTGTTCATTTTTTGCCCTTTTTTAGAAATTGGGTTATTTTCATGGCGTTAAGCTATAACAGCTTTTTATATACAGCTGTGTGCCACATAACGGCCCGTCTCTCAGAATGTGTCCCCCTTGCCGGGCTGCACCTGGCCGTGGTCCTGATGTGAGCCCCTTGCCGGGCTGCACCTGGCCGTGGTCCTGATGTGTCCCCCTTGCCGGGCTGCACCTGGCCGTGGTCCTGATGTGAGCCCTTTGCCGGGCTGCACCTGGCCGTGGTCCTGATGTGAGCCCTTTGCCGCGTGCGATATGCCCTTGAGTCGTTGGCAGAGGTGTTGCTTATTTCTTTCATGGGTTGTGATTTTGATGCCAGGTCTAAGGTTTCTTTGTCTAATACCAGGTTATTAAGCTTTTCTCTTATATTTTCTTCTGAAACTTCCATGGTTTTATGTTTTAGGTTTAGATCTCTCTTCTATGTTGAGTTTTTTTCACATCTTACTTTGAAATAATTATAGATTCAGAAGAGGTCCCCTTTTGTAAAAATTGTAATGGGAGGTCCCCTTTACCCAGCTCCTCAGTGGTAATATTTTGTGTAAATAGAGGACAGTATCAAACCAGGAAATTGACATTAACACAATCCACAGAGCTTATCATCATTCTCTGTTTTTTTCTAAGTTTTATTACAGTGCATTTAAAAAATTCTTTTTTTTTTTTGAAGATTGGCACCTGAGCTAACAACTGTTGCCAATCATCTTCTTCTTTGTTTTTGTCTGCTTCTTCTCCCCAAATCCCCCCAGTACATAGTTGCATATTTTAGTTGTGGGTCCTTCTAGTTGTGGCATCTGGGATGCTGCCTCAGCATGGCCTGCTAAGCGGTACCCTGTCCACGCCCAGGATCTGAACCCATGAAACCCTGGGCTGCTGAAGTGGAGCATGCGAACTTAACCACTCAGCCATGGGGCCGGCCCCTAAAAAATTCTTAATTACAATAAAAAACATAACATAAAGTTTACTATCTTAACCATTCTTAAGTGCACAGCTCAGTGGCATTAAGCACATTCACATTGTTGTGCAACCATCACCACCATCCATCTCCAGAACTTTCCATCTTCCCAAACTGAAACTCCATCCCCATTAGACAATGACTCCGCCTCCCTACTTTCTCTGAATTTGATGACCCCAGGGATTTCACATGAGTGGAATCACACAGTATTTGTCTTTTTGTGACTGGCTTGTGTCACTCAGCATGATGTCCTCAAGGTTTATCCATGTGGTAGCACGTGTCAGAATTCCATTCCTTTTTAAGGCTGAGTAATATTCCACTGTGTGGATGGACCACGTTTTGTTTATCCGTTCATCTTTCCGTGGACACTTGGGTTGTTTTCACTGTTTGGCTGATGTGAATAACTCTGCTGTCAGTGTGGGTGTGCAGATGTCTGTTGGAGTCCCTGCTCTGTTTCTTTGGGTGCACACCTGGGAGTGGGATTGCTGGGTCCTATGGTAATTCTGTGTTTCACGTGTAAGAGGAGCTGCCACACTCCTTAGCATGGCAGCTGCCCCGATGTACGTTCCCACCAGCAGTGCACAAGCGTCCTCGCCAATACTTGTGCTTTCCCCCCTTTCTTTTTGATGGGTATGAAGTGTTGAAATGATATCTCTTGTGGTTTTAATTTGTGTTTTCCTGATTGCTAGTGATGTTGAGCATCTTTTCATGTGCTTATTGGCCATTTCTGTATCTTCTTGGGAGGCCGGCTTTTGTTTTGGTTTCTTTTTTTATGGTCAATATTTCATTTTGTTATTTTAAAACAGATTCACAAAATTGTGAAATTAGTACAGAGTTCCTGTAAATCCTGCACCCAGTTTCCCCTATTATGAGCATCTTACATTAATATGACATGTTACAATTAGCCAATATCAATACATGATCATTAATCAAGATCTCTACTTTTCTAGATTCTCTCTGTTTTCCCCTACTGTCCCTTCTCTGCCCCAGGATCCCCCTTCGGGCCCTCTGGGCTGTGATGGTTCCCAGACATCCCTGTTTGGTGGCCTGGACCGTTTGCATAGGCCTGGTCCTGGTTAGTAAACGGCCCTCAAGTGGGATTTGGAATGGGGAGGCGTGAGTCCTCCTACTTTATTCCTCTTTTTCAAGATGGTTGTAACTCTTGTAGGTCTCTTGTGTCTCCATATGAGTTTTGGGATCCTCTTTTCCATTTCTGTAAAGAGAGCGGGTGGGCCTCTGACAGGGACTGCACGGAGTCTGCACATCACTGTGGGGGCTGTCGCATCCAGCTGCTCCGCGAACGTGGGATTCCCATTTGTTGTCTTACAGCAATGTTTTGTAGTTTTCAGAATCTGGCTTCACTTTCTTTGTTACCTTTATTCCTGAGTGTTTTATTCTTTTTGATGCTGTTGTAAGTGGATTTTTTTTTCCGGTTCGTCTCTGGTTTGCTCATTACTGGTGAATAGAGATACAGCTTATTTCTGTATTGGTCTGTCTTGCGGCTTTGCTGCACCTGTGAGCAGCTGTGAGCTCCAGCTGCCCTGCTGTAGTTTGGTGGGTTTTCTGTGCACAGGGTCATGTCATCTGCAGAGAGAAGGTTTCAGTTCTTCCTTCCCAACCTGTGTCTTGTTCTTGCTCTTGCCTCACTGCTCAGCTAGAGCCTCCAGTCTTACGTCGCCTAGACTGGCCAGGTGGACAGCCTTGTCGTGTCTGGACCTTATGGAGGCTCTCGGTCCTTCACCATGAAGGACACGGAAGCTGTGACTTTTTCATAGATGCCCCTTATCAGATGAGGGAAGTTCCCCTCTGGTCCTAATTTGTTGGGTGTTTCATCATAAAAGGGTATTGGGTTTTGTCAGATGCTTTTTCGGTGTCCAGTGAGATGATCATGTGGGTTTTTTCCCTTTATTAATATGATGTATGATGTTGATGCATTTTCTCGTTTGAACCAGCTCAGCATTCCTGGGATAAATCTCCCTCAGTTGTGTGTCTAACCCTTTTTCTGTCCTGCTGGATTCAGTTTCCTAGTGTTCTGTTGGGGATTCTTGCGTCCATACTCATAAGAGGTATTGTTTGTGATTTTCCTGGTTTTGGGGTCAGGGTTACTTGGGATTTGTGTGGTGTTTTCTCATGACTTGACGGGGTCAGAGTTCATGTGATCAACATGTCATCACTGTTGATGCTGACGTCTGATCTCCATCCTGGGCTGAGTATGTCTACCAGGTCCCCCCAATGCCGTGCTCTGGGGGGAGGTCCACTCTTCAGGGGGTGAGTGGAGCACCCCACCTTGACAGGGAGCGTCTGCATATTACTTGGAATCCTCGTGCCTGGCAGACTGTGTCTTCCCCACCATTTATTAATGTATTTAGTCACTTGTCTGGAGCAGCATGGACTTGTCGGGCTCTCTTATACTCTGGGTTATAATCCATTCCATTACTGATGTTGTTCCTTTGGCCACAGGGAGCTCTTCCAGTTGGCTCCCCTCTCCCTTTGGCACAACCCCTCAATGCACTTTTTGGGGAGCGCTTCCCTCTGGCACACAAGATGCTCCAGGCCCACCTTGGGCATCTCCTGCCCAGGCCCTGAACCGGCTGTTCCTCCAAGCAGCCCTGGTTCCTTCACTGGAGGACAGTCTGAGGAGCCAGGATCTGGGCGCAGTGGGCTCCTTGCTTCTGGGCCCTCAGCCGATGGCATGGAGCCGTGTGTGTACAACCAGTGTGTCTGCAGATGCCTGTAAGTGCAGCCGATTCCCCTCGCTCACTCTGAGGCACTCCTTCTCTGCGTCCCTCTCCCACAGGCTGCTGTCCTCTCCCAGGGAGCTGTATCAGCAAGGGAGGGCCGAGGGTCACGGGCACCGCTGGCCTCTGCTGGAGCAGAGGCTCCTGGCCTTGACCTTGGGGCCCGTCTGAGCGGGGCTGCCAGGGCTGGAGCTGCCGTCAGTGGGTTGTGTTGGCCCTGAGACGCTCTGAGACAGAGACTGCCTACACTTGTGCGAGTTTTCAGTCTCACAGTGCTCGAGTGTCCAAGAATCTGGACCCCTGTTGCCCTGGTTTCCTGACTCAGGACCCCACGGAGTTGGTGCTGTCCTCATGGGGCCCCAGGTCCTGTGGTTACAAGCTAGACGTGGAGCAATTTTAGTTAGTAATGATGCCACCATCTCAGGGTCACGTCCAGAGACCCCTCCCAGCCAGGGAGGGTCAAGCTGCAGGACCAGCAGTGCCTCTGTCTAGCTCAGGTGGCTTCGGTCATGTGGCAGGGTGCAGGTCTGAGTGTTGTCTGCCCACATGTGCCACGGATGACGTCTCGTCACCACAGCCTCCTCCCCCCTTGGTCCCCTGGCTGGTATTCGGGGCAGGAGCATAGATGTCCAGGGGCCCCTTTCTGTGGACCAGAGGCCCCCGTGGGTGGCTGGAGGGGGCCTGGAGGGAGGAATGAGGCTGTGCCTGCTCGGGGGACTCCTCCTCCGTCAGTCAGTTCCAAAAGCCTCCTTTGTCCTGCGGCTGGGAGGAGCGTTTGGCTGGTATTGGTGTCAGCATGTCTGGGAAAGGCTGTCCCCATGTTGTGTGAAGGAGTGTCCCAGAGGGCGATTCAGGGGGGTCTGGGCCCTGAACGGACGTGGGGAGGGGAAGCAGTGAGACCTGTGGTCTGTGCCTGCACCCTGTGCTTGGCTACCCCACCCCTCCCTCGGAGGCGCACCTGTGACCCCATGCGGTGCTGTGCTAGGGGCATGGGGTATGGAGTGTCACCTCAGACCTGGGACTCCCCCGGTCCACCCAGCCCTGAGTAGGGGAGGCTGCTGAGACGTGTGCTTGCCCTCACGGTCATTGGAGGTGTCGCTGCACACTGCAAACCTTGTCCCACGTGTGAGCCTCGAGGTGTCGGCAACAGAGGTGGGTGCCTGCGTTGGGTCACACTAACAGGGGCTCTGGGCTTGCAGACCGTGCAGGACGGCCGCCAGTTTCTGAAGTATGTCGACCCCAGGCTAGGGGTCCCACTGCCAGAAAGGGACTACGGGGGAAACTGCCTCATCTATGATGCGGACAATGAGAGCGACCCCTTCCACAACGTCTGGGTGAGGACGCGGGGGCGGCCGGCTAGGGCACTCAGGGCAGAGCTCTCCCAGGAGGGGGTGCTCTCTAGGCGCTGCCGCAGGCGGGGATGTTTCTGGACCCAGGTCACCATGCAGACATGTGTGGGGTGGGGCAGCATGGGCCCTGGCAGGCCTGGCCTCCCTCCTGCCTGCCCCAGGGCTCCCCTCGGGCTCAGCCTCGTTGGAGCAGGCATGGGCCCCGAGGGCCGTGTAGCCACAGGTGTGGACAACCCTGAGGGCCGTGCAGCCACAGGTGGGGACGTGACCCCTCCTCCCAAGTGCAACACCTGCTCTCGGCCCAGTCGGTTTAGAGGGGCTGTGGAGGGGGCACCTGCTCTCTGTGGTGGTTAGGCTGTGACGTCTGCACACGCCCACAGCCACATGTGCATGCAGCCCAGCCTTGCCCCTTGGGGCAGGCAGGCACTGCTCAGAGGGGCTGTCGGGGTGGGAGCTGGTGCAGTGATGCACATGCGGGAGTGAGGGGGCTCCCCAAGGGAGAGGAGGCCCCAGGGCCCTGAGGGACAAGTGGGACATCCGTACCTCCTGGTTCCAGGCAGGGCTGTGGGGGGGTGAGCATGGAGGTGAGGGAACGTGGGGGTGAGGACCGTACACAGGGCAGGGCCTTCATGAGGCCTGTGTCCTGTCACCTATAGGACAAGCTGGACGGCTTCGTGCCTGCGCACTTTCTTGGCTGGTACCTGAAGGTAGGGTGATCTTGTCGTTAGTGGGGACACCGTGGTTTTTGGGCCCATCCTGTGCTCTGGGTCTGTTTCCTGCCTACAGTTTGAGGTTCTGAGTGGTGGGTGAGGGCCCAGGGGCTGCGGTACAGGATGGGCAAGCTGTCCAGAGGGTCTGTAAACTGCCTGGGAGCTCCAGGCCCCGACCCTGACCCACGCTTGTCCTTGGCATCGTGGTGGCCAGTGAGAACAGTGGAGACTAACCCCCCGTGAGGCTACTGGCCACCACCCTTGCCTCACTCCTGGTGAGGGTGAATGTGGGCCCACGCCCTCAGGCCCTGGGTACACAAGTGGCCACCTGAAAGTCTTAAGTCGAGGCAGCTGGAGGAGCACCTGCCACTGCCGATGCCTCGCTTCTGTCACCTCTGAGGGCGGCAGGGGCAGGAGGGGCTGCACCCATGGGTGTCCAGGCTGTGCTCCGAGGAGGCTGATACTCTGGCTGCGCCCGCAGACCCTCATGATCCGCGACTGGTGGATGTGCATGATCGTGAGCGTGATGTTCGAGTTCCTCGAGTACAGCCTGGAGCACCAGCTGCCCAACTTCAGCGAGTGCTGGTGGGATCACGTAGGTGCCATGGCATCACGTGGGGATCGCGTGCATGCTGGTGACTCCCCGGGGGTGGGAACTGCCTCCGCTGGGCACCCCTCCCAAGCTTCAGCCTGGGGCTGGGCCCTGGAGCGTCCTGCCTGTTCTGAGGCCCTGTGTCCCAAGGCCCAGGCTGCCCATGGCGGGAGGGACAGGGGCATAGGGTCCCCTCAGACAAGGCAGTCTGGGGCTGTGGGTCCATGGAGCCTGCCTCCCGCCTGGCCCCCCGCAGTGGATCATGGACGTGCTTGTCTGCAACGGGCTGGGCATCTACTGCGGCATGAAGACCCTTGAGTGGCTGTCCCTGAAGACATACAAGTGGCAGGGTCTCTGGAACATTCCAACCTACAAGTACGTCCCATGAAGTGGCCCCTAGACCCAGGCCGGCCTCCCTCTAATGCGCTTTTCACGCGGGGCGACTGACGAGGATTCTTCCTCCTGTCATCTCCACCCAGGAGTCGCCCCTGGGCTGCCCGTGGGAACCCGCAAGGCCTGTGCAGTGGCCGTGGCCTTGGCCCGTCCCCTCTAACCAGCTCCTCTTTGTCCCTTCCCTGCCCTTCTTATGTAGTAGGTACAGGCACTCTGTCTATTTTACTTTGGAATTTAAAGGAAAGAAACAGTCCAGGAAAAGCCATGGGGGGCGCTGGGGAGTGGGGTCTTCTCTCCCATGCATCGCAGGTGCCTGGGGGTGGGTGGGCGAGGACCCCCAGCCAGTGGGTGCTGCCCTGTGCTCAGAGCCCCTGGAGGCCCTGTGAGGGGAGTACGGCCACAGGCTGACGGGCTCCGTGCTTCCAGGGGCAAGATGAAGAGGATCGTCTTCCAGTTCACGCCCTACAGCTGGGTCCGCTTCGAGTGGAAGCCTGCCTCCAGCCTGCGCCGCTGGCTGGCTGTGTGCGGCATCATCCTGGTGGTAAGGCCAGCTGGCCTCGCGTGCGCGGCCCCCAGGCAGCCAGACTCGCCCCCACCCTCCTCTGTCCCGCAGTTTTTGTTGGCAGAACTGAACACCTTCTACCTGAAGTTCGTGCTGTGGCTGCCCCCCGAGCACTACCTGGTCCTCCTGCGGCTGGTCTTCTTTGTGAACGTGGGTGGCGTGGCCATGCGGGAGATCTACGACTTCATGGATGACCCGTGAGCGCAGCGGGGCAGCGCGTGGGGTGGGGCGGGGCCCGTGCCTCCCCTTGTTCATGGTCCGCACGCTCAGCCTGGTGCCCTAACTCTGCAGGAAGCTCCACAAGAAGCTGGGCCAGCAGGCCTGGCTGGTGGCGGCCATCACAGCCACGGAGCTGCTCATCGTGGTGAAGTATGACCCGCACACGCTCACGCTGTCGCTGCCCTTCTACATCGCCCAGTGCTGGGTGCTCGGCTCTGTGCTCCTGCTCACCTGGACTGCCTGGCGCTTCTTCCTGCGGTGAGCACTGTGGCCCCGGGGAGCGGGTACCCTATGGCTCCAGCGGGTGCCAGCCATCTCTTGGGTTGGGTTTACCTGGCCTCTGGGTTCTACGTGGTTTCTGTCGTCCCCTGCCAGCCCTCTGGTCCCTGGCCTGCGGCTGTGTGAGCTTCCCCTTGTGGAGCAGCCACCTCAGTCCTCCTGGAGCTGTGGCTCATGGGACCACCGTGGGCCAGCTGGTGGTGACACGGCCCCTGCCACCCCCAGAGACATCACCCTGAGGTACAAGGAGACACGGCGGCAGAAGCAGCAGAGCAGAGGAGACCAGGGCAGAGCCGTTGGCAGCATGGACGGACACCCACTTGGGCCGGATGACCCTCTTCCTCGGCCGGACGACCCCCTGCCTGGCCCAGACAACCCCCAGGGACCCGGGGAGGCCGAGATGGAGGGGGTGCCAGCTCTGAACTGACGCTGCGCCTTGGACCCGCCCGGAACTGAGGTGTGCTGT